>NC_087290.1:10434157-10747252 GCF_015220805.1 Pogoniulus pusillus
GGTGTGTCCTGAATGATGACTTAATTAGTGTGTGACGGGACCATCCAGGGCCCCACTTGGCGGAAGGTGTTTATCACTTAGGTGATGCACAAAGTTGATGTCTGTCGACCTGGTCATTTCCAGGATGGGTTTTTGCCTAGAGAGGCAGTTTTCAAGCAAGTTAATCACCACCTTGTGAAGCAAAAGGGTAGGTGTCTGTCCCTGCCGTTCCCCGCGGGCATGTCCTGCTAGCTGCAGGGCTCTTGAGGTGGAGAGGTGGTGATAGGAGAGGCTGGAGAGAGCCTTTGAGGTTGGGGTGAGCTGTCTGGCAGAGGGACCGTGTGGGCGTAGCAGGCGGAGGGATGGGGAGTGAGGGAGGGACGGAGGGAGGCACAGGGACCAAGCTGGATCTGGGAGTGGTGCCTTGCCTGGAAAGTCACTTTGCTCTACATAGCCTGGCTTTGAATCCCAGGAAGCTTCCAGATTTTGCTCTATTTTAGAAAGAAATGCCTTGTGAGTCCTGCATGGTTTATGTTGCTTTTTGGCTCAGGCTGGCTGAGTGGCTGCCCTGTGTTGGGCCACATCCAGTGTCCTCTTTTTGATGTTCATCTCCATGAGGATTTGCTGCAGTCTTCACAGATGAAAAAGTGGAGTTGTCTGCATAAAACCCAGTAACTCTCTAGGTTAAGAGGCCACCAAATAACCACCTCTGATATGTGGCCATCCCTATAATTATTAAAATAATACCCTCAGGCAGAGCTTACAGCCCTGCCTGTGGCTCAGGGTCTGTTGTGCTGGGTGGGTCCTGTGCAGACAACTGCACAAGAAAGAGATGGTCCTTGTCCTACAGTTGATTATCTAAGGGAAATCCTCCTCACAACCATGGAGAGAGGGTGGGTGCCTTGTGCCTCTTCCTTAGGTTTGTCCTTGTGGCTGCTTCTGCCTGGTGGCTTGGCAGGAGCCCTGACTGTATTTGACTTACCTGCAGCTGCACATCTCAGCAGCAGGTAGAGGTCCATCCAGGCAGTGTGCAGATGTGCTGCTCTGAGATTTGAGAACTTCACCTTTATGCAGAAGCATTTGTTCTGGCCAGGCTCATGCAAGTGGGATGTGCTGGCCTGCTCAGAGGAGAGAGAACCAAAGCATATGGGCAGAGATTTGTCAGGTGGGTTTGGTTGCTGTCCCAAACTGCTTGACTGGCATGGGTTGGTAAGTTAAGCCTGGTGAAAGCCTGAGGTCAACACCTCACAAGGTGGGAAACCCATCTCCCTGATGTCAGGGTGCAGAGCCCTTCTGCCTCCTTTCTGCCTTCATGCTGCTGCTTTTACTTCTTGGGGTTTAAAACTGGAAATGTGATTTAGCCCTGGCATGTGGCTGGGGGAGAATAAATCCTGGCAAAGCCAGTTACCTGTGCTGGCTGCTCTTGCTGGCTGAGTGCATTTCTGCTGCTTCCTCCTCTTGGCTCCTGCCAGCTGGAGCTGGGATTATCCAGAACAAATCCTGTTACCCAGCTGCTTCCATAGCAGAGACCTGCTGGGCTCAGGGCTGAAGCCCTCCTCACCCCTGTACCCTCAGCAGTGGAGGAGTTGGAGCACAGGAGTGCCCCACGGGACATAAATCACAGCCCTGTTTGCAGATGATGTCATGGATGGAAATGGGGGATTTTTAGAGTTTCATTGCCAGAAAGTGGCAGTGTTGATTGCCAGACTTAGTGATGAAGACTCTGAAGTTGTGATTCATCCCTCAGTCCATGTCTAAAGTATCCAGTGGTAGATTTAGGAAAATCTGTGTATGTATGAAGTGCTTCCTCTGAAGGAGCTGAGAAACCCTTAGGTGCAGCAATTATTGTTGTACTTAATTGGGATTGAAGGCTCAGAACGTGCCAGCTCGTGTCTGTTGTGGGGAAAACTCAATTGCTCACTAGAAAGGTCTTTTCATCCTGCCAGACTGAAGAGAAAATAAGGTCAAATCTACTGAAAAGAAAAATTCCTGACATCTTGTTTCCTCATCTGCTTGAACAGTTGTCCAGGCCCATGGAATTAGCTCTTGCTAGGGAAAATAATTTGTGAGAGGTGGTTCCCAGGGGAAAAAAAAGTGGTTCTTTGCTGATGCTCAGACTTGTGGTATTGAGCTTGGTCTCTTACTTTTTAATGACTGCAGCAATTAGTGCAGTTACAGATTGTGTCTTGCCTTTGCTGTCCTGGGTGTGCATTTACTGGCCCTGAGGATAAGGCAGCCTGGTGCAGAAGCCCAGGCTAGCACTGAAAGGGCATTGGTGTATGAATGTGAGTCACCATCCTGTGGGGGTTTGCTCCTAGCTCCGTGGCTAGTGCCAATGGTGCCAAGCAGCTCATGCACAGGATGGTGCTGTGCCCATGCTGCCTGTGTCCACCTGCAGCCACTCAGAGACACACAAATGAGAGGCAAAGCTGAGTGATGCCTGCTCTTTTCTTCCACTTGATTAGTTGTAGCAGTCTTGCAGTGGCTGAAGACCAGGCAGAGCTCACTGGTGACACAAGGAGTTTTTCATACATCAGTGCTTCTCCAGAGCAGTGATGAGAATCAACCTTGCAAAAGGAAACTAAACTTGTTGTGTTGTTGAGCATGCTAGACACTGTGCCACAGAGGAAGCCACTGCCTCCTGGGAGCTTGGCCACTTGCTTCTTACACTAGATGTTAGGTGAGGGTGGTGAAACACTGGAACAGGTTGCCTAGGGAGGTTGTGGATGCTCCCTCCCTGGAAGTGTTCACAGCTAGGTTGTGTGAGACCTTAAGTCACCTGTTCTAGTGGGAGGTGTCCCTGCCTATGGTGGGGGGGGGGTGTGGAACTAGATGATCTTTGAGGTCCCTTCCAACCTAAACCATTCTATGATTCTAATGCCATTCTGTTTTGTTTTTCTCCACCACTGTGACAGCACTTGCTTCATACAGAGCTTCAAGCTACACAAACCAGTGTGTAAGGGGGCATCTTGCTGGCACAGAGCTGCCAGACACCTGACTTCAGAGCTGGGAGCTGCCATTTACTCCCACATTTCTGCTGGTGAAAGCACCTCCCAGCAGAGAAATGGATGCTGGTGGGAGCAGCATCTGCTCCAGTACAGACCCTCTGGTTCAGCTCACAGGAAGGAGCAGTCTGACTCCACTGCCCTGTTAAGAGCCACTGAAGGACACTGCAGGGTTTTCCCCTTAGCTTAACTGAAAGTTGCTGAAGAAAATCAGTTTAATCAAGTCCAGACCTTTTTGCAGGCATTGCCATGCTCTTCTCTCTGCCTTGCTCTCCTTCCCCTCACAGTGAGCAGAGGACACCGTGCTGGCTTGGCCAGTGCTGCCCATTGTGTTGGAAGAGCCTTGTTTGCTTGTGGGGTTCAGCGATCCCACAGCAGCAACTGGAAGAAAGAGCAAAATCCCAGTCTTTTGGCTGCTGTCCCTTCACTCTCCTGCCTGCCACAGCCTATCCAATCCAGATTCCTGCTCAGGTATGAGCTCTTTTCCATTCTTTTACGCTTCACTTACTAAAAGAGGTTGGAGCCAGGTGATTTTTCTACAGAGGCTTTAATTGCATGGGACAGAAGCAGGAGTTTGTAAAACAATCCATAGGACAAGCATCACCTCAGCTTCTGGAGGTTCTCCCTACTCCCTCCTTCTGTCTATTGTTATTATTATTATTGCTCTTTGAAAGCTGAAATTTCCCTTGCTGTTGATGCCTTGCCAGCCACTCTAGCAGGGTTCCTTTCCCTTGGATGCAGTTCAAAAATCATTGTTCCTTTTCTCTATGGTTTGTTATCAAAGGGAGGGGAGAGTCTGCCCTGCAGTGCCCTGCTGCCTCCAGCACTGGCAGGAGCAGGCACCCTTGGCTGCTCTTCAGACCCACCACACTAGAAATGTGAAATGTAGGATATTTTAGTGGCAGAGAAGCTGAAACATTGTGTCAATAAAATATACTTCAAAATTTTAAGAAGCTCAAATCAAAGTCTGGTCAGGGCACTGCCAGAGGTCTTGGTTATGCCTTCCAAAGCTGCCGTCTGACGGTGAAAAGCTCAGCTGTGTGCTGTGCTTTAGGTTTGTGTGTTTAGTAGTGGCCTAAGGATTTCTGAGAGACTCATAGCATTGCATTTTTGCTTTAGTGGAGACTGCTGAAGTCAGAGGTTTTAGCTAAAAAGATCATGGGGCAAGGGCAGCTTCAAAGTCGAGGTGATTTGGACTCTGCCAGGCTGGAGCTCGTGGCACATCCTGCCTTTGCTGGTTGTTATGCTCAACATGAGATGCAGTTACCAAGAGGGGTGAGACAGGAGACCCACCCTGAGCTTCCTGCAGCCATCCCATCTGCTCCCTCTGGCACTGGGGATGGATCCCCATTTTATCACATCTTCCTTCCTTTCAGAGTTCAGGCTGAATGCATGCAGGACAGAAAAGCAAGCCCAGGTGTAGCTTTCTGTTGCTTGTAGGAGGAGTTGGCTGCAGGACAGGCTGTTCTCTGATTGCTCTCCACACATGTTGGTGATATCTTTAGTCCTGATGGGTGAATGTCTGCTTCCTATAGGTCCACTTCACTTACCTGTCCCTCCTTACCTCTGTCTTGTCTCGTTGTGATTCAACTACAACATATTTTAGGATTATTGGGGGAAAACATATTTTTTCCTAGAGAGAGCCTAGAAGTTTGCTGGATTTTTAGGGCAAATATGTGAGCTTTACTGACAGGAGTAAACCAGCCAAGCAAGTTAGTGGCAGATCTGAGATGTTAGCTTTGTGGCTTTTGTCTAGCAGAGCCTGAGCAGCATTTGATGTGCAGACATGTTTTCAGACATTTCTCATAGAGGAGGTGTTGGCAGGTCTGTTGTTAACACCCTTGCCTTTAGGCCAAACTATTGAAAATTCAAGTTCAGCTTGAATCTCATTTCAGTGGCTGCAATCTGATGGGCTAAAAACATCTCGTCCAACTCTGGCCCTTATTAGGAGTTTAATCTGAATTGCAGCCAAAGCCAAATAAGAGGGAGGGCAGGGCTAAAAAAAAAAAGAAAAATAATAAAAGGGCAGTAAAATGGAACAAGAAATGTGCATCTAATTTGCAGTATTCCTCTGCAATCTCCATTCAGCCTCCTGTATGTGTTACGATGCAGTTTCTGAAACAGGATCCCATATGGCTTTTGCTGTGGCAGCATTGCCCTCACTCCTTGAGGTGATCCAGTGAATGAAGGGTGGATGGAGTAGTGTGTGTAGGGCCTGGTGGAGGGTTTGCAGGGAAGAGAGTGAGGCAGATCATGAAAAACCAGCAATGGCTAAGGAGGTGGGATTCCTGCTCTGCTCCTGCCACAGGGCTCACGTATTGCTTTTCGTGCATGGTGAGGGACTCCTTTTCTTGGGTTCCCAGGCTGGGGCTCTTGCTGCAGAAGAGCCAAATGCTCCTGCTGCAGCTGATCCCATGGGAAGTTGTACATCAAACATGTGAAATGCTACTCGGTGCCATTTATTTTTTTCAAAAGGGAGCTGTGGGCTGATTCCAGAACTGGATGCCCACAGCTCCTCTGTGCCTCTTTCCCTTGGCTGTGAGGCAGAGGCATTCTGAAGGCAGCTCTCTAGGATTTTATGAAAATAAAGCCAGGATGGCAGAGCTCTCTCCCAGCCTGCAGTGGCAGAGATGCCTTCTTGTCTGCCATGGAGCAGCACAGGAAAAGTGTGAAGTGAGAAGGACTGAGCACTGCACATGAGCACCAGTCAAAAACCACGACTGAATAATTCCTCACTTGTTGAGCATCTTCTATTCTTGATTCTGACTGCGTCAGGGCTGTGCACACATGTGGTATGTGGCTGTCTTGTAAAGACCCTACACGAGCTGACCAGATTAAAACTACAGAAAGAACTTCTCTGCAGCACATCTTAGTGCTTCAGGGCTTGGCAACTGTTGTATTTTCTTGACACAGCCATTCAGATCCAATATGGTATAAATTACAGCAGTGGGTGAGTGAGGAGTTGTGTGTGGAGGGCACAGGCATTGCTCTGCAGCAAACCTTATAGGGAGGAAGCCAAACAGCTCTATCCTAAAGGTGGGAATTTGCATTTCTGACCTGAAGCAGAAAATGGGAGATGTTTGGATCATCCAAGCGGGACCATGAGTGTAGTTAGAGTGTAGCTTCTAACACCAAATGTCTGCATTTGGCTTATCTGAACTTGGGTTGGGTTTGATCTTTAGGTTGGACCACTGTTGTGTGTTGGAGCCTCACTTGCAGAATAGCTCCTGTGCCCATGGAAGACAGAGGTTGAGGAAATGTTTTTTCCTGTGGTTTTGTGTCATCTGTCTCTAAGGAAGATGTGACGCACGACGGCTCTGCAGCTCTGCAGAGAGGCACACAGCGGTGGATGCCGTCACAGGGATGCTCCAGCAAGCGGCTTGCAAAGCTGAGTGGCAGCGAGCATCCTTCTCCCTTCTGCAGTACTCCTTGGACTTTGCACCAGCTTATCTCCTTCCCCTCAGCACATGGATTAGGAGCTGCAGAGCTCTCTGCAGGAGGAGCAGCGTGTTTTGTACCAGACTGTCAAGAAGAGCCGTGCTGCTGGGAGGAAGGGCTGCGCTCAGCCCTGCTCCTCCAGCACCGTGCAAGGTTTTGAGCACAGCTCTCTTAAATCAGCAGACGCTGTCAGGCATGCACAGGCAAAAGCTTGCTCTAATTCACTAATTACAAAAATTCCTGGCAGAGGCTCCCTGTGAGTCAGCTACAAAAAAATTACTTGGGGGGGAGGAAAAAAGTTTATGGTGTAAGGCTGACTTTAAGAAGGGTTTTCTGTAATCCACTTTGGCCCACTGTGTCCTTGTCTGAAGAGAGTGGGGATGGGAGCAGCAGGGCAGTGAAAGCCCAGGGGCTTGTCCCATCCTGCCTGCAGCTGATGTGTGGCAGGGAAGGGATGGCAGGATGGAGGGATGGATGGATGGAGGGAGGGAGAGTTTTCTTCCGACTTCCATAGGAGGGCTTCCAGCCTTGGAGCTGGTGTGGCTCTGGTTTATGAACTGGGATAAGGCAGCCTCTTCCCTGCCAGCCCTGGGGGTGGGATAAGGCTGCTGCTGCCTGCTGAGGGGTTGTGTTTGCTGTTTGGCTCACTGCACACACTGACCAGCATAGGGAACCAAGGAAGGCTCAGGTCTGGGCAGGTCTTGAGTCTGCACGGGGGGGTGGCAGCACTGTCTCCTAGGGAAGCTGCCTCTTTTGTTGTTTTTTCTTTGTAAGCGTTGGATCTTGTTTTATTTTTGTTATAAACCCACATAACTAATTTCCCTTGGAATCTTTTGCAGGCATCTGCTTTGAGTGTGTTTTGGCCTCACTGCCCAGTGCTGGTTTTGAATCCCAGTCCCAATGGTGGGAAGATTTTAGACTTTGTGCCAATTGTGTTGTTTTTCTAACAGAATCACAGTGTCTGCCTGTGGGTTTGAAACAAATATCCTTGGCTTTGTTTGGCCTGCAAGTAGGCAGTACCCAAAGAGTGTGTAGCCAGTGAGAGCCATTTGGTAGGAATGGAGTAATTCCGCTTTGTCAAAGGCTTTGTATTTCTTTTTGTAATCCAGTATGCATCTCCTCAACCCTGCTGCTTTGCCCAACTGTTGTGATCCACTGCAGCAGACAGGATCTGTGCCTTTTCGTGAGGCCATGAGAAGGCTCCCAAGGGAGGTGTGTGGCAGGCCCATCAGTGAGTCATTTAAAATTACACCTGGGGAATATGGAGTAGGAAACAGTCCTACCTAGTGTCTCTGGGAATGGATCCATCTTCACAGAGATGACTTCTCAGCTGTCTTTGCATGCTCTTGGCACACATTCGTGCAGTGTTTTCTGCCTCTACCAGTTCTCTTTTCACTTTTGTGCCTGATTTTAAGATGTGGCTCCCAAAGCAGAAGGTAATTTCTCAGGATGTAACACCATCCCTTTGATCCTGACCTTCCCTTGATTTCCCTTCCACAATGTCTTTTGTAATACAGCCTCACAGCTCTTCCTCTGCTGCCTCTCTGCCTTGCCGACCTGCCGGCACAGGTTTCTGACAAGAAGGTGCTGAATATCTCTGCCCACTGCTCTTCTGCCAATGTGGGCACTGTGGACGCTGGCATCTTCAACAAAACACTGAGCTCAGCTTCTCCAGACTGCCCTGTCTTGCCCAGGAGAAGCTGGGATCTAGGATGACTGCTTTCCCAGGGCAAAGCAGCTTTGCTGGGGCAGGCAGGAGAGTGCAAGCAGCCCCTCACAGCTGTACTTCTTAGAGTCCTTTTCCCTTTGGTCAGCAGTTTCTGTAGTTCTTTTTTCTTTGCTGTTGGTCAGTGTCAGTAAAGAAGTTTGAAGCTGGTCTGATGGATAGTATAAAATATTAGCAAGCAAGTTAAAAGTGAACAGAGGACTGTGCTGTGATGGTAGCAGGAGGAACAGCCAGAGCAAGCAGTTGATTTTAGTGTTGAGAAGGTCAGTACAAACCTGCTGTTAGTCTAAGGTGGGAGAGTGAGGCAGAAATCCTGAAAGCAAGGTTGGACTTGGGGGACCTTTTCCAACCTGGTTAATACTGTGATTCTGTGAAATACAGCCTTTTAGCTATCACCTGACTTGTGCTGATATCACTCTTTAGCTGCACTGTACACTCTTCTACTGTGCCCTGGTGAGACCACGCCTGCAGTACTGTGTCCAGTTTTGGGATCCCCAGTTCAAGAGACAAGGACCTGCTGCAAAGAGTCCATCAGAGAGCCTCAGGGATGACTAGGGAATTTGAGCATCTCCTCTATGTAGAGAAACTGAGAAACCTGGGGCTGTTCAATCTGAAGAGGAGACTGAGAGGAGATCTGAGCAGAGTGTACAAATATCTGAGGGGTGGGTGTCAAGTGGATGAGGCCAGTCTCCTTTCACTGGTCAGCAGCAAGGAGCAACAGCTACAAACATGAGGAGAAACTTCTTTACAGTGAGAGTGACAGAGTACTGGAACAGGCTGCCCAGGAAGGTTGTGGAGTCTCCTTCTCTGAGGCTTTCAAAACCCGCCTGGATGCGCTCCTGTGTGAACTACCCTAGGGGATCTTGCCTTGCAGGGAGGTGTCAGACTCGATGATCTCTGGAGGTCCCTTTCAATCTCTAAAGTTCTGTGATTCTGTGGATCTGCACGAAGCTTCCCTAATTGAAGAAGAGCTGTCTGCATCCTAGAAGAAGCTTTTTGTTCCCTGGAATCCAGAGTTTTCAGAGCATGTGTTGGCCGTGCAGACTCTTAGCTTTGCCATAAATCTCTGTTTTGGCAGTGCTTGTCCTAATGCCATATTATCCAGTTAGGAATAGCAAAGGATTCTGTTTTAATCCCCTATCTATTTATGGACTCCCTTGGGGAATACCTTGTAATATTCTTTTGAATCTACTGAAAGGTAACCACAACAACCCAGTGCTGCTCCTGCTAAATCTTTCCAGTGGCCCTCCTATAGGGCTGCAGAGGGGGAAGGGGGGTTGGGGGGGGATATGAGATTTTAGCTTGCAGGTCTGAAATAGCATTGTTGAGGCTTTAAGAATCTGCTGCCTGCTTATTCCCCAGATTCAGAACAGAATCTGGGACTCGTGCTTATTTTCCTACAAATGGGCTGGGTTAGGAGCTTTAAATCTCTCCTTTCATATGCAAGTGCAGACTTGGAAAGGGATATTTTGTATTATTTGTAGCAGCACCTCTGTAGGATTTGCTAAGTCTGTCTCTCCTGCATCTTAACTGTCTTCACAAAGTCAGGTCCTGCGTATCTGGGTGTCCCTGTTGGCACAGAAGTGGAGGAGTGGGCAAGGTGCCAGTGTGCCAGACGGAGCCTAGAAGCATTCGTGGAGCTGCTGGCTCAGAAATTCTTGATGCCCTTCAGCAAACTGAGCAAGCAGCAAGAAACTACCCAACCAGGGCTTCTCTCCTCTTGTGGAATTGTAGTCCAGTGCCACACATGTGCAGTCTTTAACCTTTGGTCTCCAAGTCTGCCTTGCAGACAGAGGAAATCCTCAACCCTTCTGGATAAAACAGAGAAGTTCCAGTCCAACTTTGTCTGTGTTTTATGCTGCTGTATTTTAGGGCAGCATAGAAGAGTCTGTGCAGGAGGATCTCTTCCCTTGGCAGTGTCCTGGCAAGCAGTGCCACCAAGGACTTGCCACTGAGGACTGGGCACCTGGACCCTTAGACACCACAGAGAGCAAATTCTGTGAACTCGATAAATTGAAGACAAGCAAAGTTTGTGTGTAGGGGTACTGCTCATATAGAGCAGCTGGATCCAGTTAGGTTTTTACCAGGCTTGGGAATTCCCTGGGTTTGGGTGTTTGTTCCAGCTGCCCTGCCCTGAGCAACCCCTGAGGCGTGCGTCTGCAAGGGAGCCAGGATGTGCTCCTCGCCTGCTCCGTGGTGGGGAAGAGTAGTACAGACTGTGAAATGTCAGTTTGCCTTACAAAACTCTTTAGCTTTTCACTCAAGAACAGCAGCTTTGCTCTGGGAAGCCTCTTTGCTTCCCACGTCCCCTTCGTGCAGGGCTGAGCGCAGCCTAATTTTGTCTGTGCTCTCGGAGAAGCAGCAGAAATCAGGAGCAGGCTGGTGGCCAGTGCTTGCTTTCTGCTTTCTGTGCCTGTTGACCTGGGTGATTTGTGTGGCCTTGCCTTTGTGTTTAGGTCAGAGTTTATGACAGAGAAAAAGGATTTCTCCTCACGCACACAGTATGCAAACCAGCCTGCCACGACCTGGAAGCTTGGGCTCGTTGCTCTGTGTCTGTGTGGCACCTCTCCAAGCAAGGAGCACATCTCCTCTCGTCTTGTAGCCACTTGCGCTGCTTGCCAGTGCTTGAGAACTTGTTTTGCAGTGATTAAAACACTGGAACAGGTTGTGGATGTCCCTTCCCTGGAGGTGTTCAAGGCCAAGTTGGACAGGGCCTTGAGCAGCCTGTTCTAGTGGAAGGTGTCCCTGCCCCTGGTGGGCAGGTTGGAACTGGGTAATCTTTAAGGTCCCTTCCAACTCAGCCCATTCTATGATTAGTCTTTCATCCTGCTTTTTCTACAGTAGGGGCATTTAGGAGAAGAGATACCTCTGAGGTGTCTCTGTCTTCACCTCTGGACCTGGTGACTTCTTGGAAACCATGGGGAGGGAAGGAAGGAGTCTGTATCTTCAGCCGGTTTTGCTCTTTCCTTTCAGTAGAAAGAAATTGCTCCCCAGTCTTGGGGTGATTGTTGCACAGACTTTTCCTCAAGTCCTGAGTTTGTGAGCCTTTATTTCCCACCTAGGGAATTGTTTGTTTTCCCTTCATGCATCCTAATTCCTGGGTGATTCCTGCAATGTATCAGTGCAAGCTTGTCAGCAGAGGCTTGGAATAAAAGGCTTTGTAGTGTGCTGCCGTATAAACATGAAAGTACCAGCTTTTCAGCTGGCTTACTCACATGGCTTTCCTCTGCAGAGCTTTAGCCAAAACACTCCGCCAGATAAAAGGGATGCTGAGAAAGTCCAGGTCAGGCAGAGGCTGTCTGAGAAGGGGGTAGAACGTTGATCTTTGTTTTAGTTTTACTTTTATTTCTTACAGCTTCTCAGTAAGAGCAGGGAATGAGGATAAATGGTTTTCATCTCTTGGTGGTCAAAGATTAAGATGGATGATGCAGTGGGCTGCCTGGAAGAAGCTGTTAAGTAAGACCCCAGCTGTGTTCCTCCACTCTTACATCTTGGATGAAGTTGGCTTCATGCTTCCTGCTTCCCAGGAGCCCTTCCCCATGCTCCTCCTTAAATATCTGAGCTGGTGAATGATTGCTTTGAGCTTTCTGAGTGCTTTGAACTAGAATAAATGAGAAGGGCTCTGGGGATGGGGCCTCTCATCAGTCATTTGCCTTTCACCTCTGAGGACAGGGGAGTGCTTCAGGTGTGGCATTAAATGCACAGGGTTTGGTGCCCCTTAGGTCACGTTCTGCTAAGCCTTCCTGAGCTGCTGGATGTTTGCTGTAGCTAGTACAGATCTGAAAAATCAAGAGTTTGAGATCTGAGCATTGTCCCATAGAGTTTGAGTAAAGAAAGGATGAAGGAGGCTTTGGATAAGAGGCAGTGTGGTGTTTGGGTTCAGCCTCTGAGATTTCAAGGTCTTCCTCTGGCATTCTTCATGCAGGTTTTCACAGAACAGAGATCTCTCATCTGCATCCCAGATTCAAATCTGCAGGAAGAAGCTTCCAGGAAACTTTGAGCAATATTCTGGTTTTGGAAGGGCACAGGAAAGATGTGCTGCTGGGAAGCAGTGGAGGTTTGGAGCTGGTGTCTGTGTGAGCAAAGGCACAGTGCTTGTTGTGGAGGGTGTACCACAGCATCATCACATTTCAGGTATTTGGTGAATTTTGTTCATCAAAGTGGACTTACCAGAAGTGCCTGTGGAGTTGGAAATGCAAGAGGCTTGGCTAGGGGAAGTGGTTGTGTCAGAGCCCTGATGTTCTGCCCTGTTTGTGAGAAAAAAAATCTCTGTTTGAGGTAAGGCAGAAGATGTTGCTGTTTGGCAGCTGTAGAGTGATTTCCCATTGGAATGGGCTGCCCAGGGAGGTGGTGGAGGCACCATCCCTGGGGGTCTTCAAGAAAAGACTGGATGAGGCACTTAGTGCCATGGTCTAGTTGATTGGATAGGGCTGGGTGATAGGTTGGACTGGATGATCTTGGAGGTCTCTTCCAACCTGGTTGATTCTATGATTCTGTGTTAGATGTGAAGCCACTGTGCTGGGACAGAGTGGGGGTGGAGCTGGCTCTGCTTTGCTCTGCAGCAGCTCCTGTCCTTGCCCCAGAGCAGCTCTGTCTTGGCAAGTCCTCCCTTTCCTGCTGCTCAGGTCAGTCTCTCATGGATGACTGAGAGGCTTCTGGTGTCCTTGCACAATGCTCTCTTAATGTTGTCATTTTGTTAATGAGTGTCTGAAGGAGCTGCTGGCTGGGTCTGGGTGCAGGCAAAGGAAGGAGTGTTGGGGAGATGCTCAACTTTGCATCCAGTGAGTGGGGCTTCAGTAGCTGCAGTTGAGTTCTGAACGCTGTAAGAATTCCCCACAGAAACACATCACTGCTGGCTGCTGCTGCTGAAATAGCTTCTGGTTGGCATCCTTCATAGTGTCACTAAGGTGACCAACGCTTGAAGATGCTCTTGGCTCTCTCTTGGCTCATTACCCCAAGCCAAAAGCTTTGGACTAGGGATAAACTCGGTGTGTGCAGGCAGGTCAGGCAGGACATTGAGCACTGGCCCTCTGGTGCATGGTAGGGTGGCTGCCTTCCTGGTTTTCCTGCCCTTTGATGTGCTGTGGGTTTGTAATGAGCATCTGCCTTCTAAGAGAAACCAGATTTGAGTCATAAAGTTGAAAAAAGAGGGAGCAATTTTGCTTAATCATTTTCACACAGATCCACAGGCGTTGCTGTGAGAGCAAGCAGCATCTGGTTCAAGGGCAGCCTTGGCTGCTTTGAGCTTTCCTTCAGTCTCAGGCAGAGATTGATGTTCCAGATGCTGTTCCCAGCAGTTGGATCAATGGCATGCTCATTCAGACTTTTCATTTATTAAAGGGGAAAAAAAGAAGTGGATTATACTGTTTTTAAGATCATCTGAAGTATCAGGGATCTGTGAGCTGCCTTTTTCCAGAGAGGGCACTGCAAATTATTTTCCTGTTTCTGGACAGTGCTCTGAAAGCAGAAGAAATGACCTGCCTGCCTGCCTGCCTTGGTATTCACCCATGCCCTCTCCCCAGCTTCTAGTCACTGCAAGTACTATGGGATCTCTGTATTCCAAACACAAAGCATTCATTCCAAGGAGAAAGGACATAAATGAACTCATGCCCCTGTGTCCTGCAGAGCTGCACACGCTGTCCTGGTGTGCTTTCTAGGTGTCTCCAAACTTGCTCGTGTCTGTGGGAAGAGGACTGAGTGGCAGGGAAAGTGCTGGAAAGCTTTGGAGGTTTGGTTTAAACGTGATGAAAATACAAGGCCACTGCTGGTTGTCCTGTCAGCTGCTGGCACCCATCGAGGCAGCTGGGGAAAAGGCTGCCATGGTTTGCCCAAAGCTGGCTTGTCGTCTGCCCTTCACATGTTGACTGTGAGGGCATCCATGTTGCTCCAAGAGCCTCGTGGTGGTCAGTGTGTTAGTTTTGAGGCAAGGAGACCCTGGGACAGACCAGTGTCACTTGCCAGAGTCCCTGGATATGGCAGGATTTCTTCCTGTGTCACCACAGTGAGTCTTAGTGGGAATAAGAGCCCTCAGTCACTGCAGCAGCTCTCTTACCTGCTGCCTTGGCTGATGAGCTTTAATCACTGAGGTCACAACTGTGATTTCCTTGGGGTGCTATGACTCCATCTGGTTCCTGACATCACACTCTTTGGCTGTCCTGGAATGAGACAACCTGACTGATGGTCAACCAGAACAGTCACTCACCAAGAGAAGCAGCAGCATCTTGTCTATCTCGGGAAGAGTTTGTCTGGCTCCTGGGATGGACCCCAAAGCCCACACTTAGTTCTGGATGGTTGGAGCAGATCTGTTGTCTTGGCCAGGGTTGATGTCACAGGTTAATTTTTGGCCCATTCAAGGTCTGCACAGTGCATGTGATATGGTGGGGGGGGGGGGAGGGGGGAAATTCCACAAAGCAAACTAGAATTAAGCTGCAGGTTTTGTTCTCACTACTGTAAAAACATAAAATCTGATGTTTCTGATGTCTCTAAGGAGAGAGGGAGAATTAACTCCTGGAGAATGTAGCAAGAGGACACTTAAAAAGGCAAATTGTTCACATACTTTCTTTAAAATTTGCATGAGTGTAGCAAAGGTCATTGGAACTGCAGAGTCTTCTGCTCAGATCCTTGCCTGCTGGTGGCTGGTTGCAAGACCCTGTTGCTAAGTGTTCCTGGAAACAGGATAAAGATGAAGCAAGATAATTGAACAAAAAAGGAGAGAGAGGGGGGAGAAACTGTGGAGTTTGCAGCCAAACCGCAAGGCTGCCAAACAAGATGAGTATGGTGGAGTTCCATTTGGTGGCTTCTTTTAGTCAGTAGTGAGCCCAGGAGTGGGGAAGAGGTGACTGAGCCTGGAGCTTTGGGACAGATCCTTGGAAAAAGCCCCTTGGATGCAAGCAGATCATTTCTTGCACTTCCTGTGGCTCCTCTAAATCCAAACATTTTGCTTCCTAGCACTGAGGATGGAATGGGGATGGGAAAGCAGACTGTGCTCTTTTCCTGGATAAAATCTGTGTTCCTGCAGGGTGCACTTTGGGATCTTCTTTTGGCTGGTCAGCAGTTGCAGAAAGCAACAGGATAAAACAAGAGCACAAACAAACAAATCCAGAGCATGGCTAAAGCACAAAGCTTTCAACTCCAGATGACTCGAGGAGTGTTTTCTGCCTGTCTCAGGTCAGGCTTCCCTCTGAGGAAAGCAGCTGATTGTTTGGTATGGTACAGGAGCACACAAACCCCTCGTGCAGCCCTTTTTTATTGCTGGAAAGACAAGCAAAACTTCCTCCTTAACTTTGGTCTGTCTCTAGCTGAAGCTCTTGTAAAAACACCAGACTTTCTCCATCTCCATGGATCGAATTCCAGGAAACAGTTTTAATAACCATTTCTGGAGTGGTATTTTATCATCCCAGAGCATTTTACAAACTCTGAATATAGTAACAGCTGAAATACAGCCACATCTAAGGCAGGTCACTGCCAGCACACAGCAGGCTTTGGTGCTCTATAGAAGAACATGTGATCAGCTCTTCCTTGAGGACAGAATCTCCCTTATTCCCACCAGAATTTTCCCTTATTCCCACCAAAAAGCTGAGGTAGCACTCCCACTATCCAGCCCTCTGCTTCACCTCCTGGTTCTCCATCTACTTGAAGCCTTGGTGGCAGAGCTGGCACCGTGCATCCTCGCCTTGCTGAAGCCTGCAGTTTCCAAGCCTCCCTTCCAGCTGAGGCTGGCTGTCAGTGGAGGGAATTAATACACCACATCTTATCTGACGTTTTGAACGAGCCCGTGGGATTCACCGTGGCATCAGTTCCTGGCAGCAGCCTCTTGCTTTGCCTCAGCTGCTTCGTGCCATGCCCGATGCTGGCTCAGACCAGGGCTCAGAGCTGCCTTCCAGGTGCCGTATTTCATCTGTATGCTGACTCACAGCCCCTTGCTCCTTTGAGAAACTCTGTATTTTGTGTCTTCCATCAGTCAAGTCAGGACGTAGCTGCAGCTTTTGACCTTGCTTCTGATTTATCATCATCCCCGTTCGCCTCTGTAATTGGCTCGGTGGTTGTGAGGCTTGTGGCTCAAGCCTTCAAATAAAGAGGAGGCAGCCCCAGGCTGCTGCCTCCTTCCTTCCTGCCTGCTCGGTGGCGCTGGAGCCAGAGGCCTCTTGTGTCTCGGTGCTGGGTTTTGCAGGATGGATTGGGTTCCCTTGCTTGCACCTGTCCCACCATGTGTGTGTGTGTCATAAACCCCACATCCCCTTGGCCCCATCTGCGTGGGCCCCTCCAGGCTTGCCCAGCTCTTGTTGCCCCTTTCTGTCCCAGCAGCTGGAAATGGCTTTTGAAAGCATCTCCATGACTGGCCCAAACCACATCTCTGCTCCTTCCCCCAGACCTCCCAGTTTCCCTGTCCCTCACAGCTAATGCCACCAGCTTTGCTGGAGTACAGCCCAGTGGGAAAACTTCTCTTGCAAAGGAGCAGCTGGGTGGGAAAATGACTTCTTCAACTTCCCACCTGCTTCCCTAGGATGATGTTCATGCATCTGAGCTGTGGTCACCTTTGTCCTGCTCTAATTGTTAATGTGTGCAGGTGATTAACTGCAAACATGGGACTCACAGTGGTGCTTTCCCATCCAGAGGTGGATCTCAGGCAGGTTTCTGTTTCCAGCCTGTGCAGCCAAGGGATTGAATGTTGCTTTGGGGAGCAGGGGGAAGAAAGTCATTGACAGTGTGATGGTTTGGGGGTTACCCCGCCCCCCCACACTTTTGAATTTGCCCCAGCTAACTCAGACGGACCCTGGGAATATAGATGAAGCAATTTATTTACAGCTAGCAGAATTTACAAGCAGCTATTTACAATATATACAGTTATATACAATTATATACAGAAATATACAAAGGATAAACAATACAAAAGCACAACTCCCCTCCCAGAAACCTAAGTCCCCAGGAGGGGCTCTCAAACCACCCCAACACCTCCCCCCGGCCCCTCTCAACCTTACCCCAGTTCTCAGGAAGAAAAGAGGTGCAGCCAAGAGGTTAGGGAGCAGGGTTAGTAGGAGCAGGGTTAATGAGATGTGACCAGGTCTAAGGCAAAAGCAAGAGTGAGAGACAAAATGGAGAATGTTTTCTTCTTCTTCCCAGAGTTCTCAGCGTGACTGTGAGAGAAGTAGACACAATTGTTTTTCATTTCACTGCCCGTTATCTAGTTCTGTTACCAAAACATTCCAGCTTGCTTCAAACTAGCACAATCCACCCCTGTCTACTTCGCTCAGAGTATCGCTGAGAATTATCCAATCTAATCTAAACCAATATTTACACTAAAACAATATATACAAGTTCAGTTCACACTTCAATCAGATGTAGGTGATTCAAAAGCTCAGAACAGGGACTCCCAGGTGACATTGGGTTCGTGCTCACATACTGTAGATTTTTCTCAGTGTTGGGCGCCGATGTTACCTAGAACAGAAAACTCCTAACAGCTTGAATTTAAACTCTCTCAGCTAAGGTTAAATTTCTCTGTGGAATACACTGGATTTCACCATTCTCCTGCATTACCCAGTATGTATGACCAGGACCTTCAGCAGAAACCACCCCTCGGACAGGTTTCCCTTCGCCCAAAGGAGAAAATACCCAAACAGTTTTCCCTAACAGATTCTTTTCACGTACAACAGGAACTTTATCACCGTCTACTGTTTGGACCAAATCTGATTGTGCAGGTCCTGCTCTGTTTACTGAACCTCTACTATTTACCAACCAGGTAGCTTGTGCTAAATGTTTGTCCCAGTTTTTTAGAGTTCCACCCCCCATGGCTTTTAGGGTGGTTTTCAGCAAACCATTGTAGCGTTCAATCTTCCCTGAAGCTGGTGCATAGTAGGGTATGTGATAAATCCATTCAATACCATGCTCTTTGGCCCAGTTTTTCACAAGATTGTTCTTGAAATGAGTACCATTGTCTGACTCAATTCTTTCTGGAGTTCCATGTCTCCACAAGATCTGTCTCTCCAAACCAACAATGGTGTTACGTGCAGTAGCATGTGGAACTGGATAGGTTTCCAACCATCCAGTGCTGGCTTCTACCATCGTTAGCACATACTGCTTGCCAGAACGAGATCGAGGTAAAGTGATGTAGTCAATCTGCCAAGCTTCACCATACTTGTACTTTGACCATCTATCACCATACCATAAGGGCTTGATTCGCTTAGCCTGCTTAATAGCAGCACAAATGTCACAGTCATAGATGACTTGGGTGATAGCGTCCATGGACAAGTCAATTGACCTATCGCGAGCCCATCGGTATGTTCCATCTCTGCCTTGATGTCCAGATGAGTCATGGGCCCACCGAGCTAAGAACAGTTCACCTCGGTGTTTCCAATCAAGGTCAATGTCAAGTTCAGAGTTGGTATCAACTTGAGCAATCTTAGCAGCTTGATCTGCCTTCTGATTATGTTGATGTTCCTCAGTTGCTCTGCTCTTAGGCATGTGTGCATCTACGTGCCGCACCTTCACTGGAGTTCTCTCCAGCCGTGCATCAATGTCCTGCCATAGATCAGCACACCAAATAGGCTTTCCTTTCCTCTGCCAACCATTCTTCTTCCAGTCCTTCAGCCAACCCCATAGAGCATTGGCTACCATCCACGAGTCGGTGTAGAGGTAAAGGATAGGCCAATTCTCACGTTCAGCCACATCAAGAGCAAGTTGAACAGCTTTTACCTCAGCGAACTGACTGGATTCTCCTTCGCCATCTTTCATTTCGGTAACTCTCCTGGTTGGACTCCAAACCGCTGACTTCCATCTTCGCTTGTTCCCAACAAGACGACAGGAACCATCTGTGAACAAAGCATAGTTCTTTTCCTGATCAGAGAGATCACCATAGGGAGGAGCTTCCTCAGCACGAGTTATTTTCTCCTCTGGAGGTTTGGAACAGTCTGTGCCTTCCGGCCAGTTGGTGATCACCTCCACCAGACCAGGTCGGTCAAGATTACCCATTCGCGCTCGTTGGGTTATCAAAGCCATCCATTTAGACCAGGTTGCATCTGTGGCATGATGCGGTGATGAACCTTTGCCCTTGAACATCCAGTTAAGAACTGGCAGTCTAGGAGCTAAAAGCAATTGTGACTCAGTTCCAATCACTTCAGAAGCTGCTTTCACTCCTTCATAGGCTGCTAGAATCTCTTTCTCAGTTGCAGTGTAATTTGTCTCTGAACCTCTGTAACAACGTCCCCAGAAACCAAGTGGACGACCACGTGTCTCGTTTGGAGCTCTCTGCCAAAGACTCCAAGTTGGACCATTGTCACTGGCAGCCGTGTACAGAATGTTCTTAATGTCCGGACCAGATCTCACAGGACCCAAGCCCACTGCATGGACTACTTCTCGCTTGATTTGATCAAAGGCTGCTTGTTGTTCAGGTCCCCACTCGAAATTGTTTCTCTTACGAGTCACATCATGCAGAGGTTTGACAATCTGACTGAAACCAGGAATGTGTAGTCTCCAAAATCCCACCACACCAAGGAAAGAAAGTGTGTCCTTCTTACTGGTGGGAACTGCCATGGTAGAGACTTTGTCAATCACATCCTGAGGAATGTAACGGCGACCATCCTGCCACCGCACTCCCAGAAACTGAATTTCTTTGGCAGGTCCTTTGACCTTGTCTCTCTTAATGGCAAAACCTGCTTGCAACAGAATGTCAATGATTTTGTTACCTTTCTCGAAGACTTCCTCAGCAGTTTGGCCCCACACAATGATGTCGTCGATGTACTGGATGTGCTCTGGAGCTTTACCTTTCTCCAGTGCATTATGGATGACTGAGTGACAGATGGTCGAGCTGTGTTTCCACCCCTGAGGCAAACGATTGAACTGGTACTGGATTCCTCTCCAGGTGAATGCAAACTGAGGCCTGCACTCCTTTGCTATGGGAATAGAGAAGAAAGCATTAGCAATGTCTATGGTTGCATACCATTTAGCCTCCTTTGATTCCAGCTCGTACTGGAGTTCCAGCATGTCCGGCACAGCTGCACTCATGGGTGGCGTCACCTCGTTGAGGGCACGAAAGTCAACTGTCAGTCTCCAGTCGCCCGTAGGTTTGCGCACAGGCCAGATGGGACTGTTGAAAGGTGAATGAGCTTTCTCGATGACAGCCTGACTCTCCAATTGACGAATCAGCTGATGAATGGGCAACAAAGAGTCACGGTTAGTTCTGTACTGCCTATGATGAACAGTTTGAGTTGCAATTGGCACTTCCAGGTCCTCTATGTCATGATGTCCCACAACTGCAGATTCATCAGAAAGTTCAGGTCTAATAGACAATTTCAATTTATCATCCTCAATCTCTACAGATGCTATTCCAAAAGCCCATTTGTGACCCTTAGGATCTTTGAAACAACCTTGTCTCAAAAAGTCAATTCCCAAAATGCAAGGCGCATCAGGACCAGTTACAATAGTATGTGTCTTCCACTCTTTACCAGTTAAACTGATCTCAGCCTGTATCTTAGTTAACTCTTGAGATCCACCTGTGATTCCAAAGATAGAAATGGACTCTGTCCCCTTACAATTAGATGGCAATAAAGTACACTGAGCACCTGTGTCAACTAAAGCCCTGTATTTCCGAACTCTTGAACTGCCAGGCCACCTAATGAATACATTCCAATAGATTCGGTTCTCTCCACTATCCCTTTCCTCCTCCTGGCTGGAGGCAGGGCACCCCTAATGCTGAACATGGCATATGGGGTGTACACAATGATTGGTGTTATTGTGAGAGGAACTGCAACTGTTGGAACAATTGCAGCTGCTCTCGGGAGCTGAAGAAGTGACAGCTACTTTCCTGGCATTGCTGCCTCTGTTTCTGCCACTCTGCAGATCCCTGACCCTCTTTGAAAGAGCTGAAGTAGGTTTACCATCCCATTTGTTCATGTTCTCCCCGTATGTGTCACGCAGAAGTATCCACAGTGACGCACGTGATTGCTTTGGGGAGCAGGGGGAAGAAAGTCATTGACAGAAAGTGTTTTCCAGGCAGCCTGACCTGTTCCATGTGTCCTGCCTGTGTCACAAGTTAGTCTGATGATCATCCCTGCAGGGCACCCAGCTCTGGCTCAGGCTCCCATGGTTCTTGGGAGGTGGGTTAAGGGGACACAGAGGCCCTGGGGGTGCATCATCATCAGTGCATCAGCCCAGAGCAGTTGTGATGGGTTGTTTGTGCAGGGTGGACTTTACAGCTCCAGAGGAGAAGGCTCTCCAAGCACCATGGCTATGCTGGTTGGTGTGGGCTGCAAAGCAACCCCTTCACCACACTAAGAGCCAAGGAGGAGCAGGCCAGCTCAGAGCTGCCATTGTTGAGGATTGCTCTTTCTGGATGGAGCTTGAGAGCACCTCAGTCTGGTTAGCTCCTGAAGTACCTTGACCTGAGTGGTTGCAGAGTGAATCCTTGGAGCTGTGTGAGCCTTCCTAGACTGTGAGCAGAGTCCCTTGCTTGTTCTGGACGCAAAGGCCAGAGCTGCTCTGGCAGCTGGGCTGGGAGCAGTCTGTGGTTATGGCCTCTCTAGCTCTGCAGCTGTGTAACCTTTGTGTGAAAATCCTTCTTGGGCTGCAAACCAGGAGAGCTGCCAGACTTGGATTCAGTGCTCTCAGCTCTGAGATGCTGAGATGGACATGGCTGTAGGGAGGTCCAGACTAACCAGTGCATCCTCTCCTGAGATCAGCTGGGGGAACACAGTTGGATTTGAACAGTCTGTTTGCAGCAGTGCAAGTGCAGTGTTGAGTGGAGGGCTTTATAATGAAGTGTCAGCAGTGATGCTGTGGATGAGAAATTCTATTTCTGGAGGACAGGTCTTAAGAGGAATGGCTGAGGGAACTGGGGTTGTTTAGTCTGGAGAAGAGAAGGCTGAGAAGAGACTTCATTGCTCTCTACACCTCCCTGAAAGGAGGTTGGATTGAGGTGGAGATTGATCTCTTCTCCCAAGTAACCAGCAATAGGATGACAGGAAGCAGCCTCAGATTGTGCCAGGGGTGTTTTAGGTTGGATATTAGGAAGATTTTATTTTTAACTGAAAGAGTGATCAGACATTGGAACAGGCTGCCCAGGGAGGTGGTGGCATCACTGATCCTGGAGGTGTTTAAAAAACATCTAGATGTGACACTTTGGGACCATGGTTTGGTGTGTGTGGTGGTGGTGGGTTGACAGTTGGACTTGGTGATCTTAGAGGTCTTTTCCAAGCTTAATGATTCTGTGATTTCAGAAGACTCTTTGCTACGATCATGTTTCCCATCTGGTGGCTCTGTCATCAGCACTGGGTGCAAGAATGCATTTGCTGATGTCTTGGTAGTTTTGTGAGGGTCTGGGGGATGTCCTGGTGCTGGTATGTCCTGGGGAGGTGACTGCTCCCAAGGCTGCCATTGCTGTGGCATCCTGCAGGCCTGGCTCCCCTGAGTGCCTTCCAGTGCTAACAAACACTCCATTGTTCCCCAGCAGTTTGCTGATCTGATTGTGTGAGGTTCCCTTTCGGCTTAACTGCTGAAAACCAAACAGAAACCACACTGATACCTCATTGTGTGCACTAAACAAAAAGAAAAGAAGAAAACCCCTGATTTCCCTGTGGGTTTGCAAGGCCTTTGTGTTTGGTGGGAACTGTGTACACTCGAGGCTTGCCAGAAATGTTTGTCTCTTGATGATCTGGGATTGCAAGGCGCTTGACCTCGAGATTACCACCAGCCCCATGCTAGCTACTTCGAGGGAACAGCAGCAGCAAAGGTGGTGAGTAGGAAACCCAGGCTGTGATGTGTGGTTCTGGTAGCTGTCCTGCTCCCTATGACAGATGAGGGTTGGGACCAAGAGAGATCCTGAACTTTGCTTCAGCATCCCAGACTGCTGCTCCTTACTTTCCCTATAAATAGATGGAGGAATATCCCTCCCCTGTAGACAGGGAGAGAAGTTACTATTTTTTTTCTCATTACTTCTATGTTTACATAGCTGTTTTTTACTCATTGCTGGTCATTTGGGGGTGTAATTTATGGGGGCCATGGATGATACAGTTCTACTCGTGTATGAAGTTTTCCCACAAACACTTCAACTCCCTCCTTCCTCACTGCGTTTTATGTCTTTGTCTTGCTGTCTCATGTACCTGCCAGAAAAACATGAAAGCAGATAGCAGAAGGTGGGCACAAGGTGCTCACAAAGCCCCAGGGTTCTGCACCCACCTTTGTGCAAGCCATATGCTCCCTTTCTTCTGAGAGTGCTTGGCCCAGAACTGCAGGAAGAGAAGTCCTTTGTGGAATATCTCAAGGTGCTCACATGCAGACCTCCTTTTAAGAGGTAGCACAAAGCATAGACTCAAAGAATTGTTTTGGCTGGAAAAGACCTCTGAGATCATCACGTCCAGCAGTAAAACCCAGCCATCTCCATGCACATGGAGAATAAAAAGACATTTCTTGGAAGTGCAGAGAGGTATAGTTCCTAGTGCTGGGTGCAGTGCACAGAGGTTAGCTTCCTAGTGCTGGGTGTGATGCACAGAGGTTTGTTTCCTAGCGCTGGGTGTGATGCACAGAGGTATAGTGGTATAGTTCCTAGTGCTGGGTGTGATACACAGAGGTATAGTGGTATAGTTCCTAGTGCTGAGTGTGATGCACAGAGGTTTGTTTCCTAGCGCTGGGTGTGATGCACAGAGGTATAGTGGTATAGTTCCTAGTGCTGGGTGTGATACACAGAGGTATAGTGGTATAGTTCCTAGCACTGGGTGTGATGCACAGAGGTATAGTGGTATAGTTCCTGGTGCTGGGTGTGATGCACAGAGGTATAGTGGTATAGTTCCTAGTGCTGGGTGTGATGCACAGAGGTATAGTGGTATAGTTCCTAGTGCTGGGTGTGATGCACAGAGGTTTGTTTCCTAGCGCTGGGTGTGATACACAGAGGTATAGTGGTATAGTTCCTAGTGCTGGGTGTGATGCACAGAGGTATAGTGGTATAGTTCCTAGTGCTGGGTGTGATGCACAGAGGTATAGTGGTATAGTTCCTAGTGCTGGGTGTGATACACAGAGGTATAGTGGTATAGTTCCTAGCGCTGGGTGTGATACACAGAGGTATAGTGGTATAGTTCCTAGTGCTGGGTGTGATGCACAGAGGTATAGTGGTATAGTTCCTAGTGCTGGGTGTGATGCACACAGGTTTGTTTCCTAGTGCTGGGTGCGATGCACAGATGTATAGTGGTATAGTTCCTAGTGCTTGGTGTGATGCACAGAGGTTTGTTTCCTAGTGCTGGGTGTGATGCACAGAGGTATAGTGGTATAGTTCCTAGTGCTGGGTGTGATGCACAGAGGTTTGTTTCCTAGCGCTGGGTGTGATACACAGAGGTATAGTGGTATAGTTCCTAGTGCTGGGTGTGATGCACAGAGGTATAGTGGTATAGTTCCTAGTGCTGGGTGTGATGCACAGAGGTATAGTGGTATAGTTCCTAGTGCTGGGTGTGATACACAGAGGTATAGTGGTATAGTTCCTAGCGCTGGGTGTGATACACAGAGGTATAGTGGTATAGTTCCTAGTGCTGGGTGTGATGCACAGAGGTATAGTGGTATAGTTCCTAGTGCTGGGTGCGATGCACACAGGTTTGTTTCCTAGTGCTGGGTGCGATGCACAGATGTATAGTGGTATAGTTCCTAGTGCTGGGTGTGATGCACAGATGTATAGTGGTATAGTTCCTAGTGCTTGGTGTGATGCACAGATGTATAGTGGTATAGTTCCTAGTGCTGGGTGTGATGCACAGAGGTATAGTGGTATAGTTCCTAGTGCTGAGTGTGATACACAGAGGTATAGTGGTATAGTTCCTAGTGCTGGGTGCGATGCACAGAGGTTTGTTTCCTAGTGCTTGGTGTGATGCACAGAGGTATAGTGGTATAGTTCCTAGTGCTGGGTGTGATACACAGAGGTATAGTGGTATAGTTCCTAGTGCTGAGTGTGATACACAGAGGTATAGTGGTATAGTTCCTAGTGCTGGGTGCGATGCACAGAGGTTTGTTTCCTAGTGCTTGGTGTGATGCACAGAGGTATAGTGGTATAGTTCCTAGCGCTGGGTGTGATGCACAGAGGTATAGTGGTATAGTTCCTAGTGCTGGGTGCGATGAACAGAGGTTTGTTTCCTAGTGCTTGGTGTGATGCACAGATGTATAGTGGTATAGCTCCTGGTGCTGGGTGTGATGCACAGAGGTATAGTGGTATAGTTCCTAGTGCTGGGTGTGATGCACACAGGTTTGTTTCCTAGTGCTGGGTGTGATGCACAGAGGTATAGTGGTATAGTTCCTAGTGCTGGGTGTGATGCACGCAGGTTTAGTTCCTAGTCCTGCATCTGTAGACTTCACATCTTCAGGCTGTTGAATACAATTTGAGGAACACCTGAAAAAAAAATACTATAAAAGACATCTTTGTAGTGTTGATAGACCAGCCTGTCTTGTAGCACCCTCCCCGCATGATTTGCTGCCTCTGTTATCTGTATGTTTAGACAAATGCTACTTCACCCTGATCCTGGGATCAAATCAAGCTGCCAGCCCAGCGCTGCTTTGAAACTTGCACATCTAAAACAACCAGGCCACCTTCTGTGTCAGCTCTGGGCCCTGGGGCTTTGCTCTCCATAGATCATGTTAAACTGCTCTTCAGTTCTGCTCAAATTAAATGTTTTCCTATCAGATGTGGGCTGTAGAGGATCCAGCCTGTCAGCCTATATGTGTGTCAGGAGGAGAGGAGGCAGCCTGTGCTCTGAGCTGGGTGAGCCTGTGCCAGCCATATGCTCCTTTGCTCTCAGATAAAATGCTCAGCTTGCAGTCCTTTGGGCAGCCTAGCCCAGGAGATTGCAAAGGCAGTGATGCCAGTGCTGGGTGACCAGGGTGGTAATGCATAGAGGGCAGGACACGAGCTTGGGCTGGCCCTGGTCCCCCACCCTGCGGCTGTGGCTGCAGAGCTCCTCAGGGGAACAAAGAGTAGCCCTCCGCGGGCGGCTGCCTTGCCAAAAACCCCGCAGAGAGGATTTCCTTCCACTTCAGCTCCAAAGCTTTTGCTGTTGCCTTTCATGGTCGGGAAGGACAAAAGCCGAGGGTTGCAGGCTGGCTCCTGCCAGGGTCTCCCCTGTCCCACCCTCGCCCCTTCCCGCTGCTGTGGGGCAGTGCCGGCAGCCGCAAGCTGCTCCGTGCTGTGCTTGTCTCCCACCACGGAGCTGCAGCAAGGAGGGGATGGAGGTGACAAGCAGGGCTTTTGGGGTGGTGTTGTAGTCCTTGCTTGCACTGAGGCATATTGCTGGAACATGACTGGTGGGGGGAGCATCCACAGCAGGCCCCCAAGGGAAACTAGTCCTAAGGTTGGTTTTAACTGGGCTTTTGCCACTGCAGACAGCTTGGGGGCAGAGAGGAATGGTAAGGTGGTGGCTCAGCTGCCCACCAGCCTGTATGCCTCAGCAGGCCTGGTGCCCTGCGGAATCGGTCTCAGCTGTTTGCATCAATCTTGTTTATTGCAATTCCAAATTCTCCCTCCTCAGCTCGTAAATGTTCTCGGAGCAGACACCTCTCTCACCATTGTATTTTGTAATTAGATTTTGATTTGCTTTCAGAGAGAAACAGCAGCACAATGGACATTAATTTATCCCAAGCCTCTCTCGGTCTCCTCTGTGTCACAAGGTCAGTTCTTGGCGTGCACCATCTGCCCTGAAAGCCTCCGCCCACTCACTGGCTGCATGTGGTTCCCACACTGCATCCCCCTTCTGCTAAAGGGCTTCCCTTGTGCTCAAAGGGAGTGGAGCGACGAGGGAGGGCTGGAAGAGGAACCTTCCCCTGAGTTGAGCTTGAGTTGCAGGGACAAGCATGAACTGGATTTAAATCGACGGGGTGAGAGAGCAGCTTGTGGTTCTGCAGCCCTATTCCTGCTGTCTGCAGAGCCTGGGTGGTCCCTGGTGCTTGTAAACCCTTTAAGGCACAATGTAAAAGCTGCAATTTAACATTGCAAGTGAGGACAGACAGGTCCCCTGCAGTGTTGGACGGTGGGAGCAGAGTGGTGGGGATGGCCATGGCTGTCTCACCATCCTGGAACTAGTCTGTATGGTAGAGCTGGGAAATGGATTCTGCTGGTCTCTGCAGCCCTGAACCAAGAGAGCTTTTCCACCAGAGTGCTGCTGAAGTGTTCCTCAGATTCAAGTTTCAGCACAAGGCTCTGGAGTGGCAATAGCTGAGATCATGTCTGAAATGGAAAGCCAGCTGACCTCTCACATGGGCACTCATGGGGCAGCTGGCAAGGGGGATCTAACACCAGAGGAAATGTCCAGGCCCAGGGCACGTTGTCTTTAAGGGTGGATTTTAGAAGAAAAGTGGCATTGTGTTTCATATAGCAGAAAGCAAAGGCCATCCACACTGGGAACATATTCATTACTCTGCTCTCAGCAATCCTCGGGGATCTGCTTTTGAGGTTTTAAAGCAGCTTTGTCTGGCTGTCACTGATCAGGGTGGGAGCTTGAATTGCAGGATGAGCAGAGGCTCTGTTGTGGCCACCGGCAGGTGCCTCTGAAAGCTGCATGTGTGCTGAGCAGAGACAGCTCCGTATCCTATAGAAGATGGAGCTGCAGGAGCTTTTACAGTCTGTGTTCACAGAAGCACTGAGAAACACAGCCCCCCACAAGGGCAGGAGGACCACTTCCCCACCAGCCAGCGCTCGCTTCGCTGCAAGCAGTTGTGCTTTGTCTTTGCCAGCATTAACCACTGCAGCTCAGGATTTATGTTAGTGAGTGAATGCGACCAGGGCTGATAAATCATTCAACACAACCAAAAATAGCAGCCAGCAGCTGCTGGGAGCTGGGGATCCCTTCCCCACTGGTACGCACAGAGCAGGAGGGGATTTCATCCACCCCGGCTGGGTGCCAGCCCTGCGCAGAAACAGCCATGGGCTGCTGGAGAGACCTCTCCTCTGACACCTTTATCTAGAAAAATTACTGTGGCTGTCTGCAAATTTCTCTCCAATGTGCCTCTTGGCCAGGCCTTTCCCAGCCATAAGAGTGGAGGAAATAGCTGAGCCAGACGTCAGTGGGGAGCAGCTCTGTGATCCCTGACGAGTGCTGCTGCATGTCCTAAAGCCTTGGGATCGCCTCAGACCTCAAACAAGAAGCGATCACTTTAGAGCCTCTTGCAGCTGGTTGTGGATGGAGTCACAGAGGGAGTCCAGGGCTGCGGTTTCCAGGTCCTCCAGGACTGGCCTGGTGATGCTTTATGGAGGGATAAGGTTACTGGAGGAATCTGGTGACTCTGTTTTTTCCACTGGGCTGCTGTACTTAGCCACCTGCCCAGGAGCCAGCGAGGTTTCTGTAATGCCGATCAGCCCAGACAGGATCTTTTGAGGGGCTGTATTTCTGAGCTCCATGCCCAGCAGGCATCCTGGGCTGAGCACTGAGGTTCGCAGGCGTGCAGCCTGAACCCAGGAGCCAGGGGTGCTCCGAGAGGTTCAGCTGCTTTTGGGCTCAACAGTCTGTAGACTGTTTTCGCATCTGTGTTAGCTTTGGCTTGATCCTGAAGATTTGCAACAGCTGTTGGGAAGCAGAGCAGAGATCCCCTCTTTAAATGGATGATCAAATCCTTGGAGTGTAGCGTATGTTATTTCAGTGTCATCCTCTTCACGGCAGGAAAACCAGCTTTTAAAAGTTGCTGAGGCAGCACTCTGCCCTGCTGCTGGAGCTAGCAGCATCCTGCAGGTTCTGAGCAAGTTGTGATTTGCTTTCTGCATCCCACACCCAGCCCAACACAGGATCCTTTGCAAGGTGCGTCGCTGTGCAGGTACTTGTACAAGGAGCTCCTCTTTTCTCCTCCTGGCTTCCCCTTCCTGCGTGGATCACAACCAGCAGGTGTAAGGAGGAGTTCATCTTCCTTCCAGAACCTGCATGTTCCTTCCAGAACCCTTGGTATTTTAGCCTGAGGAAAGCTGACCAGTGCAATGGCTTGCCACGAGATGGGTGAGGTCATTGTGGTGTTCAGAGGCTTTAGGTGGACATCAGATGGCTTCACTGGAAGCTGCAATGTAGTGGTTTGGTCTGGGAAGCCAATAGTGAGCTCTCTTACCCAAAAAGTCCAACTCACAGGGATGATTGAGGGACTGGAGCACTGCCTGATGAGGAGAGGCTGAGGGACCGGGGGCTGTTTAGTCTGCAGAAGACTGAGAGGGGATATAATAAGTATTTATAATATCTGAGGGCTGGGGGTCAGGAGAGGGGGGACAGGCTCACTTGCAGGACAAGGAGCAATGGACATAAGCTGCTGCACAGGAGGTTCCACCTGAAGTTCCCCCTTGTGTTCTTTGCTGTAAGGGTCACAGAGCACTGGAACAGGCTCCCAGAGAGGCTGTGGAGTCTCCCTCTCTGGAGACTTTGAAGGCCTATCTGGATGCTTTCTTCTGTGACCTGAGCTAGATTGTACGGTCCTACTCTGACAGAGGGCTTGGACTCAATGATCTCTTTGGGTCCCTTCCAACCCTTGACGTCCTTTGAGCCTGTGGAACGAGCCAGGCCTTTTTCCTATCAAGGTTCTGCTCTTTCATGTCAAACCTGCAGTGAAAGGAAGCAATCAGGCCTCCTTCAGAAGCATCTGATAGGCTTTGGAACACCAAGTCTGGATGAGGTGGGCACGGTGGTGGGAACGGTAGTCGATCCTGGTAGTTGTCCTGTTGGCATGTGTCTTTCATTCCCCATCAGCTTTCTCAGCACACAGGAGAGTCTTCCAACTAAACTGCTCCCACTTTTGGTACTTTCCAGTGCAGACAGCAAAATGAACAGTTAGTGTGTCAAGGACGTGAATTTGCAACTCAGATGTAACTTTTACAACTGGGCTTAAAGTGGCAACCCAGTTGCAGCTGTTGTGTTTGTTGGCTGATGTTGCGTGATGAGTTTCAGTGCTAACCCAGGCAGCAAGTACATGGCAATTGTCAGTGCTGCTCAGTGGGAGCTCTGGAAGGTTTGGTGAGACCCAGATGGTGGTGTCTGGGAGCTGCATGCTGCTTGCAGCAGCTTTTGCACAGGTGCAAAGTAACTCCTGGCAGGTTTTGTGGCTTTTCCTCTCTCTCACCGTAGATGTGACAGTGTGATGTGACAGTCAGTGGGTGCCAGTCTCAGAGCCTGGTGACGGACATGCCCTCCAGCAGCTGCAGATGTCATGTTGAGCTTTTCTTGTGCTTTTTGACAGTTTTGACTTGCACCTAGCTTCATGCTTTCTTAAGTCATTCTCCTGTGGACCATCAGTGATGAATTAAAATGCAGCTCTCCACTTCGTGGGGACAGAGTACCTGGATTGCACATTACCCATACCATGGACATCTGGGCAGCCAGGACCTGGGCTCTGCAGTTAGGGTCCAGTGGGTGGAATTACACATCCTGAGAAGAACCAGGGCCAGTTGTTAGTGAGGGCTGCTGGACCCTGTAGACTGCCTGGAGCCTGCCATGCACTGCTTCCTCCAGCGCTTCTAGTAAGAATAGTTTGGTTTGGTCTTATCCCCTTATCTAGGGTCTCCCAGTCCCACCACTCTGAGCAAGTGAGTGCTTGCAGGCTTCTGGCTCTGAAGTACAGACCTTGCTGCTTCCCCAGCCAAGGAAAACTGCCATGACCCACCGTAGTGCCCCAGGAGAGTGCTGCCCTTCTGCAGAGGGCTTGGCAAAACGCACTGTAGTGTAAGCTGCTATTTAAGGAGAGCGAGCCGACGGCGCGTCGTAATTTCCTCATTGTTTGCAACACCCTCTTAAGTGCCTGTGATCCTTATAAAGAGCTTTCCCCTACCCTTTAAACTTCACAGGAGTGGATTTTACCTTCTGTGGTTTGAACACTCTCATTGTGAGAGGGCTGGTTTGCATTTAGGATGAAGTTTTTTTCGTTGCTGTGGCCAAGGCTGTTTGGCTCGCAAATGAGTTGGCTGGTCCCAAAAATGATGTCTATTGGAAACGGAAGGCTGATGGGCGGGACGTAAAACCTTGCCTCTGCTTAGGTCCTAGTAGATGAAGGCCAATAAAGTCATCTTAGCACAGTGGTAACACTTTCCTTCAGACCCGAGAGCCTTTTGCTAACATCCCTTCGCAAGCAGCCTGACACTTGTCCATCTCCTATAAAAACGTAGAGCACCTTGTAGGTGTAAAAGGCATGAAAAGAAACACTTCATATAGTGACTTTAGAACCTGGGTGTGACTTTCTGCCACAGCTAGATCTCTGGTGAGATCTGCACATGGCATCCTGCCCTCTTTGCCTGGTTCCCAGATCATTCCCATGGTGTTGCCTCTGTTGTGTCTTTCCCTGCCTCCCAAATCCTCTGGAAACTGGGTTCACTTTCTGTGTGAGATACTGATGAAAGCAGCAGCAGGTTGTGTGAGGCGATCTCTGGCTGTCATGCTCAGACCCTCCCTGGTGCTGGGTGGGATTCTCTATCCTCTCCTGCCCTTCTCCTGTGGCTGGGTTCTGTTCTCCAGACCTGAGCTGGCCGTAAACACCCAGAGCCCGAGGGCTTTGCAGAGCAGAGCTTGCCTTGGGGGAGGGTGGTGATTCATTTCCTTCCCCTCTGGCTAGCAGCTAAGCTTTGGCTTTTGCTTAAGAGTTTGATAATTCACTGCTGAACTGTTCGGGTTGTAATGTTGGAGAAATATAAGTCAATGTGGTGATCACGGCAGCTTCTCTGTGCCTGGTGGGGAGACCTCAGCTCCTCTGCCACAGCCAGTCCACACCTGCAGGCTGGGCTGTGCCAGCAGCTGTCGTCGTTTTGTCCCCCTGGTCCCGGCGAGCTTCTGTACGTGGGTTTAGCTCCACATTGCCCTGTACCAGAAGCACATGCTGAGAAATGTCAACCCAGGAGCATGTGGCACACACAGCACTAAGTCCCTGGTGTTCTGTGGAGCTGAGCTCACTGCAGAACACAACCAGCAACGTCTAGGCTGGGACACCCAAAAACGTGACTGTCGCAGCCTGCCTAGCTGGTGGGGACTGCTGAGAGGCTGGCAGCGTAGGATGGGTGAGCTGGGCTATGTGGCCCCCAGGCTGCTGTCAAACCCATTAATCTGCTCCTGAGAAGGAATTTGGGAAGCCCCAGTTGCAGAAGAATCATGTTCCTGTGTGTTGGCCATGTTTTCAGCATGGCTGTGTCTTGGCAGGGCTTGCTGGTTTGGTTAATGAATGTTGAAATGGGAGGAGAGGAAACAGCCAGGGAAGCATTACAAATTGCTTCAGAGCAGTGGCATTAAAAGTATTTGTGCTTAGCATGTCTGCCGAACAAAGACCTCAAAGCATGGTAAATAGGATCCTCATTTTACTTGCAAAGAGGCAAGTGCAGCAGGAGGAGAAGCTCTACCTGTGCTCACAGGCAGGCTCACAGCAGGTGAGACAAGCAGTGGTCTTGCCTGTGGTACTGAGGGGATCATGTTGACGATGCAGGTCTCTGCAGGTACTGGAGGTCCAGGCTGGGCCCAGCAGCTGGGGAGATGCCGTCACATGCCTTCTCACGTGTTGCTGAAGTTCCTCTGCTTAGCTTTGACCTTCTTCTCCACACTGCCAACTTTTAACATTCTCCTCTCCCCTCCCCATCTCTCTTACAGCTGAAGCTGTGGAACAAGTACAGAGTCTCCAACATTCCTTCCCTGATATTTATCGATGCCTCCACCGGGAAGGTAGTTTGCAGGAATGGCCTCCTGGTCATCCGAGATGACCCAGAAGGTAAGACTGGAGCCCTGAGTGCCATGGAAACCTGGGGAGAAGCTGCCTTTTCCTTTCAGTTAATTTTTAATTGCCTTGGAGATGGGGGGTGGGGGAGAGGGGAGAAGGAAACAAGCAACTATTGTCATACTTCACTGATCAAGGCACTGTATTATTTTCAGCATAACATTTTCTGCATCATTCCTGCCAGATCTTGTGTTTTGGTTTTGCTTGTTGAAAAGAACAAAGATTTCCCCTCCAGGATTTTTGTCTGAAGTGCTAATGAGGAAGAAAGTTTGACTAAATGAAACATTAAGTTTGGATTTGATTAAATTTGATTTGATGGAGGCACATGGGCAGACAGACCAAAGGCTCAGGGATCAGAATCCTTCCAAAATATGGAGTGGGACTTGAACACTGACATCACACTCTGTCAGGGTAATGAATTCCCCATTATTTAGAAATGCAACAGAAGCATGCTACTGTTCTCCATTCCTGAGATTTACTGTCCTGGGGGTTGATGTTAGATCCATCTTCTTCCAATTCACAAAACTCCAAATGAACAAAACCTGTGCTCCTCCTCAGAGGCTCCTCAGACCCATCACTGACTTCTGTAGGCTCTCCATGCCCACATTTTACTGACCCATGGCAGTAGATAGTGAGCATGGTGACTGAGGCTGTAATTCAGGTGGCAGGAACTGTGCAGCAAGTTGTGGCCTGAGCCATCTGTCATATTTCCTCCTGTCTGGCTAAGTGCAGAGATTGATTGCTCGGGGAGCTGGCAGCAGATGATTCAGAGCATGTGTTTGTGTGTACACACACATGCTTGCTTGGGGGTGCAGAGAGTTAGTGGAAGTTTAGTTTATATATATGCTTTAAATATATATATATATATATATATATATATATATATATATATATATACATATATATATATATATATATACATATATATATAAAATATCTAAACCATCTTTTACATATCTGTAGATAAGGTTTTGTAAATAAATGAGTGCTTGTATATATGTCTATGAAAACAGATGGAAAGTATCAGTGTAAGGCAAACAGTCTGACTGCATTCCTGAGCAGGTACCACCTTGCCCTCTGTTGTTAAAACAAATGCTGGTGATGAGGATAACATACTTCATCATGCACAAAACCAGAGCAGGCTTCATCAAGTTGAAGGTGCTGCGAGGGTGCAGCCTCCCTGGGGAGAAAGAGGCAACTCCAGCTTCAGTGCAGAGCTTGGCTTAATGGTTGGACTTGATGATCTTGAAGGCCTTTTCCAACCTAAAGGATTCTACGATTCCCTGGCTCCCCCTGTGTTGTTGCAGGAGGTAGGATGGTGTTTCTTTTGGTGGGACTTTAGAAGCTAGAAGCCATCTTGCTGGTTTGTGTTTTCTTTTTCTCTCCATCCCAACCCTTCCAGGTCTGGAGTTCCCCTGGGGGCCAAAACCCTTCAGTGAAGTTGTTGCTGGGCCGCTACTAAGGAACAATGGCCAGACACTAGACAGCAACGCCCTGGAGGGCTCTCACGTTGGGGTCTATTTCTCTGCACACTGGGTAAGTCATAGGTGTTTTGCAGGGCAATTGGAGTGAGCCTGGGGGTGCACTCGGGATCCCCTTGCGGCTCTTGTTGCAGAGCTCTGTCGGACAGTAAAGACCTAGGGCCAGGCCAGCTGGTGGTGAAGCAGCTGAGAGGCTCCAGTTGTGGAAGAAGCTGCAGCACTGCAGTGGTCTGGCATCCTCAGCTGGCCCTTCAGAAGGGGAAGAGTAGCAAGGCACTAAAAATGCTAGGGGTTTTGCTGCAACCTGTGGGCCGTAAGCCCCAGCCATGCTCAGGGCTGCTGCCCAGTCCTCTAGCAAAGAGGTCACATCTGTCTTTTCATGGTCACTAGGTCATCTGGGCCTGCTGGGTATGGCTTTGTCTGTGTGGAGGAGACAGTGTCCTTATGCTTGTGTTGTGTTTCACAGTGCCCACCATGCCGAAGCCTCACGAGGGTCCTGGTGGAGTCCTACCGGAAAATCAAGGAGGCAGGACAGAAGTTTGAGATACTGTTTGTTAGTGCAGACAGGTAAGGAACCCTGCACAAGCTGGGAAGCTCTGAGCATTCCCCGTTTGATTTGGGGTAGAGCAGGTTGGCTCTGGTGTCAGCAAGGCTGCCCAAGTCCTCTGCCCAGCAGTGAAGTGCAAAGCAGGGTTAGTGAGGGCAGCATGGGCTGAGAGCAGGCTCTGTCCGTGGAGCAGCTTCTGTGTTTTGCTTTGTGGCTCAAGGGTCAGAGGTCTGAAGGATGCTCAAGTTGCTACTGTCATCATGGGTTGACATTCAGATGCCCCAGAGAGCTTGAAATATTTTATTAGGGAAAAAAATGCACCACAGCTTCTTTCTTGGGTGCTTAATGTTGGTTTAACCCTCCCCACGTTGTGTCTGCCAGCAGCCCCTCACAGGTGGGCTTTGGTGGAAGGGATAAAGGGTCTGCAGACTGGGTTAGTCATGAGAAAATTAGAGATGGCAGGCAGCGGGACTGCACTCTGGACCCCACACCCTGTTCCCCTTGCACAGGTCAGAGGACTCCTTCAAGCAGTACTTCAGCGAGATGCCCTGGGTAGCTGTGCCCTACGCCGACGAGGCCAGACGGTCGCGCCTGAATCGCCTCTACGGCATCCAAGGTAGGGAAGGCCTTGCCCATGCACTGCTCTGCTCTCTGCTCCTTTGCTTGGGTGTTTGCAATGTCTCCTCTTGTGTAACTAAACCAAGAAAACAGCAAAGCACAGCACAGTGCCCCAGGCAGAGCTGCTTCATGTTTCTGCTCTCTGCAAACTCGCATTCCTACCACCTGCCAGGCAGGCTGTTAGTTGAAACAGGACTTCCATAAACAGCCTAATTCTTCCTGGAAACTTGGAAGCTGGTTTTGGCTTGGACGTTCTTTGCCTAATTACTGATTTATTTATTTTGCTTTTCCTTGAAGGTTTAAATTTCGTTTTCTAACTATTTTATGTAATGCAAAGGCAGGCCATTGCTCTCTGCAGAGCCTGAGGAAGGTGGCATCTGGTTTATGTTAGTGACATGAATTACAGGAGAGTGCATGTTTGATGTAAACCATGCCTTTGCTTTTACTGTACATGCCAGTGCCAGAATTCCAGCAGCCCAGGATGCTGGGAGAAGCAGGGGAGAGACTCTAGCTGAATGGCTTCAAAGAGTCATGAAGATGATAAAAGCTCACAGCAGCCCTCCTGGGGACTGCCACCTTCTTCCTGCAGGGGACAAACTGCAGTGTGCAAGGTGGCAGGCTCACAAGAAGGTCTTCTGTAGGTACAGAGTTTCTCCCTCTGGTTAGAGGGTCTTGCTGCAGCGTGCCTGTTTCTTACCCACTTCCATGTGGCATTGGTGAGGTGGGCATGGGTTAGAAGAGGGTTAATGCAGTCTGTAAGGGAGGAGGAGTGTTGCCAAAGGTGGCCAAAGGCCTGGGGAAAGTGGCAGGAGAAATAATAGCTCCTTGGGGTCCTCTCCAAACACCCGTTCTGGGGTGAGCTCAGGTGCTCAGCTCTGTTGCCTGACCTTAAACCGAGGGCAACCATTTGTCTGCTTTAAATAACCATCAGTTTGCTACTTAATCACCTTCCCATGAGGCAAGAGCCTTCCAAATTCATGTGTCTTTTCTCTAGCCTGCTCACCATCCTCTCCAGTGCTGGTTTCGGCTGAGCACTGCAGGCCTGCTGCCAGTTTCACTGGGACTCTGTAAATAAGGTGTCCCGACTTGGATACTTGAGTACGAGGCATGCTGTAGCCAGGGAAACAGTGACAACAGCTTTCCCTCTAACTCCTGCCACTGGGTTCTTAAATATCTCTTTTCATTGTGTGCTGACCTGAAAATGTAAATATTTGCTGTTTCCCTGAGCTCTGACACCCTCTGCTGCCAGGGAAGCTCCCATATTACTCTGGCCTTTCAGCTGCCCTCCCAAGGTCACTGACCTTGGCATTTGGGCACGTTTGCCTGCAGACCCTTCTGCTGTTTTCCTGTAAAGTGGGAACCTCTCCTCCAGGATGAACTGTGATCCCACAAGGTGGAGTTGAGGCAGACTGATCTGCACCCTACGCCAGAGGCATCACCACTCCACCTCTCCCCACCCCTGCAGGCTTTGCAAGGCTGGGCTGGGCTCTGTTTCCCTCCCATGGTTGGGGATGGAGCAGGGTACTGTGAGAGGGTGCCAGGACTCCAAGAGATGAGAGAGAGGGCTGAAGGCAAATCCTCATGCTCCCAGGAGCTCCAGGTTGTTGGTGACTCCTGCACAGGCAGCACCCCAGGATCCTCCACACCACCTGTGAGGTTTGCAGTTAGGCTTTTGTAGCAGGTGCTGCACCAAACGCTTGCTGCAAGCAGAGCTCGGTGCTGTGAGCCCAGCTTATCACCACTGGTGGTTATTGCACCCACATGAAAAGTCAGACCCATGGGATCTCATCTGCCTTCAGCAAAAGGCATGGCTCTGGTGCTGCCAAGCACCTTTGAAGTCCCACTCAGGCTGGCACCTATGCACCCACAAGGGGGTGTAGCTCAAACCAGGTTACCATCCTGGTGGTGCCTTGGCTTTTGAGCACAGTGTGCATGTGGAGTGGGTTTTCTGCTGGTTTTTGAAAGGCTGGGAGCTGAAACAACAGAAGAGCTTGTCTGCCCCGACTGCTTCAGGCTCCCGAGTGGTAGAAAGCAGCAAGAAGGTCAGGTCTCTTGTTGGTTTAGTCCTGTGTTGGCCCCTACAGCATTCAAAAATTCAGTGTAAAATACAAGTTGAGTTATTGGCCTTTATTTGGGTTTACTTGAATGCCTCTATTCATAACCCATGCACAGTCAGTGGGCTGTTCCCTCCCCACCTATATTAAATTGCCTCTTGGTGCAGCACTGTCTTGAGAGAGAGTCATGTCTTGGGTCATGGCTGCTTAGAAATAATCCTCCGTTGTGTGTGCAGCTCCTGGTCTGCCTGGTCCTGCCTTAGGTGAAGTCCTCTGACAACAGCTCTCCTGATGGGATGGGCAGGAGTGACAAACGGGAAATTCTCCCTCTTGTTGTGCATCACATGAGATATTTTAAGTTCCTGAACACTCCCTGTGGACTCTGTGGTGCCTCTTTGGGTTCTGCAGTCCCTTGGGGGAACTTGCAAAGCCTGTTGTTTCCCATCTGGCCCATGCTTCAGCCCAGATGCCTGCAGCCATGGAGCGAGTTATGGGAGGTTTCTCATACCAGATTTCTGGAGCTCTCTCCTGAAGAGATGTAAAAGCAGCAATAACCTCCCCCCCAGACCCATGGTTTGGTGTATTCTGAGGGTTTGCTTCACAGCAGTTTTGATTACTCACCCACCAGACACAGGGCAGATAAGATCCCCAGGCTGGGTGTGTGGTTTAATCTCTAAGTCAGTAAATGTATTGTCAGGTTCAGTTACAGATCATTTGGCCCCAGTGTTTTCTTAAAATGCTGGCCCTGTGGGGACCAAATCCATTTTCTAGTGCATGAAATCAAACTGAGCCTGGCTATGCTAATTCCTACCCAAGCTTATACAATATTCATTGCAGTGTCTGATCTGTGATTCCTCTGATAAGTAAATTCTGATGTTATGACTCACGGCAATTACCCAAAGCCCCCATAAGGCACTGAAATAACAAATAGTGGCTGGGATGAGCCAGGAAGAGGGGATCAGGCGAGGGGGGGCAGAATATTTGGGTTAGTGGGTGTGAATAAGGTTAAGGACTGTTCCCTGGGTCCTGCTGATCTGTGTCCTGTGATAAAAGAATGTGTTTGCCAGGGGAGCAGTAGCAAGGTTCACCTAGGAAGACAAGACAGGGCCTATGAGATGTCACCGTGAACCTAGGTGTGTCTTAACCCAGGGGACTCAGCCAGGGAAGGAGCAGAGGAGATGAGGCAGATCTGGGAGCCGATGGATTGTGGCAGCCTCAGCCTCTGCCAGGCAGGTTCAGAAAAGAACCAAGAGCTGGTGAGAAACCTGTCATGCAAGAGGCAAAGGTGCAGGAATTGACCTTGCACATGTCACACAGCTCCTGACAGACTGAAGACACAGCCCTGAGTCCTGTCTTTCCTGAAGATGCTAAACCCAGGCTGAATTGTCTTAAGGGCTCTGTTTTCTGAGTCCCTTTTGTATTTGCAGCTGAAGGTTTTAGTGGCTGGGTGCTTTCGGGTGTGTTTGTCTGCATACAAAAATCAGGTGAAGCAAAAATGCTCTGACTAGTGGAGGAGTCCCTGCTGGCTGTGGGATCACGCCGCAAAGATCTCTGTCTAAACTGGGCCCTTTGTTTTCCCAGATCACCAAAGCTCATTTGAAATCTCTGCCTTGGTTGGCTGCATTGCTCAGGCTGACAGGTGAAGGGGGTGGTACAGAACTGAAGCCTCTTGTGTAATGCAGGTCTAGAGAGAGCAAAAAAATCAGGCATTTGGGATGAACTGGGAATCTGAAATGGATGAAGATCCAAATCATGTAAGATGCTGATCATCCTGAGCTTCTCCTGGCTTCAGCAGCACCGTGTGCCTCCGAGGGTAGGGCTAGAGTGAGATTTCCCGATTCCTTCCAGTCTGTTTAACCCATCCCTGCCCTAGAGCTGTTTGGAATACCAGCAGGTAATGAATAAGCCTTTTTGTGATACAAAGTGGTTTTCTTGGCATACCCTCAGGATCTGCAAGCCCAGCCGTGGGGCGGGTTCCTGCACTGCTGCTCTTACACCAGCCTGCTGCTTGCAGCCCCAGCACACAGGCAGGAATTCCAGTGGAGCTGCAGGGCTGGAATGAGGGGAATGCAGCTGCTGGCCTGGGCCTGCAGCAGGCATGGGGCAGACAGATGGACCTGTATTTCCTAGAGAAATGCCTAGAAATAGTGGGCTTGTGAGTAACCAGCTATTGTACAAGCATGGGTGCTGGGTGCCTTCTGCTCAGATGAATGGCTCTGCAGGGTATTTCTGTAACAAATGAGCTCTAAAGTGAAGCTTTGGATGAGGGCAGGAGGATTTGAGTTGCCTCAGTTTGCTGGTTGTGGTCTGGGGTATGTTGCTGCATGATGGAGGTCCCTTCCAACCTGTCAGGCTGAGGTTCTTTGATTCTGTGAACCAGGTAATAATGACTTGGCAGATCATAGAATCATTTTGTTTGGACAAGACCTTTAAGATCATCGAGCCCAGCCATTATCTAACAAACCAAGCTTGGTGTTAAACCATCTCCCTCAGCGCTGCATCTCTATTTCTTTTAAAAGCTTCCAAGGATGGGGATTCAGCCACCTCCTTGGGGAGCCTGTTCCAGTGTTGGAGAGCCCTCTCAGTGAAGATGTTTATGTCCCTGTGCTCTGGAAACGGCTGGACAAAGAGTGTAGCATGCTAGAGGGGTGTGGCAATTCATAGAGGAGTTGATGGCTGCTCAGATGTACGGTGCTCCTTCTGGGAAGGAACACACCCTGACTCCTGGCTGCTCTTGCCTGTGGTCCACCCTGCAGAAAGGTTTGCCTGCGTTCCTGCGAGAGCAGGACTGGGCTCTTCCAGCAGCAGCCACGTGGCGGTGCCAGGGCTGCTCTGCCTCGTGTGCAGCAGGCACACCTGATGTGTGTGGCAGCAGGGGGCTTGTGAGCAGGGCTCCTGCACGCTGTGTGGGGCTTGTGTCCAGGAGCATCAGACAGCGGTGACCTCTGCCTGCACTTGGGCAGCACAAGGCAGGCTGTGCCAGCTCCTGTCTCCCAGCTTCCTGCTCTGGCTGCTGAATTACAGTGCTCTGCTAGAACAGGGACAGGATCCAGGGACCCCGATTCCCACAGGAGCTGCGGAGAGGCAGCGCTGCTCACTGGGCTCCTGCCAGAGCTGGAGGTGATAGGAAAAGGCTTTTCTCCCCACACCCTGTCGCTGGCCAGTTCGTGCCTTGGCTGATCCCACCCTGTTTTCCTTTCCTCACAGGCATCCCGACCCTGATCGTGCTGGACTCCAAGGGAGAGGTGATCACGCGGCAGGGGCGGGTGGAGGTGCTGAACGACATCGAGTGCCGCGAGTTCCCCTGGCACCCCAAGCCCGTGCTGGAGCTGACAGACTCCAACGCCGTGCAGCTGAATGAGGGCCCCTGCCTCGTTCTCTTTGTAGGTATGGAGCATCGCTGCTGTGAAGGCAGAGCCTGTGCTTGGGAGGAGGCTGGACTACCTGCCAGCTTGGCTAGAGCTAGCCACGGGCTGAGGACCTGCCTCTGGTGGTGAGAGTGTCCATGGGAAGGGACGTAGCATACTTCCAGCTCCTGGAGCAATCCTACCGGGAGATTCAAGGGGGCTGACAGCCCTGGAGCCTTGCCCATATCAGAGAAATGGGCTGCTGCAGCTCACTGGGGTTTGCCAGAACCTGCCCGTGCCTGTGGGTGTCCTGCAGCTCCCACCCAGCCACCCGAGGGATGAAGTAGTGCAGCGATTTGCAGTGGAAAGGAGCTGTCATCTCAGAGATGCTTTAATGGTGGCTGTGGAGAGGAATGCTGATTAGGTGTTGGAGAGTGCAAGAAATACGCTTCACAGCTGGTGACGGTGGAGTTAGGAAAAGCCTTTCTGGATCAGGGACTTCAGGCACACGTGACATTCCAGAGGAGGCAGAAAGGCAGCTCTGGGAGGGATTACAGCTCTGTGCTGGAAACCAAAGCTCAGGGCTTAAATCCTGAGCTGAGCAGGGCTGTGACAGTCAAAGTAGCCTCTTTTGTGCTCTGCCGGTCTTTGGGTATTCCTCCTGTGGGGCGCTGGCTGCAGGACAGGGCAGGCTTTTTCCCAGTGCTCCTTTCCCTCTTCCACTGCTAACCCACACATGAAGCTGCCCTGTGGCTGGGAATAGCCCCAGAGCTCATCCAAAGCACAGCTGACTTGTTCCTCATCACTCCCCGGCCAGCAACAGACAGTTCAGTCAGGCGAGGGTTGCAGCTGGGCTGAGCTGCACTGCAGGCTGAGCCCTTCTCAGAGCGTGCCTGTCCCTTAAGCACTCCATGGAGCTGCAGGGGACGTTTGCTGAAGAAGCCACTCTTGACCCAAACCAGGGTTGTGCAGGGGGCCTGGCCTAGGGCAGGGCTCGTGTCCTGCTTCCTCACACACCCTCTGTGAGCAGCACTGATAACGTGGCTCTCGCTCTTTCCCGTCTTCCCTTTCAGATTTCCTTTTGACCCTGGTTATTTATTCAGCAGAGCCCAGCAGGAGATGAGAGCACAGAGCCAAAAGCACGCTGCTCGCGCGGGGAGGACTGGCTGGCCACGCCGAGCGTGGCTGACTGGGGCCAGCGCTGCAGGCCTCTGCAGAGTTATTTTTATCTTGCTCTGAGCAAAGTTTTTCTACCACCTTGCTGCAAACAGAGTGCACTCCAGCCCAGGGCTGTCACTTGGTGCTGAGGGGATGTGCAGCCTCACTGAAATCTGCTGGTGATGTGCGGGGATGGAGATGAAGCTGATGCTGCACTGAGGCAGGCCCTGGGGATGGGAGATCCTGGCCAGCCTAGGTCCTGCTGGAATACACCCCATAGCAGACTGGTGCTTGTGCTGTGCAGGCAGCAGCACCCCTAGAAGTCAAACTTAGCATGAGCCAGTTGTGAACTAATCCTGACCACTCCACATCCATGCCGGAGAGTTTAAGGCTGGGTTAGCCAGAGTGTGCAGGGCTGCCTGGAGTGCTGCCAGCAGCCATTGTTTGTAGAAGAACCAATCTCTGCAGACACCTCACAACACTCTGTTTGTCACTGTTACACGTGCAGGACACTGAAATTCGATGTGCAGTGTTTCTGGCATCCCCTGCACTTGGAGAAGCTAAAGATGAGGACAGGAATGTGAGGAGCAAGGGCAGAGAGTGCTTTGGGCACAGGCATTGCCAGTGCCAGCTGGAGGCTGGACTGGCTGAGTTGGGTGGTTGCATCAGGGACCACGAGAGCTGCACGTGACCAGGAGTCCAGGGGCCTCTCTTCTGTCCCCTCTAAAAAAAAAAATCATTTTAAAACGTTGCCCCTGAATTGAGATGGTTTCATCTCCATGCAGCTCAAGGACGCAGTCTCTCCTCTTTGCAGCTCAGTATTTGAACTTCAGTGCTGGCTGGCGTTTGATTGATGTTGCCATCTCTTTCTACTCGACTCTGTCAAATCAAAGCTGCCTTCACAGTGCTGCTGCTGCGGAGACTCGAGCAGAAAAGCTGCCGAGCAGCCGTCCCAAGGTGGAGGGATGGTGGGTGGCGGGCAGGGGTGGCAGGCAGCCTCAGATCTTCAAAACATGCTGACGCTTCTCAAACTGCAAAGCGGCTTTTTTTGCGCCTGTTTGTCCCTGCGCTTCCGCAGCGGCACCAGGGGAGTGAGCGGTGGAGTATTTGGGGAGCAGGAGCTGCTCTTCTGTTACATGTTTCCTTGTCTCACATGAAAAGCACATTTCAGCTGCTCCCTAATTGCTACAGAGCCACAGGGCTTTGAAGTTTGTGCCGCACATCCGGGCTCTGGTTTGTGGTGCTGCGGGACAGAGCTGCGAGCACCCGGCCGGTTTGCATCCGTTTGATCCTAACCTCCTTTCTGCCTTCCTCTTTTGTTTTGTCTCCCCACCTCTGTGCCCTGCAGATTCAGAGGATGATGGAGAGTCGGAGGCAGCAAAACAATTGATTCAGCCCATAGCTGAAAAAATCATTGCCAAGTACAAAGCCAAAGAGGAGGAGGCACCACTGCTCTTCTTCGTGGCAGGCGAGGTAAGCCGGAGGAGAGCGCAGGGCTGCATCCTGCAGTGTCTTTGTGTGAGCTGTGAGCTGGGCTGGGTCCTGCTGCTCCACCTTTTAGGTGGGTTAGCTGAGGGATGAAGCTACTGCAACTAGTCAGAGACCATGGAGCAAAACCAGACAAGTCCTTGTCCCCTGCTCTTGTGGCTGGGTATTAATCTTCCTTCCCACACTGGGAGGAGGGCAGGAACTGGTGCTCCAGCCTCTTCCCTAAGGGGTGCTTGTGGGAGGCAGCTCCACTCCCACAGGATGGGCTTTTGTCTGTGTGGGTGATGCCAGACAAAACCACCCTTGGGAATGGGCAAGAGCTGCTTGATGTGAGCAGCAGGGTGGCACAGCGTTGTGCTCTCAGTGCCAGCCACAGCATGGGGGTTCTGGCTTTGCTCTGCCCCGCCCTGAGGCTCAGCTGGGTACCTCACTGGAGAGTTTGCCTGCTCCTGTGCGAAGCGAGGGCTGCTGTGTGCTGCCACACTGCTGGTGGCTGAGATGGTACCTGGGGCACGTGCAGGTTCCAGTGCCGAGAGCCAGGCATTTGCTGGAGAAAATGGGAAATGGCAGAGTGGGGCTTCTGACCTCGCCTTTCACCAGGCAGGCAGACAGGCTTGAAAACGATTAAGGGGTTGTAAGGGTCAAAAAAGGCCTCCACCCAAGCCTGCAGCTCCCCTCCCGAGGTGCTGCTCGGGTTCTGGGCAGGTGGCAGTCGCTGTGCGCCCTGCGCCTGCTCTGTCCCTCCGCCGCTCACGTCACAGCCGCAGTGTGCCGTGAGCGGGGCCCTCGGAGCTGCCCTGCGCACAAAAGGGTCCCCCCTGCCGCACCCTGCCCCCCACCCCCGCCAGGCAGGCCCCCACCTCTGCCTCCCGCAGCCCCGTTGGCCCCCTCTGGGAAGGCGCTCCCACTCCCACCGCCGTAACGACTCTGAGCATCCCGGCTCAACCCCGCACCCCTCAATAAGCCCCTTGTTGGAAAGGCTATTTTGGGAGGGTCCAAGAACCTGCCCCCCTCCCCCAGAGCCTGCGAAGCGTTTCTCTTGCGCTCGCCGGCTGTAGCTGAAACATTGCTGCTATTCATCCAGCTCCCGACGGCCCTGTGGCAGCCGGGCCGAAGAATGGGGAGCGTCCAGCACGTCCCATTCATCCATCACCTCAATAGCTGGGAGCACTGGCCCCGGGGCTCCGCCGGCCCCCACGCACAAAGCAGCCTGGCCACGGCCGGAGCAGGCGCCTCCCATTCCTCTCCCAGCGCCGTCTGGGCCGGTTTTGCATTGATTAAAATCAGGGTTTGGTCCCTTTGCGGTGATGAGATTAAGGAGGAGGCTTCTCGACACCTGGGCTGGGAGGTGGGAAGGCTGGGGGGCGGCCGAGCACCCCAGCCCCAAGGCGATGGGCCCAGCCCTGCTCGCCCTTCCCGGCCACGTGGTCCAGCTGCGCCAGAAACCTCTGCAGTGGAAGGGGAGGTGCGACGGGAGGTACCCTGCCAGCCGCCGCCTCACGCCGCAGAGCCACCGGCCGCCAACCAGAGTGATTGATTCCCGCTCCTGCCCTCGGAGAGCGGCTCGCAGGAACGCCCTGCTCCGGCTGCCGCACCTTGCGGGCTCGGCTGAGAAAGGAATTGCCCCAGCGCTGGCTTTTGTGCTGCGCAGCTTTGGCACAGACAAATTTGGTCTTCCCCTTTTCCCCAGGACTCTGCCTGGCTGAAGAGAGGGCATCCAGCTCACCCTGCTTGCCCTGTGGCTTCTCTGTGCGCCCTCAGGCACTTAGTGGGTTCTTGGCATTGGCACAAAGCACAGGTCTTTGTCCCATTCCTGTTTTCTGGTTCCTCCAGGCATGCACCTGTGTCTTTTCCACACCTCTCTCTCACACGGCTATGGCACTGCAGTCAGCAATTGCTCCCAGCCCCTGAGCTGAAGATGCCAAAAATAGTCCTGCCCCAGAGGTTCCAGGGTGGCCCAGGGCAATGGGTCAGTCTAGGGGTGCTGGGAGCTGTGCCCTGTGTGGGAACGACTGGAGGAGGACATAGCTCTGTCCCAGCCTGGGATAAATCAGCCTGCTTTGGTTTTGACATAAACCACAGCAGAGCAGGCAGCCAGGTGGGTGCTGCCGGCTGAGCTCCTGGTCCTGCAGTGCTGCAAGGCCCAAGTGCTCAGGACGTACTTGTGGGCTGGACCACAGCGTGAAAGCAGCAAATTGTTCCCAGTTGTCCTGGGTCTCACAGCTCCTCTCTCCCTCTCATCTTGGCCCCCAGGATGACATGACCGACTCTCTGCGGGATTACACCAACCTGCCCGAGGCTGCACCCCTGCTCACCATCCTGGACATGTCAGCCCGGGCCAAGTATGTGATGGATGTGGAGGAGATCACCCCTGAGATCGTGGAAGCCTTTGTCAGCGACTTTCTAGCAGACAAGCTAAAACCTGAGCCCATCTAAGGGAGCTTCTGCACCCACAGACGTTATTTAATACTAGGTCTCTCTTCCGCCGCTCGTGGATTCTCCAGCGTGTCCTCACGCCCAACCCAGTATCCAACCTTCTTGTGGTGCCTTGTTTTACGCAGTGAATCCCTCTCCTAAGCAAACTCCTTGAGATGCACTTTCAGCAGGGAGTCGTTGGCGTGTGGAGACGTCGCTTGTGCTTCATGGTGATATATTCTCTAATAACCAGGCCAGAACTGTTACTGTATCATTATTTTGTACACGGCACTAGCTAGCAGGCAGACCTTTGTGCATGGTGTTCTTCCCAACATACGCATCAGGCAGTGGATGGGGTTCTCGGGGCTCTTTTCTTCTCCTTCTACCCCTTCTTTCTCTTCCTACCACCCCTGCTGACTAAGTGACTTCGAGGAAGCAATAAGGAAACTGTCCCTTTCACCCCTGACCCGTCCCTTCCCACACGAGTGCCCTGGCAAAGCCAAGACAAAGTCTTAACTGCTGACAACCTCTGCGCCATGGTGCAGCCAAACTCTTCCTCCTGGGGCTGAGACCTTTCCAGGTGGGTTTCCCACCTCCCACTCCAAGCACTGACAGCCTTAGGTGGTGCTGGCTGTGTGTGCCAGGCTTTATTTGCCTCTGTCAGATGGATGTTTAGTTCCCTCTCTCCCTCCTTCCCTCTCTGAGCCAGGAGGACAACCACCACCAGGCTGCCCTCACCTCTCTCATCTCTCCTTTGTGATCCTCCCCATTCCCTTTTGCCCTTTCTGGTATGAACTGTCTTCTATGTTAGCTGGTTGAGCTGTTTTTTGGTAGGTGTGTCTCAAACCCAAAGTTAATGGTGCTGTTCTTTAAAAAATAACAAAAAAAAATCCCAATTAAAAAAAGGGGGGGGAGGGGAAAAATCCCTTTCTGCCCCCCTGCAGCACAGCCGAGCCCCCAGCAGTGACGTTGTAAAAACTGTACATGGTGATTGGAACTTTATAATAAAAGTGTTACAACAACTTCGGCCCCCAAGGCACCCATTGCTGTGTCCCACTGCTGGAGAGACGGAGCCTGGGCAGGAGGAGGAGCTCCCCCTGGCAGACCCCACAGGTAGGTGTTGGTAACAGACCCCCTGGTGCTGTGGTGCCTGACTCAGGGTGGTCTTTACCCCTGGCTCGTGGGATCCCCAATTTGTGCCTTGCTAGTTCTGGGGCCAGGATGGTCCTGTACAGTCTCTCGTCCCCAGGCAGGGATCAGAGAATGGTTTGGGTGGGAAGTTCATCTAGTTCAACAGGTTCACCACCCACCCAACCTGACCTGGGCCATTATCCCACCACCCTCAGTGCAAAAACATTCTCCTCAACTCTGAATCTCCCTCTTCCAGTTTTAAACCATCACTCTTGTCCTGTCACAACAGGCCCTGCCGAAGTCTTGTCCCCATCTTTCTTATCAGTATTTTAAGTACTGAAAGGCTGCAATAAGGGCTCCCTGGAGCTCTCTCCAGCCTGAACTCTAACCCTGTCCTCACAGCAGAGGGGTTCCAGGCCTCAGATCATTGTTGTGGCCTCCTTTTGATTGGCTCAAACAGGTCCATGTCTCTCTGCACTGAGGACTCCAGAGCTGGACCCAGCACTGCAGCTGAGGCCTCACAAAAGCAGCAGAATTGCCTCCCTCAACCCATGGCCACAAAGCTTTGGGAAAACAAAGGCAGGACCCATTCAGGTGGCTGCTCTTTGGCCTTTTTGATCCTCCCGAACCACATAGCAGCAAGCAGACCCCACAGCCCGAGGCTGTGAGAGGAAGGATGCTGTCAGCAGCATCCCGGCTCTGCCAGCACAAAGGCTGCTGCAGCAGCTGTGCCCTGACCCCACAGCGATGGATCCCAGACTCTCTCAGATCTGGCGGGTAGGCCGGGAGAGGCCCTGCCAATAGTTACCAACTGGAGGGATGGAAAAAGCCAGGCAGCGGGGAGCTGCTGCCGAGGCAAGAGCTCCCGCCCCAGCCGACGGGTTTCCCTTCTCACTAGCATCACCCTGCGGCCGCAGTGCCCGAAGCCTGTCCTGGAGTCAGCCAAGCGAGGCGCAAGCGCTGCCAGAGCTCTTCAATGTCCATTCGCTGCAAACCAACCAGACCAAGGTGCACTTTTATTAACTCTACACATGCCAAAGGGAAGTGATGTTTGTTCAGCACCTGACCTCCGTCGTTCAGCCTACTACAGGGAACGTCTGCCTCTCGTCTTCCTGCTTGTGCCTCTGCAGCAACTGTCTCCTCCCTTCAAACAGCACGATGGCAGCAGCCATAGCAGAGTTCAAGCTGTCCATGCCTGGCACCATGGGAATGACCAGTCTCTTCCCTCCCGTGCTGGCTGCCAGTTGAAGCGCATCCGGACTCAGACCGTGGGTCTCTCCACCAATCACCACGGCCACTGCAGCCTGGGTCCAGTTCTCATAGTAATACTGCACAGCCAGCTCGGGGATGCAGACACCTGCTGCTCCCTCTTCATCCTCATCCTCAGGGGCAGCCTTGGGTTTGGATTTCAGATGAGCAGGGCCAGCCCTGGAAGATCCCCTTGGCGCAGACGTGGCCTCAGCCCAAGCATTTGGGTCTTTATTGTCAGCCACATAGACCTGGATGGCAGCAGGAAGGTTGCTGGGAACAGATTCCCAGTCCAGGTCAGCGATGATGGGCAGACGGAAGTGAGCCCCCATGCCTGCTCGGAGCACCTTTGGCTCCCACGGATCCACACAGCCTGAAACAGAAGTAGGAAAAACAGTGACACTGCAGCATCTCCCATAATGGTGGGAGCCACTGTCCCCTGCAGCAAATTGTGTCTGTGCCAGGCACTGCTTATAAACTTGGAGACTACATCCTCAAGCACTTGGCTTCCTTCTTTTACCCCCAAATTACTCAAACTAAGCCCCCAGATTATTCAAACTAAGCATTTTCCCCCCAGGAACAAGCTCTTACCTTTGGTGAGCAGCACTTTCTCACAGCCTGCTCCTGCTGCAGATCTCAGAATAGTCCCCAGGTTTCCTGGATCTCGGATATTGTCACAGATGAGGAGCAGTGGTAAGGAGCTGGCCAGCTGAGCAGCAGGGTAAGACATCTTGGCATAGTCAGGCTTAGAAAAGATCCCTGAGGAGACAAAGAGCTGACAGGCTTCTGACTAACACAGCCCAAGAAAAGAGCCATCTCCTTTAGTTGGCCTAGATTTCACTGAAGAGGTGCTGGAGAGAACATGGAGAAAAGCAGTACTCAGAGGTTTGAAAGGAGTTTGTCACTTGCCAGGAACTGTTATTTCCCAGCAAAGCTGGATCTATGTGCTGTTAGAAATGGGCATTATTCTCTTCAGTGCCCTCTAGGAGCCACTTCAACAGTTACTGCAGCAGCCCAAAGAGAAGGGCATTCTCTCAAATAATGCCACTCCTGACACACTGCCAGGATGTCTAGGGCAAGGTTATGATCAGTGATTACCCACTTACTGTGAGGCAAGTTTCTCTTTGAGCAATACTGTGACCATTTCTAAGGCAACTTACCTATAAGCCCTTGAGGAGTTATGAGGTCAGACCAGTTCTTAATGTCCTCAAATTTCACTTTGACTAAGCTGGCTCCTTTGAGCTCTGCCTCGGGCAGCTCCTTCAGGTGCCCCACAGTGCTGAAGAAGAGCGTCTGAGGCACAGCTCCTGCCTCCAAGGCATCCCTGATCAGGCGATGACCTTCCAGGAGAACCTTCCCATGATGATCCCTGAACTTCTTCGACTTGGCAACAGTCACCACCTTTCTGTGGAGAAGTTAATCAGAGACACTGACTGTAATGCTATCTACACCATTAATCAGTCTGACTCAGAACTTTACTGGGCTGCTGAGAACTCCACTCGGAAGCCTGCAGGTACCTTCTGACCGGCTGTGACCAGCACGGCAGCATCACTCTGTACCCAGAGCCCCAGAATGTCAGAATTCGCCTCAGACTTTGCAGACGTGACAACAGCTGCTCAGAGGCAGTTCAGAGGGAGGCATCCGCACAGCCCCACAGCGCGCCCCGATTCCCGCCACAGCGGCGCTGCCCGCGGGTCGCGCCTCACCCCAGTCTCCTGTCACCGGGCGACGCCTTCTCGTACCACAGCCCCGGCCCGGCCGAGCTCCGCTCCACCGCTGGCTGTGGCGGAGGGGGCGGCTTCGGGGGGCTCTTCTGCTCCTCCGCTGCTGCTGCTCTCCGTTCCTTCCGCGAGGGCAGCACTCGCACAGGGCTCCGCCGCAGCGCCCGCACCCCTCTCCGTCCCACCTCCGCCTCCCTCACACGGCTGGGCCACAGCAACGAGCGGCCCAACTTCGGAGCCACGCTCCGCAGCGCCGCCATCTGTGCGAGCGTCACTTCCGGCCGGCGGCAGTCGCGCCGCAGTGACGTCACCGCACCGCCGCCATGGTCGCCCGGCGCGCGCTGCACTTCGTCTTCAAAGTGGCTGAGCGCGAGCGGACCGCGCGCTTCTGCCGCGAGCTGCTGGGCATGCGGGTGCGCGCGCGGCCGCGGGGGGGCCGGGGCCGGGGCCGGGGGCGGGAGCGGGGCCGGGAGCGGCAGCGTCACCCCCGTCCCCCTCACCCCGCCGGGCCGCCCGCATCTTCCGCCCTGCACTGAGAGGCTTTTTCCGCCTTGCGGCCCCTGGCGGCTGCCAGCGCCTGCGGGTTCAGCCCCTCTGCGCCGGGCGCGGCTGGTGGCGGCTGCGGAGGAGGAAGCCTCCCCCCTGTGCTCACCCCCTTCTCCCCAATTCCTCAGGTGCTGAGGCATGAGGAGTTCGAGGAGGGCTGCAAGGCCACCTGCAACGGGTGAGTAGCGCCTTCGTGTCCTCCTCAGGCCCTTCTTCCTCGTAAAACCTCTTGGCTCTCTACACCTACTGAGAGGGCGTCGCGGAGAGGGTGGTGCTGGGGTCTTCTCCCAGGTAACGAGCGATAGAACAAAAAGGAACGGGCTCAAGCTGCAGCTGGGTAGGCTTAAGCTTGACATTAGGAATTCGTTTTCGTGGAAAGAGTGGTCAGGCACTGGAATGGGCTGCCCAGGGAGGTGGTTGAGTCACCAACCCTGGATGTGTTTAAAGATAATTTGGGTGTGGTGCCTGGGGATATGGTTTAGGGGTGAACCTTGTATAATAGGCATATTGGTTGGGCTTGATGATCCTGAGGGTCTTTTCCAACCTGAATGTTCCTGTGATTCTTTGAGAACACCTGCCAGCCACAGCCAGCCCCGTGCTGTTATTTGGTAGGTGCAATAGGTGTTGTTCTGGTTTGAGTTGGGTTAAGTACTTCCCCTAACATCAGCAATTCCTCTCTTTCTAGGGGTGACATTTACCTTTAAACACAAGTATGACTGTATTACACCTACAGGCTGATACTGAACTTGATAGAAATGTTTGCAGGCTTTCATGGACATGCAGTCAATTACCTTGGGAAGTTTTCAGAGTTGGGGCCATCTGGGATCTTGAGTTACAAATGTCTCCTGGTAGCCCCAAACAAATGTTGTCTTTCTTCACAAGTACAATCTGGTGCCTAACCACATGCTCTTCCTACTTAGCAATAAGGAATTGCTGATAATCATTCCAGCTAATGAGCACCTTCTGCTCCTAAAATGTAAGCTGTTAAGAAATAGGTAGTGTAGATTTTGTTGCATGGTGATGAGTGATAGCCCATGGTCAAAACTGCTGAGTGGAGGGGGTCTCTGTCTGCTGTGTGCTGTGCTGCAATGAGAGTTCTTCACAGCTCCTCCTTGGCAGGATGCTAGTGGGTGACCATTTCTTTCCTCTGAAGATGTAATTCTTCCTTGAAGTGTAATATATGCAGTTCTTGATGTTTATTTCTAATACTCATGACAATTAAATATGGATGTTCCAGCCCTTACGATGGAAAATGGAGCAAAACGATGGTGGGCTATGGGCCAGAAGACAACCACTTTGTTGCAGAGTTGACTTACAACTATGGTATTGGAGAATACCACCTGGGCAATGACTTCCTAGTAAGTACCACACTTAGCAGCTAAACTGCATGTCTTTTAAAGTCATTTGGTTGTTGTGCTTGGGGACATGATTTAGGGTGAGCCTTGTAGAGCAGGGGTATTGGTTGGACTTTCGGTGATCCTGGGGGTCTTTTCCAACCTGAATGTTTCTGTGATACAGCAACAAGATACTGAGTTCTCAAGAGACTCCATGCTTCAACTGTAATAATAAAAGGTGGTCTGGTTTGTTTCTGGTCATTTTTAGAGGCAGACTGTTGAAATCCAGGACTTGTGCAGCATCCACCCTGTGAGTTTTGTGTGTTTCTCTTGTGTTTTGTCAGGGCATAACACTTGTGTCCAGCCAGGCTGTGAGCAATGCAAAGAAGATGGGGTGGCCCCTCAAAGAAATCACAGCTGGTGTTTTTGAAGCAGAAGCCCCAGGAGGATACAAGTTCTACTTGGAAGACAAGGAGCAGCTCAAGCAAGGTGACATACACGCAATGGCTTACTGGTGTTCGACACAGATCTGTGTTTGTCTTGATGGCATTTCATGAAACAGGGCATGTTTTTGTTGTTTCTTTGTTACTTTCCTTCTCAAGAAAGTACAACTGACTTTAGGACTGCAGTGTACTTGTTAATGATTTCAGATCACGACAATCTTACAGATCCTGTGCTGAAGGTGACCTTGGGTGTCTCTGATCTGCAGAAGTCTGTTAACTACTGGTCTGACTTACTTGGGATGAAAATATATGAGAAAGATGAAGGAAACCAAAGAGCTTTGCTGGGATATGGGGATAACCAGGTTAGTCCTTGGAAAACTTCCCAATCCTGATTTTGGAGAGTTGTCTCCCCATAGAAACCTCTTGTTTTGTGAGAACAAAATCTTGCAGAGGGGGAGTGGGAAAGCAACTGTGCACTTAATGTCTGCATTTTAACTAAAGCTTGTGTACACTTAGCCACATTTTAGAAAATAAGCTGTGGTTTGCTCTGGTGACTCTGGCTTGTTAGGAAATTGTGTGGGTGATTTTTTTTTGAAGTCATCCACAGGCAGATAGCAGCATCCTTGCAAGCCAGGCTTTCTCTTTGTCTCCTTAAGTGTAAGCTGGAGTTGAAGTCTGTTGGAGGAGCCGTGGATCATGGGACAGCATTTGGGCGTATTGCCTTCTCCTGTGCTGAAGAAGAGGTGACATCACATTTCCCTTACTCCCTCCCTTCCCAGAGCTAATGAGAGGGAGGCTCATTCCTAGTACGAGCAAAATACCTCAGGTGTGAACAGAGTAATTCTGAGCAAATACTCTGTTGGTATTCCTCCTAGTGGAGTGGTGGGTAAGGGGGAGCTGTGAGCACAACCTGAATGCATCTGATCTTTGCCAGGGATTGATTTTTCTCTGTCTTGTGTTTTAAGTTGCCAAAGATTGAAGCACTGATGAAGAAGGAGAATCAGAAGATTTTAACACCTCTGGTTAGCTTGGACACACCTGGCAAAGCCACAGTGCGAGTGATTATTTTGGCTGATCCTGTGAGTATAGCTGGAAATAGTGATTAAAATGGGTTTAGATTTCTCTCTGCCATGTATCTAATTTCCCTGCTTTTAAACTTGGTTTAGGATGGCCATGAAATCTGTTTTGTGGGAGATGAAGCCTTCAGAGATCTGTCCAAGGTGGACCCTAACGGCGACAAACTGTTAGATGATGTAAGTAATGCTGTTGGCATGTTTGTTTCCTTCCTGACAGGATCACATAGGTTGGAAATGACCTTTAAGATCTATTCCAACTACTAAAACTTCATGATTATAGGTACTTGTAGACTTAATTTTCATTCCATGTGGAGTTTTGCTGAGAAGCAAGTCTTACAGTTTTGCTAAAGAAAGCAAATCCGTTTTCAGAATTCTCTTAGTGTCCTGGATGGGGTTTCCCAACCTTGCTCTTGGGGCAGCCAGGTGGTGATGTGCCTTGTGCCACTTTGAGTGACTACAGAAAATGCTGTGTGAGCTGCAGTAACATCAGTGCAGGACATCTGCTCAAGGCAGAGGGGCTCTGTGGGCAGGCTGTGTTTAAACTGTCCTATTTTGCTCTCATGTCACCAGATCATCTGTCTGTTTGCTGCAGCAGAGAGCATTGGCTTTCCGGGTCTGTTTTCTCTTATCTATCAGAATAGCTTTCCTTTGTGTTAGAAAGTATCCTTGTGACCAGTGTGGGTTTGTGGGAGGCTGGTGAGCACGAGCAGCCAAGCATCTGATGACTTGGCTGTTCTGAGCTTGTCAACACTTCTCTTTGTGCAGGCCATGGCAGCAGACAACAGTGACAAATGGTTTGCTGCACACAAAAAGAAGAAAGCTACTGCTTAGCTGCAGAGAAGAGCTGGGCTGCTTCTTCATGCCTTGGTTTTCATCTGAAATAATGCCAATCCTGTATCATGTGTTGCATTCCCTTTCCAGAAAGAGGGTGCCATAATGTCCCATGCTGGTTGATTTAATTTTAAGCTTGTGTCTCACTGCTGCTCTCTTCTTTCAAGTGAAAAACATCATGTTCTTCAAAGAAATCAGTTTCTGCAGTAAGGAGTGGGCTGAGCATGTGGCTTCAAAATTGGAGGCCATCAATTAAGAGGAAAACCTCTCATTTTCTGTCTTGCTTTTGTTGAAATTAACTTAATTACAATATCTGATTCTGTAATTGGCTTTTGCAGCTGTGAGAAAAGGTTTTCAGGCAGCTGTGGCTGTATCAGGAGTGCCCCACTTCAGTGGTGAGGTGTTGGGGTGAAAGGATGGGCAGTGTGGAGAACTGGAGCACTTCAGCTGCCATTTTATACACTTGGTTATTGGCAACAGAGAAATCGTCCTGCTAAACCATGTGGCCAGTCTAGTCTAGAACAAACCCTGTTTTCAGTCCAAGATTTTTCCCAGCTTTTCTCACTGGGATTATTGCTATCGTGGTTTCCATCCCGGACTGAGGAGCCTTCCACATTCCAGGAAGGGGGCCAGAGCCTTGCTTCAGGGCACAAAGCAATGCTATGCTGTCGGCTGAGGCAGCAGAGAATAAGTCTATCATGGTTTTGCAATTGGCTCTTGATGAGAAACTGCCTTTGCAAGTAACAGTTCAGGGTTTATTCTGTTGGAATGAAGTCACTTGGCTTTTGCTAGTGGAATTAGGGCTGGGAAATGTGGAGCACTTGCCAACAGTGTCTGGATTGGGCGTGCTGCCTGGTTTGATATCTTCCTTGAGGAAAACCTTAAAGGGTCTGCAGAGAAAAGCAGGTGAAGGCAGCAGCTGTGGCAGACGCTGGGGCACGTCGGCACTTGGGGTGAATGTACTGATTTTAAACAGGAAAAAATCGTCACTGTGATTGCATTGTTGGAGTGCTGGTTCGAGATCATTGTCACCCTGAAACAAATAAAAGATAATGTGGAGGACGGTCTGCATACCTGCCTTCCTCAGCGCGGCCCCGGAGCTTCCCCTGCCTTTAAATTGTGGGGAATTAATAATGAATCAGAGGAAGGGCAGGGGTGGGGAAGCAGGGGCTGGCAGGCGGCGCCACCGCCGGGCCGCCAGGGGGCAGTGTGCGGCGTGACGGCGCTGGCCGGGTGGTGTCAGAGCGCGCCGTGCGCTGCCGCCGCCATGGAGCCCGGTGAGTGCGGGGCACGGGGAGCGGGAAGGGAACGGGGAGCCGGAAGGGAACGGGCCGAGGTAACGGTGTCTCCTCACAGGGCCGTGGCGTGTGTGCGAGGAGACGACGATCCTGCAGGGCGGGTTCCTGCTGGCTGCCCGACTGATCCAGCCGCGGCCGCTGCGGGAGCTGCCTAAAGCTGAGTGGCCACGCGTGGGACCCCCTATCACCGACGCCCTGCGGGAGATCGGAGCCCGCTGCCCTTCGCCGCTGCAGCACAGCCTCTGGAAGAAGGAGGCCGTGGCCATCGTCTGGGCTAAAGTCCTGCTGCCCGCCCCGCCGGCCCCCTCGCTGGAGCTGGAATGGCAGGAGGACGGCTTCTTCTCCGTGGGCAGGATGATCCCCGATGTCAGCCGCACCGTCCTCTTCGAGCTGCTGAAGGCTCTCGGTGAGCCCCGGCTCTTCGTGCAGCTGCTGCTGGCGCTGCCCCAGGATGTGCGCCGCAGCGAGCTGCAGCACTTGGTGGAGTACATCGCCAGCGAGACGTCCCCGTCGGATATCAGCTTCTTCTTGGATGTGTGGTGGGAGATGATGAAACACAAGGAGGAGCAGGAAGATGCAACACTCTCTGCGTTCAGCACTCTCATATGTCAGCATGGCTGTGAGGCCTCTCTGGATGATGGTCTCCAGCCCCCGAAGAGGTTCAAGGGTGACCCTGGCTCCCTGAATGACCCCCCTGCTGCCAGCAGCCTGCTCATGGTCCTGATAGAGGGTTTGAAGCGAACCTACAGGAGCATCACCCTTCCCCGCGTGAGGTGCTATGCCTTGGCCAACCTGGTGGAGCTGCTCTCTGTGTTCACTGAGCTGGAAGCAGAGGTTGTCCCCCTCCCCGTCGCAGAGTATCTGGACAAGGTCAGCTCTGTGGTCAGCCTCTGGATCTGGGACACTGAAAGCCAGTTCCATCACAGTGGGCTGGATGAGAAGGTGAAGGAAGCAGAGCGAAGCATGAGCCTCTCATCCGTGGCTAAGCTCTCTCATGAGGAGCTCTTTGTTGGCTTGGATTTTCTTTGCAGCTTGTTGCATGCCTGGGGAGAGGAGCTGCAGGGCACCCTGAACAGCTCAGAGGGGCTCTGCTATGAGAGCTATCGGCTCCTGCATTCTCTTACCACCTTTGGGAAGAACCTGATTTCCTTCTCTGATGCTAAAGACTTGGGTGAAGATGAGACACACATGATGCTAGAGCTGACACAGGTCACCAAGGACTTTCTCAAGGAGATAAGCATCAGTCTGATGAGCAAAGATTTGGACACCAGCCTTGTGCCTTCAGTTGCCATGACAATCATTGAGCAACAGCTGGACCGGCACATGGAGGTGTGCTCCATTTTTGCTTCTGAAAAGACCTGGGCCTTCTCAAAGGACTGGGTTGACTGCCTCGTGAAAAACAAAGCTCTCTTCCAGAAGCCAGAGCTGGTTCTCAAATTGCTAGAGACACTGGTGAGCTTTGCTGTGTCGCACCAAGGCAAGGAGGCCCAAGCGCTGCAGATGCAAGTGACTGAAGCCATTGTGGAGTGCTACAGTGAACTTTCATTAACTGACAAAAACGAAGTGATCTCAGGTGTTCTGGTGTCCTGGGGTGGACCAGGCCTGTCCCTGAGCTTGCAGGTTGTCATGGAGGGGTTCCAGGAGGATCTGAACCTGACTTTCAACCAGATCACAAAGAGTGTGTCTGATGAAGGCCTGAGCAGGGCTGTGGCTTCTGTGGCCAGGCTCATGCTGCTGTATCCTGAAGCCACAGTGAGGCAAGTTTGTAATCTTGCTGTTACCAACCTAGGAGCACACCAGTTTCTTGCACAGATCCTCTGCTCCTTCCCCGCGCTGAGCTTCTTGGAGACCTGCAGTGATCTAAACAGGCCATGCAGCCTGGTGGTGAGGTGTCTGGAAGAAGCAGTATGGGGGAGACTTTCCTCTGTGAGGGAAGAGGAGCAGTTCCTTGAGTTCTTGGCCTTTCTCATGCAGCCAAGCTCAGCCACCTCTCTTGTGTCACCTGCAGAGGTGATCCAAGCCTTTGTCCTTCCCTATTTGAAGTCAAACTCTGCTCAAACTGAGCTGAGCCTGCAAATTCTCAGTAAGGTTTTGGGGATACAGTGCTGTTCTGAAGAACACTGGCTCAAGTCCTGTCACCCATTCCCACTTCTCCTCAGCCTCTGCAAGCTTCTGAATGATTACACAAAGTACTGGGATCAGCCCAGGGACCAGCTCTTCCCTTCACTGGGGACCAAAGACCTGATACTGAACATCCTCTTCCAGTTCTGTGAGGTGGTAAGACCAGAAACCCTCCCCTGCCCTGAGCTGTGGGTGCAGTCACTGGCCTGGCTTCACAGAAAGGTGGCATCACTGGACTGGACTGTCGGTCTCCGGCTGAAGAAGCTTTATGGGGACCACTTCAAGAACGAGGTCCCAGCAACACTGTTTGAGATCTGCACGCTTCCTGAGGACGAATGGACATCCCAGCTCTTGCCAGCCTATGGACCGGGCAGTGGGCTCCTGGCATGGATGGAGTGCTGCTGTTTGTCCACGGCTCTTAGGGACACTATGCTGACACTGCTCAAGGTCAATGTGGACAACCCTGAAGAAGTGAATCTCTTCAGCAAAGGGTTCCTGGTGGCCCTTATACAGGTCCTTCCTTGGTGCAGCCACAGTGAGTGGAAGAGGCTCATGCACGTGGTTGAAAACCTGCTGCAGAGGCAAGTGCTACACGTGCCCTACACACTGGAGTATGTGCAGTACATGCCCCTGCTCAACCTCCGTCCCTTTGCCTGCTACCTCCAGCTCTCCGTGCTCTTCTTGAGAGGCTTCCAGCTCCTCTGCAGCTCCAGCTGTTCCACCTGGCTGCCGGCAGAGGCTTGGCTCCACGTGGTCCAGCTGTACTGTGCTAGCCTCACAGACCTGCTGGGCTCAGTCAAGAGCATTGCAGGGTCCCCCTCACAGTCCACCGAGGACAGGAACTTCACCCAGGAGGTGTCCTTCATCTGCATCCAAATCTTCTGCCATCTGCTGCATGTTGCCACCATGCTGCCAGACAACGGGTGTGGTGAGCCGGTGGTGGTGGTGGCATTGGAGATCCTCTCACAGTATGAGATGTTTAGCAGTGCTGATGCAGCCCCCAGCAACACGCTGCGGAGAGCCAACGAGAGACACTTCTTGGAGTCCATCACAGACAACGTTGGTGACAAGGAGCTGCGCAGCACCCTCCTGCAGAAGCTCAGCAAGCTAGGAGCCCACTCGGCTGGAGAGCCGGATTGAGAAGGTGGAGAGGGCAACAGGAGAGCACTGACCCTGCCTCAGGACACTCCTTACCTGGAAGCTTGTAAGATCTGTAATAAACCTTCCCTTTTTTTTCTTCTGAGCTCATTCCCCTCTTGCTTTGTTTCTGTTCAGACGGAGCAGGAGCTGTCTAAAGTTGAGTAGGAACAACCACTCCCTAATTTTCCAGCTGTGCACGCAGCTGTTCTGAGCCAAACTGCTGGTCCTGTGCCTCCAGCCTTGCCTGCTGGCAGGCTCGATGTATCCAGAGCGCCCAACAGCCTTCCCTGGTGTCAGGGAACAAGTCTCCCTCTGGCTCTCCTGCCACCAGCACCCTCCTAGTCCTGGCCAGGTTGCTGGGTTCATCACATGCTGCCAGCAGCTGGGAAGTGAGTTGAGTGAGTTCAGGACAGGCAGGAACCCTTGAAAATTTGTGTGTGGCTCCTGCCCTGAGGCGAGGGTGCAGCAGTAAGCCTGTGTGTTGACACCCTCCACCCACACACAAATGGCACGTGGGAGAGACATCTCATGGTGTGACTCAAAAGAAATCTTTATTGGTCTCCTGATAGTAACTAAGGCAGTGTTAGTGCAAACCGAGGTGCCTGGCTGGCTCTGTGTGTGTGTCCATACCTAAGGCACATTATTTGCAGCGGAAACAGCAAGATACAAACATCTGGAACGGGTTGCAAGCAGTTTTTGACATGAGCTGGTCTTGGTCGTTAGTGTGACAGTTGTGTTTGTGCAATAACCAACCCTGTATTGGAAGAGGCCCTTTGCTTTACTCCTTCCAGAACATGGCTGTGGCTGGGATGAGATCCAATACCCAAAAGAACTCCAGCAGGGTCTGCCAGAGCTGAGCTGTTGTTTTTAGACAGGATCAAAGGCACAAAATGGCTACAGGTCTCCAGCCATGGGGGTTGCTGGGGTCACACTGGTGTAGTACCTGTCCTGGAGCAAGCATGGGAGCTGCAGGGAAGGAATCAAGCCACTGCTGGCTGACTTGAACACACCTGCAAGGCTTGTGAGCCCTTTGCTGTGACTGGACTGAACTAGTGAAGGACACAGCTGAGAATCCATCTCAGGGTTTGCTGCTTCCTCGTGCACTGCCCCAGTTCCCTCCCTGGCAGACCTCAACTCATGTAGAAGTGGGATGGGGCAGGAGGGATGGAATGTAGGATCAGAGCTCAGGCTGTATCAGGTATTTTAAATACCCATCATGGAGGTGCAGGGCAGATAAAAGCACCTGTGGTTAGGAGACAGGATTGAAAGTTGTCCTCTTGCCAAGGAAGGGCTCTGCATGGTGATCTGTGTGTTGGTGAGATGAGGATTTAGCAGTCTCCTGTCCCCATCCCTGCCCTGGCTCTGCCCTGCCAGCATTGCTCTAAGACAGTATAACTTTTTCTGTCCTGGTGTGAGCTTTTCTCCCCTCCAGCCTGCTGGGAACACTGGAGCCATCCTCCCCTGGGACTGTCAGCTACAGATACCAGACAGTTGTAGTGAACAGCACCTTTGGGTTAAGTGGAGTAAATGAATTTGATCCCAGCAGCAGTGGGAGGTAAGAGGCTGAATGTGGCTGGGATGTGGAAGTCAGGTCAGGAACAGGCTCTGCAGACCACTGCTGTAGCCCCCAGGCCTGGCTCTGCGCTCAGCTGGAGCCAGAGGGGTGAGCTGGGGCAGCAGCAGATCTGGCACATGGCCCTCCACTGGGGCTGGACACACTGCAGCGTCACCTCCATGCCACGTGGTGCCGGTGTCTGGTGTCAGCCTTGAAAGATGTGGAGTAGGGGTGTAACAAAGCCCTCTCATGTAACCTCGAGTCTGATGCTGCAGCGCTGAATCCCAGAAGTGTTGAGCTTAAAGGTTGCTCCTTCTCTGGCTCCCACGGGTGGGAGGCCACAAGGCACTGGAGCAGCATGGGAACGAAGCCTTGCTAGCCCAGACTGGTGCTGCCTGGCACGGCGGTGGAGAGGGCACGGCTGCCTCCAGCAGCAGCAGCCCCGCGGTATTGCTCTGCGTCCAGTGCTCTGCTCCCACACTGGTCCCTGCAGTGAAGGTTGAAGGGCTGGGGGTTGCTGAGCCTTTTCCAGCCCCCGCGCTGAGCTGCTGCTGGCAGGCAGCTATCTGCCCTTGGCGGCGGGCGAGCCGCCATAGAGGCGGGCGGCTTTCCGGCAGATGAGCCTGAACCAGTAGAGCTGGGGGGCAATGAGGGAGGCGTTGGCGATGTTGCAGTGCAGGGGGATGCGGAAAGGCACCATGTAAACGGGGATCCCCACCTGCCTGCCGTAGGCCGCGTACATGAAGGGGAAGAGGAGAATACGGCAGAGGAAGAAGGTCACCAGGACCAGGATACCGTTCACCTTGTGCAGGAGGCTGTCCTGCATTTTGAGCTGGGGAAGGAAGAAGGTGAATGTGAGGCGAGTGCTGAGGGAGCTGCACCCCTTTTGCTCCTCACACCCTGCCTCTGCTGGGAGCACAGATTCAAGCATCCGGGAGGTCTAGATGGGATAGCATTTTGGGGAGGCCAGAGGAAAAGGAGGTGTGTGAGACAGGAGGGAGTGTGGTGCAGGGGGAGGTACAGACAGGAGGGGGCAGCACCAGGACATGGCACAGTCCCCAGTTCGGGAATGCCAGTGGGCGTGATGCTTATTGGGGAAAACGGATGGGGACCTAACAGGAGAGTAAGAGAAAGGCAAACAGTGAAGGGGAGCTTGAGGCTGCAGCCATGGGGCTGCCCAACTCTAAGCCCCCCGGGGCTAGCTGCTGTTTGAACAGGGGCTAGTGGAGAAGGCCAGTCTGGGACAGGGAAGGGGTGTGAGCAGCTGTCCCTCCTCACCTACCTGCATGAGGATTTTGCCCAGCGATACAAAAGGAGTGCTCAGCTCTGCTATGAAGATGCAGCCCACGAAGAAGTCCCCCAGCTCTCCCCTGAAGTGCTGCAAATAAAGCCAGTAATGACCTCAGTGCCCTCCTGGGGAGGTGGCCAGGAGATAATATCCAGCATCTCCAGGGGGTCATGGATCAGCAGAGATGCTTTGCCAGACACAGCCATGGTTGCAAGCTGTTGGAGCCACACAGAGCTCCTTGCAGGCAGAGTTCCACAGCAGCCCTGCCCAGCCCTTACCTGGGTGATGGGAGTGAGCACGATGAGGATGAAGAGGTGGTGGGTCACCATCAGCCGCTCCTGCAGGAGGAAACTCCACATGCTGGCCAGTGAGTGCTTCTTCTCTGCGACTCCCCTCTCCTGGCTCTTGTGCCAGTGGCAGAGGTACATGACGTAAATGTCATAGGTCATGTAGGGAACGAGGACCCAGATGTACTCCACGGCCAGCCAGTGCCTAAGGGAGGAGCAGCAGGCAGAGAGGCATCACAATGGCTGTGAGCAGCTCACTATACTTAAGAAGGTGGAAGAGAATCCTTGGGTGTGGAATGGAAGCAGAAATTTTGAAGCTGATGTTGGGCTGAGAGGTTTTGAGGTTTAACTTGATTTGTTTTAGCAGAGAAAAGGTAGCTGGTACACATGGAGGATGTCACCTTGGTGCTGCTCATGCTGCTGTGCCAGGCACCGACCTCAGCCCAGCCCAGCACAAACACAGCACTGAGGATGTTGATTAGCCCTAGGGCCAAGTGTTTGCTGGGTGAGCTAGGGGCACAGCACCACTCAGGATCCACCACTAATCCCACACTTTTGCAGCAGGTCATCTTCCCTTAAAACCTGAGAGATGCAAAGCTGATAGTTTTTAAGAGATGAGTTGCAAGACCATGTTTTTCCTGCCTGCCACCCTGCTCCACCTGGCTGCTGAACCTGGGGAGTGTTTGGAAAGCACTCAGAACCCTCAGCGTTCATTAGAGAGGCCTGGACTCTGGAGAGTGAAGCGTAAAATGTCTAATACAGGCAATAAACCCCCGCGAGACATTTATCTGTTGGGAAATAACGGCAAGCAGCTGCCTGTTCCCAAAGCATTGGAATCCTGATTGCACAACCCCTGTCTGTGGGGCCACCGAGCTGCTTTAAAAGAAGTCACAAGTAAATTCACACCAATTAAAAACCCCAAACCGCACCACAGTGCTGCTTAAAGAAACGTAGCTTCGGGCCCAGATAAACCTGCTTCTGCTCTCCTGCCCATCTCAAGGAACATCCTGCTCATGAGTTCCCCTTCCAGATAGAAAGATGTAAGTGATGTAAAGCTGAGAGGGGAAGCCACCAGCTATTGTGTTTGCAAAACTTGCCCAGGGCGTTGGAGAGGGTAATTATGGTGCCAGCAATACAATGATTGTCTGCCCATGTAAATAAATTGGCGAATTTTACTGCGACCTTTGTGATGTTTCCTGGCGTTCTGTTTTGCTGTCATTCTTGAGGCCTTCCCTGCTGAGCACTGGGCTGTATTTCCTCCAGATACAAAGAAAATCTAGGTCTCTGACCACAGAGTGTTTGCACTGAGCTGCTGGCATTGAGAGTGCTCGGCCAAGCACACAGCTCTGGGGAGAAGAAGGGCTGCCAGCCTTGTGTGGGTCTAGGGTTTATCACCTGCTCTCTCTATACAGCAGATGTTGTATTTTAGAGCCAAAAAGGAACTTGTTAACCTGCCCAGGTTACACGGCACTGAGCAACGTGGAGAGCTGTCACTGTTTACAGCAAGGTAGGACATTCCACATCTGTGTGTAAAGGCACATCTGCAATGACTGAGAGGGCAGCTCTCCTGAAAATCACCCTCAGATCTGGTGTGTGACGATCAAGTTCCAGCTCAGCATAATTACAATCTTCCCTTTTACAATCATCTCTGCTAGTCAGGATAATAGCTCTGTTTTTAAGTCTTCTGACCCAGATTCCACTATCACTGCTGCCCAGAGCCTCTTCTGGAGCAGTTTATCTCGGAGCACTGAAGACGAGAGGATGTGATTTTCCTCCTCAGCAAACTCCATACTAATTCTCATTTCTGGACTCCCTTCAGAATCCATTTGGCACAGAGAAGGTGATGCATCTCTAAAATCAGTTCCCTCTAGGTCTGATTTACTTGTTCAGAGACTTGGAAGAAACCCCTTACCCCTTCAGATTCGATTATGTCTTTACCTTTTTGCCTATCTGTGGGCCCATGTTACAGCCCATCTGCAGGAGAAGACCCTTGTACTGGCAGAGCAGCTCGGGGTCTGAGTGCACTGAACTGTGCAGTGCCTTTGAAGGGGTGTACAGCCAGCACATTGCCCAACTCTTTCCCCAAAGAGGAGGAAAAGGAACATAGATGCTGGTTGTCCTCTCCCCTTTGTACGTCCAAGCCTTTGGCATAAACTACTCCAGCTGTGAGCTGGCCATGGGCACAGCCCTCTCAGCTCTTGGCTGGGATTACCTGTCATGAACCACATCCTTGCAGTTAAGGACAACCATGATGCCTGACACTGTCGCCATCGTGGCTTGGACTGTTGACACCAACCTGAAATGGAGAGAGAGGAAATGAGTGACCCCAACTGTCACCCCAGGAGAGGCAGGGGGCCGAGTGATGGCCTTGGTTGCACCAGCAGAGCTCTCAGCGCTTTGGCACCCACACCATGCACACCCCAACAGCCTTGCCATGGCGTGAGACGTGGCCAAGGTGGCTGTATCAGCGCTGCCATCCGGGGACACGGCAGGGGTTTGTTTCCAGGTCTTGTCCCTTCCACCCCCGTGGATGAGCGGTAACCCTGCCCCGTTCCCCGCAGGCAGAGAGCTGCACCCAAGCATCACCGCTTCTCGAATGGGTACTAGGCAGGGATGCCCATACTTGGGGGCTGTACCAGCCTCCGGTCCCTGCTCCCCTCGCGGGGCCCGAGCTTGGGGTTCCGGCGTGCAGGCTCCCACCTGCCGGTGCTCGGTGCTCTCAGCCCGTGCAGATCGCTGCGGCTCCCAGTACCGGTCCCGGGCCGCGTGATGGGTACCGTTGGCGGCCTGGCGCGACTTGAGCCACCTCCCTGCTATCTCGCCCGTACCTGCCGCTGAGGAGGATGCGGTCCTTGAGGCTCCATCCCGGGGCGGCCCAGCGCAGTAACCGGATGCAAAGGACGAAGAGCCCCGGGAAGAAGGCGGAGGCGAGGGCCAGCGTCCGCCACATGGAGACGATTGCCGCCGGGCTGCCTCCCGCCGCCGCTTGTCAACAGCAGCCGGGCGGCGGGAGGGTCCCGCTCGGAACCCACTGGCTTGGCTTGGTTCGGCTCAGCTCGGCCCGGCCCCGCCGCTCCCACCCCCGCCACCGGGACGCGCCCCGCACCGCCGGGCGCCAGGCCCCGCCCCAAGCCTGGAGGCTCCGCCCCAAAGCCGAAACCACGCCCTCCGCAGCCACACCCTCCGCACAGGCCCTGCCCCCGAGGCCGCCCGCATCCCGTCGTGCCCTGCGGCCCGGAAGCGGTGCCCGCCATGGAGGAGGACGAGCCGGAGCTGGCGGCGGGGCTGGAGGCCGCCCTGGAGCTGGCCCCCGCCGTGCAGGCCGCTATCGAGCAGGTGCGCCGGGGCGGCCTGCCGCGGGACTGGGCCGGGCGGGGCGGGGCGGGGCAGGCTGGGCCCTAGGCTGGGGCAGGGCGCTCGCAGTGAGGGGCCGAGTGTGGGTGCGGCCCGGTGCCCGCTCACGGAGGAGTGCCCTGGGCTCTGCGGGTGCTTTCCGCTTCTGGGCCCCTGGAAGTGCCAGGCCGGCCGGCCTTGGGGGAGGGTACGGCCCAGTTGTCTGGTGTGGTGAGAGAAGCCCTCGATTCCTGGCGTGGGCGGTGTCCTGGGGCTGCACGGGTCCCCCGGGCCGCGGTGGTGCTGGGGGTTTGTCGCCTTCCTCGGCTGTGTGCATACCGGGCCTGTGGGTGTCCGCACCTGAGCTCATCTCACCTGATCGCCCCCCCCGTCGCTGACGAACGTGGGGTACTGAATGCTCTACTGCTGCTCTGGCTTCTGATGAAATCCTTGGTACTTGCTGTATAAAACGTCTTAACAGAGTCAGTCAGTCATCGATTCACTTGTAGTCAGGCTAATCTAAGCCTTTCCATGACTTTTGTGATCAATATGTTCCAGCTTATCTCCTCCTGAAAGCCTCTGTGGCACTTGGAGCCTGTCAGAAGCCCATGAGAACCTAGCATGAAGTCATGCATCTGTTGGAGTCGGTGACTGCTCTCACACCGACTCCAGCCAGCTTTTCGGGCTGAGAAACTCACTGTTGTAGCAGAAGTCTGTGGATGGCAACAGCAGCTTCTCACAAAGCATCACTCAGATGAGTTTTCATGCTTCCATGAGTGTTGAGGCTTGTGGATTACTTTTGGTAGCTCTCAAAGAACTAGAGTAGACCATGGTAGCTGGCACCACATCTTGTATGAGCCTGGCACCAGGAGGTGGGGAATATTTTTGCTCAGAAACCCCACCCTACATACTCTTATCCTTGCATGGGGTGGGCACACCTGGCAGTAGACCATTGGGTAATTTTTGTTAAAACTGAGTTTGCCCAGAAGAAGAATCCTTTGCACTTTATGCACTTGGAAGCCAGAGAAGCCTGGTGTGATTTCTGACACTACACAACCAAAGAAAGTTACCTGGTGACGTTTTCACCAAGAACAAAATGCCTCTCCAAGGTTAAACATCTTTCTTGGAGACAGTCTTGATTGGAGGTTTTGAGGATCAAAGAACCCCTTGTACCCCTGGCTGAATTATTTTAGCAAGTGATAAGGCTGTAAGCAGATACATCCAGGGTAAGGACTGCTGTTGAGAATGACTCTGGGCTGCTGCTTTCTATTGCTTCCACACTGGCAGCTCCCAGCCCAATAGTTTTGTTCCTCTGTGTGCTCTTTAATCAGCTCTGGGCAAAAACCTGCCAGGTTCTGGTTAAATGAGCAGCACTGACTCAGCTGACTTCTGCCTGAAACAGGGTAGGGAGCACACACAGACCGGTGGGGTTGTCACTTCTGGTTGATGGGTTGAGATGAAGGTCTAGGAGTATCCGCTTTACTTGGTAGAGCTGTGCACAGGGTTGACCTCTGCAGTTTGAGCTCCTGACCAGCCTTCTTCCAGCCCTCCCCTTGCTTCCCCTGCTCTTTGTGCTTGTGGAGATTTGGGATTAACTGAACCTGCAGGACTTGTGAGTGCAGAGCAGGACAGTCTGGCTGTGATGCTGCAACTGTGGGCTGATGTCAGAGCAGCTTCCTTACTTGGGTATGACTTCATGTATAGTTTCCTGCTTCTCCTTGGCCCCTGGAACAGCTTTGGCAAAGGCTGTTTCAGGGAGGAGTTGCTCTGATTTAAGCACTCTCACAAAATCACTTCTTTTATGCTGCAAACTGTGTGAAACAGGGTAAATGCTGCATGTGCCCATGTAGCACAGGTTTCTGTGAAGGCTTTCAGTGCCCAGAGAGTTGTGTGAAGGTAATGCTGTGGTATGAATGGGATGAACTACACCTTTGCTTGGTGGAATTTTGACCATGGAGTGCAGAGGAGGTGGCTGTATAGATATGGTACAAATGCATGAGCAAGAGAAGTGAACACAGCATATTTTGTCTGTGGGGACAGGCAGCAGAGCCTGTAAGCCACATTTGCATTGTTTGAGCTGCTTCTGAGGAGAGATGAGATCTGTTTGCACCACAGCTGCTCTTTTCCCTTTTCAGTGGGCAGGACTGATTCAGCAGATTCTGTTTCTCTCCCTCTTTTATCACATGGAAGTGGCGAACCCAAGTCTCCAGAGAACTTGTACAACCATTTCTGAATTCCTCAGGTGTCACATGGCTGTGAAAAGCAAATCCTCTGTCTCTCATCACAGGCAGTGCCTCAGCAGGGAGGTTCATTTCCAGCAACAGCGGAAGCATCAGCATGGTTTGGGATGCATCATTAGGTGTGTCTCAGGAATTCTTGCACGTGCTGAATTGTGCCAGGGCTGTGTGTGGAAGCATGAATGTGTATTACCTTTATTTACCCAGGCTGATAGCCATGGGAGTTTTAACAGGTCAGAGACCTCAGAGCTGCTTTGCTCCTGGGCAGTGGCCTGGCTGCTCTTTGTTGGAGCAGTGCCCTGAAACACAACTGAAAGTGAGTGCTGAAGTGATTGGATGTAGTAGAGACTGTGTAAAGCTGCAGAAATTACCAGCGATGTGGTGTTGATTGTTTATTTTCCTTCCTTCAGGTCTTCCCCAGCCAAGATCCACTGGACAGAGCAGATTTCAATGCTGTAGAGTATATCAATACTCTCTTTCCCACTGAGCAAGTAAGTTCTGCTCACAGCATTGCCCTTTCCATGCAATGGGTAACCTGAGAGTAAGTGACTGAGGGCCTGTTTAAACCTGTACTCGAGCCTTTTCTGTTACCAGTAGCACAGGTGGTAGGACTGAAAATAATCACTTAAATTCACATCTCCTGAGCTTCACTGCCATTGTGTGGTTTGTTTCCACCCAAAGTGCTTGCTGCAGTAGAAGTCCTGCTTTAATCTGTAGGAATAAATTAGTTTTCTATCTAGACATTTCCTCTGCAGTAAATTTCCTAGCTTGTGTTTTTTGCAGTGGTGAAACCTTAGGGGTTTCAGCCAACTAAGGCAGATGTTGCCTTTGAAATGTCACTGGAGAGCCATCCATAGTGGAAACCTGTTGTTTCTTTCAAGATTTGAAGAATGAGATTGTCATGGGTTCGTATGCTCACTTTGTCTTCCCTAAATCAGCCCTAGGGGCAGTTATGGACTAACCTATTGCAAAAAGGAGGTGTTCCTGCAGCCGAGATCATGTTTGAGGCAGCTAGAACATTCTCCATCCCCTGCAGGGCTTTCAGGTGTCTCTGGTTAGTTCGCTGGTGGTGCCGCACTGTTTTTTTATCTTTTGCCAGCAGCGCGGGGCTATTTCCCCTGCAATGCTCCCCTGCAGTACAGGTCCAGCAGCAGCCAGGCCCCCTCGGCCCGGTGTCCAGGCTCTGCAGGACGTTGTCTGCCTCGGGAAGAGGAGGGCTCTGTCTCTGTTGCCCACTGGAGGTCACTGTCACCACGGCGTTTCGGGAGCAGTTGTGCTAACAGGGGCTTAGGGCACTCTGCTTGTTCAGGTGTGGGTGGGGAGTTTCTGGACCTGCAGGGCTGAGTGGGTCCAGAGGATGCCACAGAAATGATCCAAGGGCTGAAAACCCTCTGCTGTGAGAGCAGGCTGACAGAGTTGAGGTTGTTCATTGTGGAGAAGGGAAAGCTCTGGGCAGACCCTCTTGTGGCCTTTCAGTACTTAAAGGGACTGATCAGAAAAGTGGGGACTGACTTTTTATCAGGGTCTGTTGTGACAGAACAAGGGGTGATGGTTTGAAACTAAAAGAGGGAGATTTAGACTAGAGACTGAAGGTGGTGAGACAATGGCCCAGGTTGCCCAGAGGTAGTGGACGCCCTGTCCGTGGAAGTGTTCCAGGTTAGGATGGATGGATGGGGCTCTGAGCAACCTGCTCTAGTTGCAGACATCCCTGCTGACTGCAGGGGGTTTGGACTGAATGACCTCGAAAGGTCTCTTCCATGCCAAACCATTCTGTGATTTTGCTGCTGTTCATTGCCTGAGCTGAGGAGCAGTTAAGCTGCCTTCTGTCTTGCTGTCTCCATCTACAAACCAGAATCATTGTTCTCTTTGGAAAGGGGCACACAGGAGTAGGTGTTGGGTGGCACAGGTGGTGTGTATCACACTAACAAGGTTCCCCATTTCACTTTGGTGTTTTTTTTCTCATGTTTTAGTCCTTGGCAAACATTGATGAAGTTGTGAACAAAATCAGACTGAAAATAAGGTAAGTGCCTCTCCATTTCATGAATGTCATATGGGGAGCACTCTGCTTCTCACTGAGGCTTCATAAATAATCTTTACACTGTTGCTGGTAGGAATTAATCTTCTTGAAAGAATGAATAAAGGTCAGTCTCAAGTCCAGTAATGAGACAGAGGCAAAAATTAATGCCTGTAATTATAATTCTTTTTTTACACCCTGCTCCATTTGGCTTGGTGTAGCTGATGGGTTGCAAAGCAAAGCTTTGTTAAAAACAATGAACTAAAAATCAACTCAATTTGAGTACAATCTGAAGGCTGGGAGAATAAACTACTCGGAAGATGTGGTTGCTGGATATGTATTCTGTTTGTGGGGGTCAAAATAGCAACTGTGAAACGTCTCATTTTCTGGTTTGTGTCCTTTTTATCATTGTTATTGGTGCTAAAAGTATGAAATAAATACAGATGTGCAGGCAATGTGTAAATTTTCTGTGCAGTCTGGCATCACCAGCCTGAAGTGATGGAGACAGCACTTTAATAGGTGGAAAGTGGAAATGAAAATGGCCTAGGGAAAATTGCCAATATTGCTTAAGGGAGAAGAAATGCAAGAGGCTCTGATTGAATTAGGAAATGGGTTTTATTTTTGCAGCAGGAGTTTTTAGATGATAGGTGGGATAGTGGTGTCCTGTGGAGAGTTGGGGGGGGCAGAAAAAAAATGGATTCAGTGTTGGTGGCACCAGCTTTGTGATGGTAAATCTGTTCTGTAGCCCCCCAGGTTCCCACAGCTGCTTGGGTCAGGCACACAGGGAAGGAGTTTGACATTGTCAATTCTTTTTCTGCAGGAGGTTGGATGACAACATTCGGACTGTAGTGAGAGGACAGACCAACGTGGGACAGGATGGCAGGCAGGTATGTGCATGGAACAGTGTCCAGTGCCAGGGCAAGGGGCAGTGAGTGCAAGGTGGAGCAGAGGAGGTTCCATGGCAGCAGAAGGGAAAACCTTTTCACTGTGAGGGTGACAGCCTTGGAGCAGGCTGCCAAGAGAGGTTGTGGAGTCTCCTCTGGAGACTTCCAAAACCTGTCTGGATGCATTCCCGTGTGACCTGCTCTTGGTGATCCTGCACTGGCAGGTGGGTTGGACTGGATGGTCTTTGGAGGTGTCTTCTAGCCCTTCTAACCTTCTGTGGTTCTGTGATCTCCTCTCCAGTAATGCCAGGGGCTCTTATCTTGTGATGCCAGACTGAGGACTGGCTCTGGCAGGCAGGAGGTGTTTCTGCTGTCTCTTGTTCTAATGGCTTTGGGAGCTGCTTGCTGAACAGCTGCTGGAGCCTGCTTTCTGATCACACTCCAATGGGAAGTGAATGAGAAATTGATCTGAAAATCCAAGGCCGAACCAGGAGGCTTGTGGTTGTGCCACTTTGAAGCTAATGATAAAATGAACAGGATTAAATAGGTGCAAGCACATTTGCTGCTGAGCAGAGATCAATAAAAGGCTGTTTGGGCTTTTAACTAGGCTGCTTGCTGAAGTATCCCATGTTACTGGTGACTAAGCCTGATGACTGCCTGCCACTTTATCTTGCATGTCTTACTCAGCTGTCAGGTTTTCACTTGCCTCTTGTTTGACAGATGTTTGCTCAGAGAACAGCCCTGGCTGCAGTAAACCCTGAGCTTGGTCCACGTGTTACCTGATTTTGTGGTGCCACCCAGTGCTGCTGGATTGCCTGTGTCTGTTCTGGCTTAGACCAGGAGCATTAATGCTGCTCTCCTCAGTGGCAGCACTGACTCATCTCTTTAATACCAGATTTGAGACTAGTTTGCTGGGATGGACTAAGTCATCCCCTCACCAGCGTGGCTGGCTCTGTTCTCCACTAATTGCTGCAGCAGCTGTTGATGTATGGTTCTAATCCTTACCTCTGCCACAGAGCCCATGGCCTGGAATGAATTATTTGACTTACATGTGCCTCTATATTGCTTTGGGAAGAATGGGAGCACTTACCTCTCCTAGCAGTACTAAAGCTTAGGTGGTTACCTGAGTACTGCTATTAAACTGGGGATGTGCTTGGGATGTGGCTTACCTGGGAGTGGTGCAGCCTGTAATCACTGTGCAGGGATGAGACAAGAAATGAAGTGGAGATGCAATTATAGAAATGGGAGAGGGAGTGGAAACCAGTGCAGTACTTGGAGAGTTTGGAGGTGGTTGAAAGGCTGGTGCTGGTTTACCCTTTTTTGAGCCCCTTTTGAGGTGATAAATTCAGAGAAGACAACGAAAAAAGTGTGATTAAGAAGAGCTGTGGGTGAGAATTGCTCACAGTGCCTCAGGACTTGCAGGTCCAAAGGCTGAATGTGGTGAGAGATGAACTAAAGCAGTGCCACAGTCAGCTGTGCTTGAAGGACAACAAAACTGTCTCTGTGCTGTGCAGATTCAGGGAGCTTTGCTTAGAGCTTTGCCTTATGTGTGTGCTTTCTCACTCTTTTTAATCCCTTTGAAGTTCTCCAAAGCATGTGCAGATGGACTTGGACAGTATCCTGCTCTGGAGAGGCATGTCTGCTTGTGCAGACCTTTGTATAGTTTGGCTGTAAAGGAACCAGTTAAACCCTTGTCCCAGTAAAAACCTTCTGACACACACGTGTATGTGGTGTGTCTTTGCAGGGCACCTTTCAAGTAGAAGGTGCATCCAGGCACAGATATTCCTGTATTTAGCTGAGGATTTTCCCATCTTGCCAAATTCTGCTGCTTTGCAAGGTAGAAGCAGGCTTCAAGGGGCATGAGCTAAGGCCAGAGTCTCCCAGAAGCACAGGGAGCTGTGCTTCCTTACTTTGAGATCCTGACAAATGCTGAAACCATTCAATTACTGAAAGTATTGGTGAGAAAAATGGTTGGACTCTGAAATGCTGCAACCTTTTTCTTTCTGCATTTGCATGCCAAGTGCACCATTTCTCACTTGCGTGCACATTTCACATGGCAGCACTTCACACGTTCACAAGACTTGGATGGTTTCAGAGCAGTAAAGGAACATCAGCATGCTGAGGTCTTGCATAGTAGCTGGTCAGAGTGGCATGCAGAGGAGGTCATCTTGCAGTGCTTGAGTTGCATTTCAGTTTGAGATTAAATTTTATGTTTGTCTCTCCAGAACCAAACAGAGGAAGTTTAGAAGAAACATTTGCTGCTCTTGCCACTCCCTCTGTTCCTTGCTCTGAGCAGTGTGCCCTGTGTGCAAGCTGGGGGAGTGAGGCAGCCTTTTGCACATAACCACCCTGTTGATAAACCCTGCTGTGGGAGTGAAAACTTTGCTTTTCAGCTTCAGCCACCTGTTCCTGTGCTGCAGGCTGCTTTGGTTTTAGCTGCTTGTTCTCAATGGAGTCAAGGACGCTTGTAAATGTTAAGCTTTTATAGAGCAAGAGGCCTGGCTTCTCCTGCTTGGAAAGGAAGGAGTTTATTTTCCAAAGCATGGTAAGAAGCTGTTTTGAAACAACTGAAAACAAGATGCCTTTAGGACACATCAGTGCTCTGCTAGGAAGGAGTCAGTGCTGCTGGAAGAGGTTTTTATTCTGATTTAGCTTTTCTGGTACTAGTTTGTTGTTTGGTCTCACATGAAAATTAAGTTATTTCTTCTACTGATCTATTCTTATTGAATTTGTAGGAAATTTCTATGCTGAAGACCAATATTTCCCTGCAAAATTTGGCTGAGGCATACACAGAGATAGATGGTTTCAGCCTGTGAACCCCTCCCTCAGGAGGCCCAGGGTGAAGACCATTATTGCATTTTGTCCTGGTAACCACAACTGCAAACTACTCTTGATGAATAAAGAAGCAGTTGGCAACCAGCTTTTGCAATAGCTTTGAAAGCAGACTTAAAACCAGCAACAGCCAGGAGTTGCATCTTCAGGTACCTTTTCCCATTTCTAGTGCTTTCTTCCCGTGTGAGAGGACAGGAGCCTGTAGTACAGCAGACTACCTTTTAGAATCATAGCACCCTAGAATGGTTTGGGTTGGAAGCATCTTAAAGGTCGCCTGGTTTCAACCCCCTGAGCACTTCCAGGGTTGGAGCCTCTACAACTTCTCTGGGCAAGCTGTTCCAGTGCCTCACCACCCTCATGGGGGAAGAATTTCCTCCTAATATCTAAATTCTTCCAGTCTGAATCCATTACCCCCTATCACTCCATGCCTCTGTAATAAGTCCCATTCCAACTCTCATGTAGGCCCTTCAAATGCTGAAGGCTGCTCTAAGGTCTCCCTGAAACCTTCTCTTCAAAATCACAGGATGTTAGGGGCTGGAAGGGACCTCCAGAGATCATCCAATCCAACCCCTGTGCCAGAGCAGGATCACCTAGAGCAGGTCACACAGGAATGCATCCAGGCAGGTTTAGAATATCTCCAGAGGAGACTTCTCAAACTCTCTGGACAGCCTGAAAGGCTCTAGGCTGAACAACTGCCTCTCTCTCAGCCTGTCTTCATAGGATTGATGATCCAGTCCTCTGATCACTTTGAAAAAGCCATTCCTGTGTTTTGACTTCCTTCCATCCCTTGACATGCCAAGAGAAATGCTGCAGTCTGTGGTGTCCTTGGGAAGGTGTACTGTAAATAAAACTGCCTGTGAACTGTGATGGTGGAGTGCTTGAATTTCAGTGGGGGTTCAGGGTCTTGTGGATTTATTGCAGGACTGGAACCAAAGTGTTCTACAGAAGTCTCTTTCCTTCAGTCAGCTTTCTCCTAACTGCAATCAGCCTTTGCCAGAGCTGCCTGCCTGTGGTGCTGGGGCTGGAGGAGCTGTGTTCGCCTGGAGGGTAAACAGTAGTTTTCATAAACATCCTTTCAGTCTCTGACTTCCTTCCAAAGGAAACACAAACCTCAGATGCAGTGGCAGCAGGAAGAAAAAATCCTTGTTTAGGTCAAAGCAAGCCAGGGGAGTTCCCTGCTAAGGGCCTGCTCTGGGCTGTTGGGGTGAGCTGTGCCCTGCCTGCCTGAGGCAGCACACAGCAGCGGCTCCCACCCCTGCAGCCCTCACAGGTGAGGGCAATTGGGCTGTGCAGAAACTGATTCAGGAAGCTCATCTTTGGCTTTTCGATCTCCTGTCAGCTTCAACTGTCAAATACAGGGTTAGGAACCTCGTGCAGACTGTTGGGCCAAGCAGTGCTCAGCTCCATGGGACCATCAGCTACCTAGGCTCTTTTTTCGGTGGTGTTGAAGAGCAGTGATGCCAGGCAGGTTCCTAGAGAACAAACGAAGGGTACTGAGCCTTTAACAGCTACCTTTGTACTTGGGGAAAGGGCCATTTAGCACCTGAGCCCAGCAAGGCAGCTTTCCATCTGGTGTGGAGGAGCGGGGTTTTACTGAGCCTTGTTGAGAGCTGCACCTTTGCAGCTGTCCAGGAGAGGGGAGCCCAGCGTTGGTTTTGAGACCAGTTCTACTGATCATTGATGGTGAGGGAGTGCTGCAAGCAGAGACCTGTCTGAATAGCGCTGGGTATTGTTCTCTCAGTTGCAACAACCTAAACCCCAGTCAGACCCAGTGGGGAGCATGCAGTATGTGGCTAGGGGAATGTGCTTTCCATGCTCCCTAAGGAAAAGGAGACCTTTAGGGATAGCACATTCAAAATCCTATTTGCAGATGCAGCTACTGTGCTCCCTGTGATGGAGGTTCCTGTCCCAGCTGTCTGGTGATGTGGCAGTGACACTACTTCCGTGCTCCACCGTGGTGCAGAGATGACTGAGAAGGGCATTGAGGGGAAAGCATGAGAAGGATGTAAAAGTAGCTTTTTATAGTTCTCCACTTTTAAACTGTTTCCCAAAGAGTCTCAATTGCACACCCACGTTCCTGTAAAGCAGTATTCAGGGGTCTGAAAAAGCAGGTTCTGAATCTAAAGTCAATCAAATAGAAGCAACCCCAGAAGAGTTATTGAAGCAGCTCTAAAGGCAGGAATGCTCCTTTCTCCTCCAAAGCACAACATTCCCAGTTCAAAGCATCTGCCTTTTTGAAATGCTGCCCTAGAATTTCCTCCAAATGCAGCAAGCCTTAAAATAGTCTGGCTGCCTTGGCTTCCCCTTCCTGGTGCGAGATTTCACTGCGCTCTGCAGACAATGCCGAGCTGCAGAAATGAGCTCACTCGTGGCCCTTTTCTGGGAGGAAACAACAGCCGTGGGTGGAACATTCCTCCGCAGGGCGGAACGAAATTTTCCTTGGGACTCCCAGACATGGGCTGTTTGGGATGCCTTGGGAGAGGCTGGGAACGCAGGAGCTGCCGTGCTTCACTTGGAACAATACAGTAGAGTTCAAGCTGTGCCTCCAGGTTCTGGGGAGCCGCCGCTAGTTGCTTTTTGTTCTGCCCTCTGTGAGGTTCTTCTCAGAGCTGCTGCTGGAGTCTGTGCTGACCTTGCTGAGAGCTGCAGCCCAGTTGTGACATGGTTTGCTCTCTGCCCTAGGCTGTGGTATCAAAAATTGCCATAGATTTTTCCAGCCAGTGCTGGACGTGCTCCGGATGATTTTGGTTGTCACTCTTCAGTTGTGTTTGTTGCTGAACCTTCTGCCTGGACTGGCCATAATTTTTTTGACAGTCACTGACATGCCTTTACTACTGGTTGTTTGGCTGGAGCTGCTTCACCTGTCAGGCTTTTGTCCTTGTGATACAGCGACCTCTATGTTTGCAGCCCAACTTAACCCTTGGCGGTATTCCTGCAGCCAGGATGTTGGTGCCTGGGGCAGTAAAAGGTGAGGCAGCTTCATGCAAAATATTTTTCTGGAGTAATGCAAGAATTTAGGAAGAATCCCAAGTTTTGTGGCTTTATAATCTGAATCTAAACCCAGTATTTGCCTCCTCCCTGGGGATGTTCAAAACCAGGTTGGATGAGGCCCTGAGCAGCTGAGTTTAGTTGAAGTGTCACTGCCCATGGCAGAGAGGTTCAAGTAGATGATCTCTGAGGTGCCTTCGAACCTAAGGATTCTGTGATTTATTGTCTCTGGTTCATCTTTATTTTCCTGCCCTATGCACACACATACATAAAGTAACTGAAACTGAGTGAGTAAAGGGTGACTTTTAAAGAGAAACTTGGTTTATTGCTACTGCATTAGAGTCTGGCTTAATTTGTGCTAGAACGAAGTGTTAATGAGAAGAGAAAAGGGATATTTTCTGGGCTGGGAAAAGCCTTGGAAAAGACTTTGATGATCTTAAAGGTCTTTTCCAAGTGAAATGATTCTGTGTTTCTCATGGCTGAAGGTGCTGGTTGATAACTTAGATTGCTTTGGCTGGCTCCTGCTTCTTGGCTGCATGAGAACAGCAATATATAGATTTTGTTTTATTTCATAACCACAGCAGTGCAAGAAAAGAGGTGGCAGCTGCTGAGGTTAAAGAATGCAAACATATCCTTGGTGCCCAGCCTGAACCCAGTACAGCAGCAGACAGCTCAATTAGCCATCCCATCCTTCAGTAAGCAGTGCTGTCCTTTCTGCTTCCCTGTGAAAAGAAACATCACTGCTCAGCAGCTGGGGCTGGGGCTGCCTGCCCTAGCCTGCGTGAGTGCTGCAGTGGCAGGCAGTGTTCAAGCCTGTGGAAGGAGGAGGAGGATGTGTCTGGTGGAGAAAAATGCCCACGGGTTATTGTGTTTGACAAGATCAGAGATGGAAGTATGTGAAATACCATTTTTGTTTTCTTTCTTTAAATAGAGATCAGGGAACTCTTTGCAGGATCAAATGAGGGAGGAGTAAAGGTGAAGATGGACAGTGAGTAGAGGGAGAATGAGACTGGTGCTGTGTATGGCACAGGAGAACAGAGGGGAGTGCGGTACTCCCATGCTGACGGGATCCTTCCAGCTACTCCAGTGTCTGTTCAGCTGGTGCTGTCCTGAGCTACAGGGCAACTGGTGGGTGGTGTCACTGGGGCCTTGTCCTCTCCTCAGCTCTGGCAGTGCTGAGTAACAGGCAGCTCCAGCTCACCAGACAGGGAGGAGATGCTGTGCAGTTTGCACAGACAGCTGTAAGAAGCAGCACTGTTGCTTCACTCCCTCTGCTTATCTCCACCTTCACGTGTGGAGGTGGCTTTGTGACTGCAGGTTGTGTTTCATGCTGAGTTAGGATAGTCTGTGCCTTCAGATCTCCTGCTGTGGGCACTTTCATTTCAGGAACTTGAGCATAGGAAGTTCCATCTAAACATGAGTAGAAACTTCTTTACTTTGAGGGTGGCAGAGCACTGGAGCAGGCTGCCCAGAGAGGTTATGGAGTCTGCTTCTCTGAAGACATTCAAAACTCATCTGTTTGTGTTCCTGTTTGACCTGCTTGAGGTGATCCTGCTCTGGCAGGGGGAGCGGACTAGATGATTTTCAGAGGTCCCTTCCAACCCCTCCTGTTCTGTGATGGTTCTGTTTAATTAAACATATTCCTCACTCCCAGACAGCAAACTGCATGCTTCCTCCTTGCCCACGGTGCCCAGGTTCAGCTGACATGGTGGGTGTTGATGTGTCTCTGCTGCTGGCACAGCTTTGCTGAGCCTTAAGAGCAGGCAAGGAAAATCAGCATCACCTCTTAATAACTAATGAAGACAGTCTATAAAATATCTGGGGCCTTTTTTGGGTCATAGTCCCTGATGTTGTAGGCATCATCTTTCAGTGCATTCTCTGCTGTGTGGCTGAGCTTGATCTCCTATTTTTTGCTGAACAGGCCATTACTCTGAAATATGAACAGCCCCAGTGCTCAGTGCATTTTGAGATGGTGAATGGATGAGGGCTAAATACTGTGTCTTAAGCTATGTCATTTTATATATTTAAAGAAAAAAAAATAAAAGCCATGCCACAGATTCTGTAGGACTGCAGCTGAGTGATTAAAGTCCTGTAATATTCTTTTGTAACCAGTGAATATTAAGCAGGAGTTGAGCTGCCAAAGTAAATCAGAAGTGAGTTTCATTTAGAGCCATTGCTCTAGTGAGTTATGACAGTTGGACAATGTCCTTCCTATCCAAGTCACAGTGAGCTTTTTCTCCCCTAGAAGATGTTTATTGAGAAGAGTTTCAGGTGAATGGCATGCCAAGAAGAAATAGTGCTGGTGATTATCCTCCTGGCTACTGGCCATGAAAACTGGCATCTGAAACTGCACTGAGAGGTCAAGCAGAACTTTTGCCATCTGCTGCAAAGCCAGGTTCAAGACAGAAGCAAGTCTGAGCTTGACCTTGCCTTGTGCTTCTGCGTGAAGAGGCAGTGGCTGCACCCTGTCCTGGAGCCTGAAGCTGGAGACTGATTGGTGCTTTGTGCTGGCAAAAGGTGACCTTGTTCTTGCTGGTGGCACTGAGGGCAGAGTAAGCTGTGAAGTGTGACTGGGCTGTTCCACAGCCAGTGCTGATGGGTTTTGATGCCAGCAAGGCCAGAAGCCCAGCCTGAAAACAGAAATCCTGAGAGCAGACAGGTGATTTTGTCTTACTATAGATCTCTTTTTTTAGACTTCTCTTTCTCTGTTTTTGTTGTCTTAGATTTTTGGTGTGTGGAAATGTTTACTGCAGCTGTGCTACCTGTGTGCTTACAGCACAGCATTTCCACTTAGAAATCCTTACTTGCAGGGTTCATGGTGTGATTGTCTACCTATGTTTTGCCTCTAAGGTCTCCACCTGAATGTGAGTTCGTTCAGCAAAATCTGATGCAGCTTGAATGGTTGCTAAACTTGACCCCAATGGAAGTTAAGCATGGCTCTGATGTTTGAGTATGACTGAAATGCTGCCTGCAGCCTGCAAGCTCATCAGCAGGCAAATCCCCTGGAATCCCTTGGTCACTCACAGACACCCTGGGAAGATGTAGTGCGCAGCACTCCCCAGCCAGCAAACCAGGCAGCTTGCTGCTGGAGCAGAGGGTGAGTGATGGAGCACAGTTATTCAGTGCCTGCAAGACAGGATGCGCCGTGGGCTAGGGAGGTGCAGTAAACAGCTGCCATCAGGTGTCAACAGAAATGCTGAGAAGGGCGAGACTCACAGCTCTGCGCTCCTGAAATAAAGAAGAGTGATAAGGGCAATTACAAGTGGCTTGCAGGAGGGAGGTTTTCCTGCATGATAACATTGTTTGAGTAGGGCTGGGCATTGGGGCAAGGCTGTGGCTGCTCACCTGCCAGTGTGGAACAATGTAATGAGGCTGTAGTAATAAAGTTGTAGTAACCTGCTGCGGAGCAGTGTGATGAAGCTGTAGTGACCCACCATAGGGCTGTGTGATGAAGCTGTAGTGACCCATTAGAGAGCTGTGTGATGAAGCTGTAGTGACCCACCATAGGGCTGTGTGATGAAGCTGTAGTGACCCACCATAGGGCTGTGTGATGAAGCTGTAGCGACCCACCATAGAGCTGTGTGATGAAGCTGTAGTGACCCACCATAGGGCTGTGTGATGAAGCTGTAGTGACCCATCATAGAGCTGTGTGATGAAGCTGTAGTGACCCACCATAGGGCTGTGTGATGAAGCTGTAGTGACCCACCATGACATCCAAGCATGGTGAAGCTAAAGGCTTTGCTAGAGTTGTGCAACTCACACAATTAAGTGGCCACATCACTCTGGTGCAGATTGGATGTAAAATTACTCACCAGAGCAAGACCACTCAAGCCATGGTCACTTACAGTACATTGCTACGTTTCTTCATGGTGCAGGCACCAGCGTACAGTGCTAGCAACGCGATGAGAAATGGCAGCTCAAAAGGGTGCAGTCTGGGAGTTAAAGTGCAAGGTTTCAAGCAGCACAACCTGGAAATGTCCTCTCGCTTCACCCCCTGTGACTGCTGGTGTTTGTGCAGCTATTCAGAATCTGGGGTCTGATTTCTAAGCATGATTTGGGGGGGTTAAGTGAAGGGACAATAGCAGCAATTTTCAGCTTGGTGTAGCCTTGGACGTAATTTGCTTTGATTTAAAGTACTCTGTGCAGCCTTAGTGGTTAGGATTGGAGCTGATGACACAAAGCTCTATTCTTTAGTGACAATTGTAGCAGTTATATAGTTTTTGGTGAACTCCCAGTGTGGAAATCTGCTAAAATGAAGCGCAAGGGTGTGGAGGCCTTCAGATGTGGCTGCTTGGGGAAATCAAGCTGGTGCTGCTGCGCTGCAGCATCATCCTGCCGTCACAAACAAGCCCTCTTGACTTCAGCTGCAGTGGTTTATCCCTAGCTGTAAAACTTAGAGAGTTTTCTCTCCAGTGACATTAGATGAAGAATCAAAATGTATTTCCACCCTTCCTCAGCTTGGAGGGATTCATTCACAGGAGTTTTAGCAGCAGAAATTGCTAGGCTGGTCACAGCGTGCAAGGGTTTCTTTGAACTCTCTGCAGCTGAGGCTCCTCGGAGCATTTGGGATGAGAACTTATTTTTAGTCATGGTCTAGGTTTTCATTGATCTGGGTTGTGAGTGTGGCAGCAAATGAAAGAAGCATTAACACTCTGTATTCGAGAGGGAGGACGCATCCAGGAGCATTAAATTCTCAGCATCCTGACCACAGCCCAAATTTGGGACATTAAAAACACATTTGGACGCTGTGAATTTGGCCGATGTGGCAAGTGTCTGTAAAACACTCAGCAGAGGGCAACTTTCTGATGGGAGTGGTAACATCCCATTGAAATATGGATTGACTAGCATCAAATAAAGCCAGCACATTTCTAGCACAACACCACTGAGCATATGGAAACCATTGAGGTATTTTAAATCATTCCTGGAGACAGAACAGTGTTAATTCGGTTAGTCCTCAAGCTCAGGGTTTCACAGGCAAGCAAACTTCCTCTGAGAATTTGCTTTTTCCTCAGTTTGATGACATTTTGTAGTCACACACTTGCCCTTCTTAATTCCTGTTTGCATATTTCTCTGTGCTTCACTACTTGCTTGCACAAGATTCCTGACGGAGTGAATAAAGAGGGATTTAGAAACCAACACACCCACTAATAGGTGTATTGTATAGCTTGATGTGAGTGATGTGACAGCTCTGTACTTAAACTAGGAGGGGAGGGAGGAGGCTGTGTCCATCTGCAGCAGCTGCAGGGATGTGGAGAGGTTGACTAATTCACTGACCTGTTTTTTTTTAACTTGAATATTGTTGGTAATGCTGCTTTCCTGTGTGTTAATGTCAATCTGGTACTGGAAGTGGCTGGAAGGTAACCTTTTAAAGGATGCATCACTTCCAAAATCTAATTAATTAGATGTCTTTTCTCTCACTTGAGTTATTTTCTTGCCTCCTTTTACTGTTTGAAATATCTTATGTGAAAAAGTGACACAAGTGATGATGTGCAGACTGACCTCAGAAGTTGCTTGGGATAATGCCAAGTAAAGCTTATTTTTAGGCAGCTTTTTCTTAGTGATTCATGGTTTACCTCTGCTCCCTATTGTTTTATGTTGGTGTGCTTGGACTCTTTTCCTGCTGCATCTCAAGGTGAAGAAGGTTGGACTGCTGTAGCTGATGCATGAACTGTGTTTCTCCCTTCTCCAGCTTTGGAGAGCTTGCTGCAAACCGCTGTAGCTCACTGTCTAGCTTACCTGGGGTCTGGCTGCTTGCTCCAGACTTGGGTCTTCCAGCTCCTGTGTGTGGTTTCTCACGTTTCATTTCAGATGCATTTCATCCCTGCTGTTAGCACAAGAGCAGAGGAGCTTCCACTGCTTCAGCCTGGCTGTGCAGCAGGGCTGGCTAAAAACACAGCCCGGTCTTAAACTGGAAGGTCCTCATCAAGAACTGTGATTTGGGTCCCTGCTTCTGCAGTTGTTGAGGCTGCAGCTTCCTCAGTGCTACCCTGCAGGGGCACCCTCCCATGGCACCCTCCTTCAGCTGGGTTGAGCTCCTGAGCTCGTCTTGGAGCAGCTCAGACATGCTACACCGGAGGAGGAAAGTGATACTCAGCCAAAGCCTGTCTTCTACTGAGCACTTTGCCTAGAGCCTCTTGCTGGTCCTGCCCTCTTTGCTAAATCTACTGCTGCTGGAGCAGCTGGGATACCCCAGGGACAGACACCACTGCCCGATGGCTCTGCCTCTCTCAGGCAGTCAAACCCTGTCTGTGCCGTACTTCTCAGCTGCTGCCTGGTGTCCAGGGACTGCAGAGGTTGCATAAAGTTTAATAAATAATGCTGATGGGTTAATTGTAGCTTGCAGGCTCAGTTGTTGATTAGAGTCATATGGTGTTTATCCAGTACATCGCAACCTTAATTTCAACATCCTTGTTTCATAGAACCACAACAGATGATGTATCCAAGGCTCTTGATTTATTCGTGGTCCTCTGCCCCTGCGGTGAACTGCTTTTGTAGGGAAAGGCAACACAATAGTTCCACTTGTGCAGGCTGTTTGGGGGTGTGTGCATTTACATGCTTCCCAGTTGCACTGGCAAGGGAAAGCCATACATTAGTAATGCAAGGTGAAGCCTGGAGTCAAGCCGCAGATGTCAGATGACTGCCGTAGGTTTGCTGTGTGCGCCACTTCTGCTGGAGTAAAAATGATTCCTGCTCTCTTGATACTCTTTTGGGCTTAGGATTTTTCATCCAAAGTAAACCACCTGTTAATGAAAGAATAACCAAAGCAATAAAGATAGTGCTTTGAAAACTGATGATTTTCTGTCTTAACAGGAGCAGAGTGTGAAGGGAACTGCTCTTACATAGCCTTTAAGGAGGCTGTGGTTTCCCCTCTGCTGTTCTACAGGTGAAAGAGTAATTGTTGGGTACGTAATGAACTTTGACAGCACACCTTGAATAATTAGACCTTCTGTCATGCCCTAGGTGCTGCTTTGTTATTCCCTCTTAATGAGCACTATTTATCAAACGCGAGGAGGTTTCTTAAGATGGATGTTTCTTTTTCCTTCCTTTTGCCCTTTGCTTTACAGTGGCCAGGAAGGGGAAGGTTTCTCTCCATTATGGGTTAGTTTTTCTTAGTTCTTTCTTCTACAGTATTTTACTTACAGATGGTGCAGTTGGACTGTTACAGCCAGAAAGGCTTCATTGCTTTCTTTAAAAAGAGCCATAAGAAGATTTTGTTGTGAGCTCTGTGCAAGAAGTGATGCTTGTAACTCAGGTCTGCTCTTCCCATTGAATCAGTCTGGCAATGCCTCCCTGAGTTCAGGTCTGACCTTCCCATTGGATGTGTCTGTCAGTGCCTCCCTGGACTCACATCTGACCTTCCCATTGGATCTGTTTGGCAGTGCCTCTCTGAATTCATATCTTACCTTCCTATTTTATCTGTCTGGCAGCGCCTCCCTACATTCAGGTCTGACCTTCCCATTGGATCCATCTGGCAGTGCCTCCCTGACTTAAGAAAAATAGGTTTTCACACAGTGCTACTTCCAGCAGATCTTATGTATGTTTGGAGAAATGTTTTCATCTCTAAATGTAAATTATCTGAAACCCAAGCAAGTTGATGAATTGGTGTGTTCTGGCTCCAGTAAGGAGTATGCAGCTCTGTTTTAGGAGAGTAGCTAAAGATTTATGTCTTAATGGCTGAGCAAATATTTGGCAGCAAGTTTCAGGAGATGAAGTGGGGGTTTATGAGCAGTTCTGATTTACTCATGCCTGTTAAGTCTGCTGCAGAGTTCTCTGTGTGCTTCCTGTATTCTTTTTTTCCCCCCCTTTAAACAGCTCTGGAAATATTTCCCCTTCTCTCTGAGATGTGATACAGAACTTGCTCAGAAGGACAGCTGTTGTTTGGTCTCTCCTCACATCCCAGCCATGTTATTTTTCACAGCAGCAGGAGACCACAGTTCCTTAATTCATCAGATGAAGGCCCAGCACATGTTGTTTTATTTGTGTTTTTCCAGGTTCTGTAAGGAGGTAAAAACCACGAGTGTCAGGGCCAGGTGATGACACCATCACCTTATTTTTGGCACTTTTAAATGCACAAGAACAAAAATCCCATTTTGCTTTGGCCGGGGCTCCAGGGGCAGTTTTAAGGTGAGGAGTTTGGTTTCCAGCAGCAGGAATGTGTTCTTCAGGTGCAAACCAGTTCCTGCAAATCACCTCTGCTGGGTTTTGTCACAATATTATTAAACAGCACTGTCACCTGTTAAAGAAATAGATTGAATGTGGTTTCTTAACAGTAAGCAAGAGAGAAACTGCTGGTAAGTGGGCAGCTAGAAATTCTTGTTTGGACTGTTATCTGGGGATAAATTATGGGCAGTAGCTTTGGAAAAGGTCCCAACATTCAAGCAGGTGATAGCCTGTCTCGTGGGGAAGCTTTTCCCTTTGTGGAGAGGGATTTTAATATAAAAGCTGTAAGATCAGAGATGGAAATCCTCACAGTGTTGTTTGCTCTCAACTTACTGTGGCCTTCCAGTATCCAAAAGGGGCTACAAGCAAGCTGGTGAGGGACTTTTTAGGATGTCAGGTAGGGACTGATAGGGCTGAGGGGAATGGAACAAAACTAGAAGTGTGTAGATTTGGATTGGATGTTAGGAAGTTCTTCACCATGAGGGTGGTGAGACACTGGAACAGGTTGCCCAGGGAGTTGGTGGAAGCCTCATCCCTGGAGATTTTTAAGGCCAGGCTGGGTGTGACTCTGTGCAACGTGATCTAGTGTGAGGTGTCCCTGTGGGAGGATTGGAGCTAGATGATCCTTGAGGTCCCTTCCAGCTCTGACAAATCTGTGAATGTGGTTGCTGAAGGCTATTGAGAACAGATAGCTTTGAGTTATGCATTAGTGCTTAAAGTAGCAACTCAAATGTTCTCTTCCTTGGAGAGCCAGCTGGAGGTGCCACCTCCAAGTGAAAGCAGTGCAGTGGATAACTGGAGGCCTTAGAGGTTGTCTTGGCAGTCATGCCAAGGAGAGCTGCTATGACTATTGTCTGAGCCTGCAACTGAAAAAAAGAGTCCTGAAAGAGGAGAATGGGGTGTCCAAGAAACGAATGGCTTGTTGGGAATTTGGGGTGGTGCTGCTGTATGCCTGCATTGCTGTGTTGTGCTGGGTAGGACTGCGTGGCTGATATCTGTACCCTGCCACCCAGTGGCTCTGTGTGCCTGAGATCCTAACAAATACCTGTCTCATCAAGCTGGTTTGAGGGAATCCAAAGTTTGAGTAAGTTGTGTGAGATTGCCTTGACTTTGGGTATGGGGGAGGATAATGTCTCTTCTTGGATAATCTTTAGTTGGCAGCAGAGATCCTCATCTAGAAGTGACAGGGCAAGAGGAAACAGCCTCAAGTTGTGCCAGGGGTGGTTCAGGTTGGATATTAGGAAGAATTTCTTCATTTCTGTGGGTTCTCAGGCTGCCCAGGGTGGTGGTAAAGTCACCATCCCAGCAGGTATTCAAAAGACATGTGGCTGTGGTGCTGAGGGACATGGTGTAGTGGTGGGGGCTTAGCAGCAGTGGTGGGATAGTGAGCTCTAGGCCAGTCGTTGAGACTTGATCTCAAAGTTCTCTTCTAACCTTGACAGTTCTCTGATTCTGTGATCTCTTCTTTTGGAGAGCTCAGCAGCTCTGACTTCCTCAGGATCATGCAGAGAAATCAGCATTTAACAATAGCCTTGAAGCAAAGGAAAACATAGCACTTGGTATCTGAGAAGAGTTTCAGGTTGAGGGTTGTTTTTTTTGTACAGACCTATCCAAATCTCAGCACACAGGACAGTTGCTGCTTGCTCAGTAACCTACTTGGGTAACGTGCTGCAGCCCTGCTCTGGGACTGAGTACAGACACTGATGTTAAATATGTTGAAAGGAGCACTCTTTAGTTCTTTGGTTTGCACTTAATCCACGTGGAGGAGAAGAGAGAACATTATTCTGTAAGGTAACCAGACTGGAGCCAAACGAGGAGGTAGGTGATGGTGTTCCTCTGCCATCCAGTTGTGCCTGCTGCACGTTTGTGTGAGCTCGTTTCCCTCGGTGGCCACAGGATGTGATAGCTATGTGACACCAATAGGTAAAGTGTTAACTTGCCCACGATTCAGAAGATATTTAGGAGACTTTTTTTTTCCCCCTCCTCCTCTGGAAAATGAATTATAAAACGTTTCCAACTTTTGTACTTTTATGATAATGCATCTATGTTCCAGCAAAAGCTGCTGGCAGGTAGTCTGCTCAGACGTTTCCAAATGAAGATGTGTTACATTTATTTGCTGAAGGAGCTCGTAGCTTACCCTGGGAGTTTGGTCATGGGACTGGATATAAAAACAGAGGACTAGAAGCCCACTTAACAGTGGGAAAACAAGTGGAGCTGGAAATGTTATCAAACTGGGAAGGCAAAACGTGTTGAATGACTTCAGAAGGGCAGATTTTGGACATGTGGCTTCACTCACTGAACCCATGTGTAGTTCACACTGGTTGTGTGAGGTCAGGATGCACAATGGTTGTGTAAAGGAGAGCAGCTGCCCCAAGAAGCTTACAGAAAAACAGCACAGAAATCCAGGTGAGGTCCATTTCCTGTGCCCAACCCTTTTTGCCTCCTAAAGCTCTGCTTTCTGTGCCTGGAAAGAGCCTCTTCTCCTATGGGTAGGTGAGAGGCTGAGCTGCCCACCCTCAAGGAATGAGCAAAATATCCCTTGTGTTTTCCAGTAAGGTAATATCCTGCTGATTCAGCGAGGGGTTTAGGCAAGCACTAAGGATTCTGTCCATACTGTGTGGTTTTTGTTTGGAATTAATGATGAGCAGAAAGGTTTTGTGAAGGTTTCATTTTTCTGTTCTAACTGATCAGGAGTAAGCTCTCTATATTTTTCCATGCTTAGTGCATCAAAATTTACTGCAATAACCTTAAATCTGTTGGTAGTTCATGTTACAGAGGTGACTTCATAGGATATCTCAATCCAATCCTGGACACTGAGACCCTGGTTCGCTCAGGGTGAGAATCCCAATGTGCTGCATTGACTTTTGATGTGCTGAGGATATTTTCTTTGTAAGAAATCTGCTCCCCTCCACTGCCCCACCCAGGAGCTGTAGGGAGCAAGTGTGTGTTTCTCAGGAGGTGAAAACTGAATGCAGGTTTTCCTTCCACTCTGTTTTTTTCCCAGGCCCTGGAAGAAGCCCAGAAAGCCATTCAACAGCTCTTTGGTAAAATTAAGGATATTAAGGACAAGGCTGAAAAATCAGAGCAAATGGTGAGCAGCACTTTCTTTCTAGCCTTTGAAAGGGAGTGGGACACTGACTTTTGCTTCCAGGTCTTGTTAAGAAGGGAACATTTCTGTCTTTGGTCCTGCTGACTGTTTGGGAATTTGCAATCAAGCAAATGCTGAGCCTGTACCCTTGCCCCGGTGTTAATGTGGCTGTAGAGTTGGCATGTCTGTGGTCCCCAGGGGAGGAGAGAGTCCTTCTCTCCTTAATGTTTTCTTGCTTTGGCTTGATGTTTAACCAGCCTTTTGCTTTCTCATTCACTAGGTTAAAGAGATTACTCGAGATATCAAGCAGCTAGATCATGCCAAGCGTCATCTGACCACCTCCATCACCACCCTCAATCACCTGCACATGCTGGCTGGGGGTGTGGATTCCCTGGAGTAAGTCTGTGAATTCTTAGTAGTGCTTCAACACCACTGCTGAGTTCTTGAGCTTGATGCAGTGCTCTGAACAGGTCTGTAGCAGCTGCTTGTTTTCCTGGAGGGAAGTTTTCTCCATAGATTGCAGACTTGATTTTTGCTGGCAGATCCTTTCAGCCTTGCTCCGAGTGACCTGTAGTCTGTGCTGCTGTATTTAAAGGTTTGCAGCATCGATTGCTGTGTTGATCCTTGGTGATAAGCAGTGAGTCTGGCCTCTTTAAAGATTAAGAGAGTCTGTCCAATTAGATATCTTCATTAGAAATGTGCTACTCCTCAGGGATTTGAGGAGTATTGTATCAGCCATGTGTTTAACTGGAATGAGATCTCTTTTTCAGGAAGGGCTGCTCTAGCTCTGAGAATCAATTTAAAGAAGCCTTAAAGCTTGTACTGTTTGTGAAGTTAAATGTTTCTAATAACCCTTCATGGGTTTTTAATGTGCTTAAGGAGCACACAGCCTAGGAAAATGAATTTTTTTTCTTTTTGCATATTGTGTCTGTAAAGCATTGCAGCAAGTGCTGCACAAACATTGAATTGTTAAGTGTTCAGAATTAGATTGTACTCAGGCTGCTGTCTACTGGAACGATCCTACAGGATGAAATAGAAATAAATAAAGTTGATTTTTCTTTTCCTGTTAGTTCCTTGTGAAAGTCATTAACAGAAAAGTCAAGGCTAACAGTTTTTCAGCATAATGATTGTCCTCCCTGTGAAGCTTTAACTCACACTTTGTGTGTGATGATGAATGGCTTCACTCAGGTCATTATAGTGAAATAACATTTACAGCCTCCGGACCCATACTGGGAAGCTGATGCATTCGGTAGTTTACACGTTCTTTGCCAAGTGTTGCTTTTGACATTTATGTGTTTTGAGGCATTGTTAGACGTGTGCTGGATTGGTTTATTTTAGCATCAGTTAAATGAAATTTTAATGCTGCCTTGGAATGTTAATGAAGAGCTGTGTAGTGTAGAAAAATAAATGCCCCTAGTGACCGGCGGGACCCGGTGGGGATGAGGTAACCTGTGGAATTACCACCCAGGATTTTCATCAAACCTGCCTTTGTAAATCTTTAATTTCCTCTGCAGGGCTATGACCAGGAGGAGACAATATGGGGAAGTTGCCAACCTTCTCCAAGGTGTCGTGAATGTGTTAGAGCACTTCAACAAATACATGGGGATTCCTCAGATCCGGCAGCTCTCTGAAAGGTAAACTGCTCAAACCCTCAGCACTTGCATCCTTGCTTGGAAGGAGGGTTCCAAAACCCATCAGGCAGAAGCAGTTTCTCAAGGATGTTAAGACTAGACATGGTCCTTTGAGCTTCTTTCCAGCCAAAACAAATGGATTGAAACTGGACACAGTTTGCTAAGTCTTGATCAGCCTATTGTGGTAAATCAGAGTAATTAGCACAGGTGTAAGCCAGGAGTGCTCTCTGCTTGTCATTGACCAACTTTTAATGTATTTACCTGGAGTAATCTGTGGAAGTGCAAATTGCTTTGTGTGATCTTCATGTGGCGAACCCTGAGGTGATGATTTCAACCATTCTCTTACACCTTTCAGCAGCCTAGCATGAAGCAGAATCCTGGGCTTTAACACAGCCGTGCCTGGGGCCCCTTTCTGCCCAGACATGTGCTTACTGCTGGCGAGTTGCTGTCAGACTCTGCAGTTGCCCAGGGGTTTAGGCAGGCTGGATTTCTTCTTGTGCATTTGCCAGACTCAGTTATTCTGAGCACCTCGAGTTTCTTCTGCCAAAACCTGCTCCCATTGCCCAATTCTGCTGAGATTTGAGGTTTGTAGCAAACCTTTTCAAAACCCCATGCAGTGTGCTTAACTGTCCTCAACATTTTTGCTGAGCTTGGGTAGTCTCAAGCTTCTGATGTGGAGTTCTACATTTAAATCAGGCGAGGTTTGCTGCAGCTCCAACAGCAGGCACTCACCATGCTCAGCAGCAGCAGGTGAAGGCTAAGTGGTGACTTAAGGCCCCAGATCTCTTAGGACCTTGGCTTCATTTGGGATGTGACAGATGGATGTCAAGGGAACAAGGCCCTCCCTGTTCTAGGGATCATTGCTATCTCCTGGCCAAAACCTGCTTCTCCTGCTGTACAGAAGGCTTTATTTCCCTCACACCACACATTAGATGTTTGCTTAATAGCCTGCAGTAGTGCAGCTCAGAGGTGGAAAAAGCCTATTAATGTTAGGGATGAAGCTCCTTTGTGAGACAACCACATCTGATAGCACTTCTTTTCTGTTTGAAAATTGCAAATCTCTTGCCACCATCTCTGCACCGATTTTGCTCATTACAGAGGTACTTGGAAGAGCCTTCCAGGCACAGTAATGAATTTTTTTTGGTGACTCCCTTTGCTAAGGCAGCAGCTGGCTGCCTGTGCTGTTTAGTGATGGAAACAGTGTTTGAAGGACTTGTTTATAATATTTTCATGTAAACCCGTTGGACTTTCTGTATGGTATGGATGCCTCTTCCAGAAAACCCAGATGGAATCCATGAAATGGAGCAAAAGAGAAATCCACCCAAAACTGGGAGAGAGATGGGGCCTTGTTTTAACAAAGCATTTGCTTAAATGAACGTGAACATCAAGGAAATATAAACATATGTCAGTGCTTTTCTGGATTTAGGCTGTTGTCTACTCCAGCCTCACACTGCGATAGATAACTTGTTTTGTTTTCTTCTTCTGGTAATGCCCTTGGGCAAAAACATGCTGTCTTTGGCCATCTTAAAGCTGAATATACTTTAAGCCTTGGTCCAAAATTGTGGCTGGTTTTCCCCTTTCCTATGGGTGCTTATTTAATACTTCTGGAGTTGCTGATAATTCTAGAAGACAATTCATCCTGTTGCTAAAAAGCGTGGTGGCTGCGAGGCACGCCAGAGAGCCTGGCAAGGACATGGAGGGGGAAAAAAACCTTCTTTTGTTTTATTCTCTCTTCAAGATAAGGATCTGAAAAGCTCAAAAAAGTCTGTTCCCCCTATTTTTAGAATTGCCTCGGCAGGGTTTTCCTTGCAGTGTTTACACAGGGAGAGTCTCACCATCTGGTAGCGATAGAAGCGGCTGCATGTGGGGCGAGAGGAGAGCTGCACCCAGGGTGTTGCTGGGATCTCTTTACTGCTTTGACATCCAGGCAGGCAAATTACTGCAGGGAGGTCTGTGGCACAGTAATATCTGCTTTGGAGTTTGACTACACATGTAGGTATTAGAGCCCAATTTGCAGTTGACTTTTTTTTTGCTGTTGTGATTCATGAAACATCAAAGGCAGTTTGCCTGGCTTCTCGCAGGGCTGCTTTTAGGCTGTAAAATTGCTGGGGTTTAATATCTCTTGAACTTGTTTTACTGGTACAAGCAAAGCCTCTTGGATGTTTGTGAAGGCAAGAAATGCTTTAGTAGATGTTGGCGCAGAGCTGTGACAGTAACCTAAGTCTGTTACATACAATGAGTCTATTATAGGCACTGCTAAACAAGCAGATTCTGTTGCTTTCTTTAATAAAGAGCCTCTCTTTCTTGGTGTGAATGGAGTGAAGCCAAATATGAATGAGAAATCATGGGAAGGGGAAGTGCCTGCTAGGTGGTGTTGGATGTACTCTTTGTCATGGGGTGTTTGGTTTAGTTTCCTGCTCCTAGGTGCTGTGAAAGCTAATGATGTGTTTTTCATGTTGCTTTCCACCTGTTTTGAGCCTTTGAAAACAACCAAACAAAATCCCACTGTAAGTATCCATTGGGAACCTGACTGAACTCTCAATTGATTAACTTCAGCTGGTCCTGTTGAGTGTTGATAGAAAAGAGCCACAATTCCTATTCCAAAGGAAATATTTTCATAAGAGTGTTCCTGAGCCAGCTTCTTCCATGGCACAGTGGAAGATCTTTGTTGTAGTTAATAGCAATATTTTGTTATCTCTCAATCCTCTGTTTTCTGTCTGTGAAGGGAGCATGCAGTTAGTGGTCACAAACCCACCCATGACAGTGGTCAAGAAAGCCTAGCAGATAGTGGAAAAAGCTTGGAAAATTATTAGGAGAAGGTTGGTTACAAGATTGCCCCAGAAGAACAGGCTTGCTCAGCCTCTTTTTATCTCAGCAAGCTGCCAGGCATAGTTTAAGATTTCTGGTAGCTTTGGCTAAAGGAGTTGTGGTTTATAGTAATTTAATGTCATTTGAAACAGAACAGTGGGCTTCCTTCTTTGGCTTTTAGTGAAAAAAAAAAAAAAGGCAGGGGAAACTGAGAACAAAAGCCAGAGAAACAAAAATTGCTACTGCTTGGGTAAGCAAAGGTTTTGGCACACATGAGCAACCCCAGGAAAAGGCAGCTCCCTGGCACAGGGAGCCAGGATGGCTGCTGGAGGGGAATCTCTTCAGGGAAAGATTCATAGGATGGTTTGGATTGGAAAGGGCTTCCAAGATCATCTATGCCATGGGCAGGGGCACCTCCCACTAGATCAGGCTGCTCAAGGCCTCATCCAGCCTGGCCTTGGACTCCTCCAGGGAGAGGGTATCCATGACCTCCATGGGCAAGTCTTCCCGTGTCTCCCCACCCTCACTGCAAAGTATTTCTTCTTAGTATCCAGTCTAAATCTCTTCTCGAGCTTCAATCTATTCTATCTCATCCTATCACTCCAAGCTCTTGTGAAAAGTCCATCCCCCGTTTTCCTGTAGCCCCTTTAGGTTCTGGAAGGCTGTTCTGTGGTCTCCGTGGAGCCTTCTCTTCTCCAGGCTGAACAGCCTCAACACTCTCAGCCTGTCCCCAGAGGGGAGGGGCTCCAGCCCTCTGAGAAGAGATGCAAAATCTGTTTACCAACCAGGACTGCCTGGTGTTGCTGAGCCTTAGTGTGCAATTCACTTTCTGCAAGTGGTTAAACACAGAGACACTTCTCCACCTGCAGAGAGGTCTGTGAGCAGTGAGAGAAGCCAGCCTTGGGGAGAGGCTTTTGTGGTGGCAGTTTGCATTGCATGAGGATTGTTCTGAATTATTGAAAGGCTCGCAGCTTTCCATGGGGAGCAATCATCTCTAGTGGCTAAAGAGAGTGCCTTCCTGCCTTCTCTGCCTAAAGCAACGGCTCTCTGAAGAGATGCCATCAAGGTTTTAATGTTTCTGGGTTCGTGGTCGTGGAAAAAAAAATCCTTGTGTGTGTCTGTGTGCTTAGGTAAAGAGCAGTGGTTACTGGGAGGGCAGTGAGGCTCCCGCTCACTGCGCACACATACCTGAACCTGTGGCTGCTTTGATACCTCTGCGCTATCTCTGTCTTACAAGATACATAGGAAATAAAAAGGCTAAACTTCATTTTTCTCTGCTTGCTTTTGAGAGATTTTGAAGCAGGGCATTTTTTTTCAAGCCATATATTTTTAACATCTCATTTCAGCAAGACATTCCTGCAAGGTTCTTAATTTAAGGGTAGGAGAATCCCTGTTAAGATTATCCTTAAGTACTTTCCTGAATCGGAGCCTAAAACAACAAAGCCTATGGACAGGGCTTTTAACTGCTTGAAAATGCCTCTCTCAAATTTGTTGAGTCTTGAGGAATCTGGCTGCTGCTTTGCAGTGCCTCCACTCTGCTTCCACTGCAGCTGCTGTCAGATAGGAAGGTCCCTGCAGCTCGTAAGGAAAGCAGTACCACAGCTAATAACTTCCAGTTGTTCAGACACCCTCATTTCTGTGACTCCTAACAGTAAAGACATCTTGATTACTTAGAAGATAAAGAAATTGTCAATCCATCTTTAGTGACATCGTCTTCTTTCCCCTCTCTCCTTTTTCCTAAGGAACAAAGGGTTTGGTTCTGTGGTACTTTCTCACGTGAATTCCTGGCAGGATTACTGTAACTGCTAGGCTGGGTTCCTCCTTACCGCTTAAATTTCCCACTCCATCTATTTCAACATATTGCTTTTTGTTTCACAGTTCTGAAGGTGTTAAGTGGGGATCTATACCTGGAGGCGCAGAGGAGTTTCTCAGCATTCCTGTGAAGCAGAAAGCTTAAGTGGGAATTACGTTTGACAGCGCCGGCAGGAAGCTTTTCCAGCAAAATCCCCATAAATAAATCCTGGATAAGGCAGGTCATACATGCACTTAAATCACAGATATAAAGTTATATTTCAGCCATCGCTTTTAAAGGCCTAGAATTTTCTGCATTTGGCACCGTTAAGGAATCCAGCCTGTTCCCCAGCATTGACAGCTCATCTTGCAGTGTTTCCCTACTAATGGACCTCAAATGGGAAGATTAAAGCAGCCGATCATGCCTTGATAAGGCTGAGGAGCCTTAAACAACAAAATAAATCCAGATTCTTCTCCCCACAGTCTGAACAAACATTGTCACAAAAGTAAATGCAGCTACTCTTTCCAACACATCAATCTGAGTGGAAAAAATCCACTTCTTTGGCTGATGAGTTTAGACCTTAAAGCGTTTCCAGTATAATAAAACGTGATGGAAGAATTCAAGGGCTGCAGAGGGATCTAAGTGCTTTAACTGTTTGTTTTGGCTCTTTCCAGTGTGTGTAGGCATTTCCATTTCCTGAGAAGTATCAATTAAGCTGTATTGACTTTTATTTCTGGAAATTGGAAGCTTTATTCTCTCAGCTAAATCAAGAGCGAGGCTGTGGTTTGCTCAAAAACCCTTTTCACCCATTTCATACCTTTGCTCTTTTATTCTTCTTAAGACACAGAGGATTTATAGGATAAAGCTGCAGCCAGCAGTCTTCACGTGAATGCATTTAAAAGTAGGTCAGTGCACCTGGAATTGTGAAGGGTTTACAAGGAAGGTTGAGACATTCTGAAGGGTTAGAAACCTGATTTTGTTGAAATGCTATTGACGTGCATAAAGTTAAAGATAGGTTGATCAAGTTGGCTTTAAAGGGAGCCTGCTGATTTCTCAGCTGATTAACTGCCCATTATTGAAAAACTAAATTGCAACAGGGCAAGGGCATCATGGACATGTTCTGCTACAGCTCAAGGGTCAGTGCTGTAGAGCTGGAGTTGTCGTCCCGGTGTCACTCGAGGATCAAATGCTCTCCAGTTTTGACTTACAGGTGTTTCTCAGTGTGGGTGTTTTCTCTTTAGCACTCTTTTTATTGGCTCATAAAAACCTTGATGTAGCTTTTAGAGTTTCAGTCCACTTTGTAGTAATGCTTACAGGCAATGAAGCAAAGAAGTTGATTGTACCCCCACCAAAGCCCTCACTTCCTCTGTCCTTGTCAGGGTGAAGGCAGCGCAGAATGAGTTGGGACAGCAGATCCTGGCGGACTTTGAGGAAGCCTTTCCTTCTCAAGGTACAAAGGTAAAGTTCTCACTTCCCCTCTTCCTCCCATTGAAAGGTCTTGCTGAAAACTCTTCAGAGTCGTTGAGTTTGATCTCTTTTTACATCTAAATTCGCTCTCTTTCAGTTTCAGGAGTTTTTAGAAAGCAGAGAAGCCTCCCAAGCTATAGGGTGCTGGGTGTATTTCTCACAGAGCAGAGTGGGGTTCCCTCAACATCACCCAGGTCATTGGCTGCTTGTTGTGCACAAAAGGTTCATGTTGTGTTAAGATGAACCCCAGCACAGGCTGCCTGTCGACATGTTGCCACTAAGTTTATCTCTGGCTTACTCAGCAGGAGACACAAATCTGGGCTAGGACTAAGGCACCAAATGTGCTTCCCCAAAATAATGCATCCAAACGTTTGCAAACAGTATGGGAGAGTAGGTATCACTCTGAATCTGTTTCAAAACAAACACTGGTTCTGTCTTGCAGAATGCCAGCCCTGCTGATTTCTTCATGAAACTGGCAACTACAGGAGTGAGGGAACTATTTAGAACAGATCTTTGGTGAAGGGCATATCTCTATCCATGTGACCAGGCTTCAAAACAGCACATTCTAAATTTTCTGCTTCTTCCACTGACATCATGGCCTACTGGCACAGCCCAGCAGATGCTACTTGAAGTGTTGCAAATTAATCATCTCTAGACTGCCTTTTTTCTTCCCATTAGTTTGGGCTTCAGGTTTACAGGAAAGAGAGTTGCTTGTCCTGTTAGCCACTTCTCTTAGCTGTTCCCCAGTATGTCTGGGCTGACGAAATGCTTTGCAGAAGTGATGAGGCAACACTTCTTGCTGGAGCTGGAGCTGGCAGCTCTTCTATGGTAGAGAGCTTCTTGGCTGTTGAGCTACAGAGCAGCTTTACAGCCAGTGAAATGGAGGCAGCTCAATGTTCATCCAACAGAAGAAAGATAAAGAATTGGTAATAAAAAAAGTAGCAGCAGAAGCATCAAAAAGAAAAGTATAATGGGAAAGGATAAAGCCAAGGTAACCTGGATGCTGTACAACTTTCAGTCACCCATTCAGCTCTTTAACCTTCAATCTTTTGTTCTTGTTTATTTTGACAGAGGCCTGGTGGACCCAGCAATGTCCTACGTGATGCATGTCTAGTTGCCAACGTCCTGGATCCCAGAATCAAGCAGGAAATCATCAAGAAATTTATTAAGCAACACCTCTCAGAGTACCTGGTCCTTTTCCAGGAAAACCAAGATGTAAGAGAAGCTTAACAAGCTACATTTGGATTTTGCATTTTGCTCTGTTGGCGTTGACAAAGTTCACATCTCCACAGGTTCCTGTGGTGAAATGTTTCTAAGCCAAGGGCTTGGAAGCAGTCACTCATGGGTGTGCTGTGGACTGGCTGATGAGTTGGAAGGCAATGTCACAGAATGGTAGAAGTTGGAAGGGACTTCCAGAGATCAAGTCCAACCCCTCTGCCAAAAGCAAGATCACCTAGAGCAGTCATAGAAGCAGTCAGGATTGGAAGGGACCACAAGGCTCATCTAATTCCATCCCCTCTGCCATGGGCAGGGACACCTCACACTAGAGCAGGCTGTCTATAGCCTCATACAGCCTGGTCTTAAACATCTCCAGGGATGAGGCTTCCACCACCTCCCTGGGCAACCCATTCCAGGCTCTCGCCACTCATGGTGAAGAACTTCTTTCTAGCATCCAATCTGAATCTACCCATTTCTAGTTTTGTTTCATTCCCCCTGGTCCTACCCCTACCTGACATCCTAAAGAGTCCCTCCTCAGCTTTCTTGTAGGCTCCCTTAAGATACTGAAAGGCCACAATAAGGTCACCTTGGAGCCTTCTCCACACAGGAAAGCATCCAGACAGGTTTTGAAAGTCTCCAGAGAAGAAGTCGTCTCTGCCAGGATGACTTCCTCCTGCCTTAGACCTCAGCTGGGTAGATCAGCACTGGAAGCATTTTCCCCATGTATAGTAAATAAGTAAGTTCAAGTTAGGTGCTTTCTGCCCTGTAATAAAGGGTTGAAAAATTAAACCCTGATGCTTGGAACCCCTTAGACTTGGGGAAAAAAAAACCTTCCCCTCAACAAACCCTCAAAATACCTAAAAAGGGGGAGCAAGGGATTTCCAGGAGGTGGATTAATCTGCATAGCTCATTTTTAGACTTCCTATTCTGATGCCAAGGGGCCTTAAAGAGGACTAAATGGACTTTAAAAAATCTTGGGTTTGGAAAAAAAAAAACAAACATAAAAACTTTGAATTAACAACTGTGAAATGTCCACAGTTTGTGGCAAGGAGGAGGAAAAAAAGACTAAAATGCTTCATTTTAAAGAGCATTTTTCCATCACAGTTTTTTTCTTTTATTAATCTTTCCACTTTTTTGCAAGAAAACACTAATCCTGGAGTGGGTGGGAGGCTGGGGAGGAAATCCCATCCTGTTCATGTTGTAAGAATTTGAAAGGTTTATGAGTCCATAGTCCTCAGAGTGCAAAAAGAAAACAGCTGAATGAGGGAATCCAAGACCTATGTTCTCATCTCTCAGGATCTCTCATGTTGAATTTCTCTCTCTGTGAAACAGAGAAGGTGGGATCAAATAAATCATGACTGGATTGAACGTTCAATGGCACCTACATGATTTAGCAGTGCTGTTATCCTCATTTGCAGCAGATCTTGCTCTCTTTAATTCATACAAGATTGGGTTTTCAGCCTGGCATGTCTTTAAGCACAGTGAAGAACAACCATGAGCATTCAGGGTGTTATTAAAAGTGCTCAGGTTAGCTCTGATTGATAGCCCAAGCTTCTCTAGGAAGCTACAGCAGCACAATCAAGCAGCCAGGCTGAGTATCAGCAGGTGCTGCAGTTGGGTTGAAATTAAGTTTTGAGTGATAAAGGTCTTCCAAGACGTTGATTCTGAGAATTGAAGACACTTGGGAGTGTAAGAGGGAGCACAAAGGTGGGGAGGGGAGGAAATCTATGCTAAAAAAGAGCCTACTTTAGTGATCCTGGCAGTTCAGTTTAATCTGTTTACTTTGGCTGAATATCAGCAGGTGCTGCAGTTGGGGGGGTTGTTGTCCATCCCGTTCAGGTGGCCTGGCTGGACAAGATCGACAGGCGCTACGCCTGGATCAAGCGGCAGCTGGTGGACTACGAGGAGAAGTACGGCCGCATGTTCCCGCAGGAGTGGTGCATGACGGAGCGCATCGCCGTGGAGTTCTGCCACGTCACCAGGTCAGCTCGCAGGGCCTCCCAGCAGCCACAGGGTGAGAGGGCTTGGAAGGCACATCTGCAGCTCATCTAGTCTAACCCTGCTGCTAAAGCTGATTCACCTAGAGCAGGTTGCACAGGGTCGCACCCAGATAGGTTTGGAATGACTCTGGAGATGGAGACTCCACCACCTCTCTGGGCAGCCTGCTTCAGTGTTCTGCCACCCTCAAAGTAAAGAAGTCCCTTCTCATGTTTAGATGGAACTTCCTGTGTTCAAGTTTGTGCTCATTACCTCCTGTCCCGTCCCTGGGCACCACTGATAAAAGCCTTGCCCCATCTTCCTGACAGTCACCCTTTAAGTATTTATAAGCAATGTTTCTTAAGAGTTATCTCCCTTGAAACAGAGGCTTGGCCTCTCTGCTACCAGATTGGTGATGTGTGTCCTTAGGACTGGAAAGTAGCTCAGATATCCATAGTGAATTGTCCATGGTTAAAAGCAAGTGGACAGCGAAAATCCTGAGAAGTTGCACCAAATCTGTGTGCACTGCTGAGACAGTGAGGTGATGTGGAAATCAATTTTCACTGTAAAAGAGGTGCAAATCAGTCTTGTTAAAGGCCAGGTGAAAGTGTGAGCTGCCCGTTATCTGACTGCCTTGGACCACGCGCTTTGACAACGAGACAAGGAACCAAAAGGAGGTACCAGCTGGAGTCCCAGTAGCACCATTGCCTTTGTTCTGGACCCCAGTCAGAGGTGCTGTGCTTCCCAAGGTTTGATGCTGTGAGCTTTCCTGGTTACAGCAGTGCCCTGCTGTTGGGAGATGAGGTCCTGTTACCCACAGAGCTCTGTACATCTGTGGCTGTGTTTGAAATGTGATCCCTGCAGCAGTTTTATGTTGGCATGTTAGGAGTTAGCTCAAGTTTTATGATTAAAATCTCTCTAGGGGATGGGCTGAATGACAGTGTTAGGTTTCTGATCTGTATAAAAAAACCACATTTGGTTTTGCTGTTTCCTTCCTCTCTTTCAGGACAGAACTCGCTAAGATCATGCGCACAAGAGCAAAAGAGATTGAGGTGAAACTGCTTTTGTTTGCAATCCAGAGGACAACCAACTTTGAAGGACTTCTGGCTAAACGCTTCTCAGGTTGCACTCTAGCTGATGGGACAGTGGTAAGTGGATTTCTAAAGAGCAACCTTTGCTCAGCAGCTTCCTGAGGAGAAAGAAGTCCTCAGCTGTGGTAATGGGAGACTGCAAAAGGTGTCACCTGCACCTCTGGGCAATTGCAGGTTGGGGTCTTTTGTGTGACTGTGCTCAGAGGCTTGTGGTCAGGAAAGTGATTGTTGGTGTTGCAGAGTGTGGTGGAGAGGATGTCACAGGGTTCACAAGAAGGAAAGTGCTCTGGTTGTGTGCTTTTGGCTTCTCCTGGGACCTGTGCTGTTTGCAGCTGAAGCCACGTTGCTATAGAGAGCCACAAATTACAGCATGGTGACTGCATTATGATGCTTGTTGCCTGCATGTCACTGACACATACCTAAAAGTCCCCTCTTCATTTCTAGGTACCGTATGTTCACCACTTGGTACCATCTTTCAATCCCACATTGTCTGTTGACTTAGTTTTGCTTGCAGGAGCATTGGGAGCTCCTACTTTTTGGTGACTCATTTGGTAGATTGCAAAGGCAGAGCCAAGAGGAAACAGCTCAGTGAACATCTCTGGGGTCATCTCTGTGCTTCACTGCCCAAAATCTCGGCCAAGAGCTCTGCCAGACAAGTGCCCTGGGAGCACAGAGTCCACGTGTGGCTCAGAAGCCACTGTTTTGAGGTTGGCTTCTCTGTCCAGCTGGTGTCTGGAAGCCTACTTGGATGTGATAATTCAGCCTAGGAGGCAAGCCTACCCACCCAACTTCTAATTTGCTGTGGATCAGTAGGTGCCACTAATTAAAAATGGAAGTCCTGGAAGGTTTTCTTCTGGCTGAATTCGTCTCTCTCAAGAATATGACTTTATTTTTCTGACAAATTTCAAGCAGCTCTAATTAAAGTGGCTCCAGTGGGTTGGTAGCCCTTTGGAGGAGGTAGGCACAGAAGCTGCTACAACTGAGGAAAACAGAAGGGGAGGATGTCGCTTGAAATCAAAGAAAATGCTTTCTGCCGCCCTCTCTAAGCTGCCTGGAGGCTGTGATACTCTAGATGTAAACACCTGACCTGGTTTGCACACAAAATGAGGGCTGTAATTAGAAATGGCTCTCTGGTGAGTGCACAGCAGGGGCAGGCAGGCTGGTGGGAGCAGCAGCGCAGGGAGGTACTGCGGCAGCAGAGTTTTGGGGCCTGCTGTCACGGCTCTGTTTGCTTTGGAGTGTGTGGTTTGAGGGAATGGAAATTGGGTTCATAGAGTCATTAAGGTTAGAAAAGTCCTATAAAATCATCAAGTCAAACTGTCAACACAGCACCTCCATGGCCACCAAACCACATCCCCATGTCTGCACGTTTTTTGAACGCCTCCAGGGATGGCTACTCCCCCACTCTGCTGGGTAGCCTGTTCCAGCCTGCCCCTTCAGGGACAACTCAAGCAGAGCAGATGAGAGTTGGGGTGAGAACAGCAGGCTGCAAGAGGGTGCTAAAGGTGAAGTGTGCTGGTGGAATGATGGAGAAAGAACCAGGCTCTAACCCACTAGTAAGAGGCAGTGGGCTTTAGCCTTGATTAGAGAGGAGCTGCCTGGCACTCCGCAGTCACCTCTGTGCTGTGCAGCGCGTTGAAGGGCTTAGTAAAGCTAAACATGGATGCAGCTATGTGCCAAAGGGGACAAAACAGACTGCTCTCTGAGGATCTTACTATTTGGTTTTCTTAACAGAAAAAGCCAGAAGTGCCACTTCCCTCCACCAACCCATTTCTGGAGGATGAAACTGGGACAGAAACAGATGAGATTGTGATTGAGAAAAGTGACACGGATAAAGTAAGTCTTTGAAGTTCTCCAGTTGTCAAATTCTCTGGTGGTGCCTAAGCTTTTCCCATCACATTGATTTGAACAATTTATTTAAACTGCAATTAATTTAGTGCAATTCTGATCCTCTGGGCAGCAGGCAGGCTCCCAGTACAGCTATGGTTTGCTGTGGCTCACTTCACTGAAACCAAAGTAATCTTTAGTTCAGTTAGTAGTGGTGAGACAATCCTGCCACATGAAAAGTGAGTTGGGTTCTGTTCTAGGCCATACAGCAACAGCTCAAATGCAACTAGAGAATTTCTGTCAAAGGAGGATGAACTAACATAGCTGGGGGTTCAGACCCCAGAAGAAGCTCCCACTGCAAACAACTGCAATTTGTATTTTGCCTTGTCAGCCAAGTCAACTTCAGCCTGCAGTCAGCAGGCAACTCGTTGAACTTTCAAGCGTCAGTTTCAGATTGTCACCTCAGATATCTCACTTCTGGGGTTTTTATCTCTGTAGGGCTTTTCATTCACTACCTCTGCAAAGCAGGCAACACCTAGCCACTTATGAAAGCACTTTGGGGTTTCCAAAGCTCTCTGCAAACATTAGAGGAATGAATAGTAAACTCAATTGTTTTAATTGGCACCCATATCAAGGACTCTCAAGCCCTGGAGTTTTTACTCACCGGGCAGAAGGCTACTGCCCTCTCTTTGCCCAGTTTATAGCCCTGTAAACAAGCCTTATGCAGGTGGTGTCCTGATGGATGAGCAGGCCCTGAGGACTCATTCAGATCCATGCCCCTGGGGAGGTTGTGGGCTGATACCTCTCCACCAGCACAGTTTGGTGCACTGCATCCACTCCACAGGAGCAGGACCTGACTGCCACCCACAGCACAAGTTTTGCTCTTTCCGTTAAAATATGGCTTGGACAGTTGGCATTGGCCAAACTTTGTCAGTGATCTAGAAGACAGAGATGGGGAACTTGAGGAGATGTCTGCATGGTGTATTTTTTCTCAAGAGCTTCTTTTCCACTGTCTGTGATAGCTGGAGGAAGCTTGGTCCTGATGCAGTGCTGGGCTGAGAGGACTTCCTTGAAGAAGTCAGTAGTGCTAGAAGGCAGGTGAAGAGAACTTGCCAAGCCTTTTGAGGTTGTTTAGAGCTGGGTTTGGTGAGCTTCCCTGTCCAGAAACAGTTTAGGTGCTTCTGAAAAATGAACCACTCTGCTCCTTGAGTGTGAGTAGGTTGGTATGAAGCCATCCTCTGAAATGCCACTTGTGATGAGGTTGTCCTTTCCTTCTGGGCATACCCTGTGTTAATGTTCACCATGCAGTGCTGGGCTCTGCTGCAAGGGCACTTGCTTGCCAAATGGGAGCCCCACAGACCCCAGTATTGCAGTTTCAAAGTGCCAGCAGATGGTAGGTAGTGCTGCTAAGTTATTGTTGAAAGTCTCATCTTCTCCTGTTACAAGCTGAAGAAGAGAAGGGACAATGAAGGATTGAAAATTAGAGTTTTGAATGATAAAGGTCTTCCAAGACATTGGTTCTGAGGATTGAAGACGCTTGGCAGTGTAACAGGGAGCACAAAGGGTGTTTGGGGGGGGGAAGGAATCCATGTTAAAAGAGAACCTCCTTTAGTGATCCTGGCAGTTTGGGTTAATCTGTTTACTTTGGATAGTAATGAAAGGAAACTGAACCAGCTGCAGACCTCCTTACTGTGACAACGGTAACCTTTTATTATTTCCATCAAACTCAGAGAGGAAATAGCTTAAACATCTGCAGCTTTTGGACAGGATTGCACACTCAGAAATACAGCTTCACTGCTACTGTTAAAAGATTTAGTATTCCCCCCACCATGCCGGGAGCAGCTGATGCAAAGGCACACGCAGAAAACCAGCCCTGCGTTAGGAGTTGGCTCTTCCAGCCTGCTAAATTGTAAACATCATGAATTTGCAACCTTGTGTTGGTGCAGCCATCCTGGAAACTTGGCAGCTGGAGGTTTCTGTCATTACCAGCTATTGTTTTCCTCTGGGCTCCGCTGGGCGTCTGCATCCGGCAGAAAGGGGCAGGCACTGGCAAAGAGGCTGGGGTGGAGAATGCTGGGTAGTTGCTCTCTCCCAAGGCTGTAAACACTTACATCCTCCAGTCATGCTCTTAGAAGGTTAATGAAGCCAGTCTCATAGAGGTGGTCTGGTCTCCGTAAAGCCCCAGGTTTGCAGCCATGTGTTGGCATTTGTTGTGTCTTCCAGTCTCATTTTTTTCTGAGCAGAATTTGCTTTGTCCTCCTTTGCTCCTTCTGCAAATGACTTTGTGCCACCTCCTCTGTCACTCAGGGGTGTATGGTGTCCTTTAGGCTCTCTTGTTTTGCTTCTCTTATGCTTAGAAAAAAAACTCAGCTGGAAAAATTCATATCTTTCTTGGCCAGGAGCTGATCCTGGCTCTTTGTAGAGAGAAGCAAGAATTCCATTCCAGAGCCACTCGTTGCAGGCAGGGAAAAATTGTCAGCTCCCCAGCAAGCAACGTGAAATACTGTCTGTCAGTGAGAACAATTAGAAATCTAGCTGTAGGGCAAAGATGAGCTTAAAGGACCTGCCCAGCGTGCTACTTAAACACACACAAATTGAAGCATTTGAGTTGTCCCAGTGGCATCACAGAGATGTGCTTGGCTACTGTGTAGAGTGCGGTGCTAAACCACAATGAGAGTAAACTGGATGAGTCCCTAATGGCATCTGTGCCTAATGCTCTAAATGTGATTTGAAAGCAGGACTCTGCATCCCCAGAACCGTGTTTCACACTGAAAAGCAGGCCTGTGATGCTGCCTGTGTAATTCCACCTCCTCCGGTAATTGCAGGTTGTTTATCTAAATAAAATTCAGCCAGATGAAGTCTGTGGCTTTGAGTTATTATCCTTAATATTCTGAAATGTAGGGATATTTCAGTGTTGCTTCCCAATAATTGCTGCATTTCATTTCAGAGGTGACTTAGTGGAGCCTTGTTATTGTTCAAAGGGTTCAGCAAGGTTTTATTTACAAACTGCATTAAGATTCTCCTGCTGAAGTCTGTTAGCATGGAGCAGCCTTCTCTTTGAGGATAAGGATATTCTGCAAGTGCAAAGAGAATTCCTTGGAACAGTAAAACTCTGTAAAAAGAAGGAAAGACCTGGACATCCTGGCCCCAAATATGCTGTCAGTTTTATGCCTTAGGTTATTTGGCAGCATGTTTCTCTGCTGTAATATTTTTAAAGACTTAGGTCCTTCTGAGCTGTTGCATCAGGGCTGCATCAAGAGGAGCATGACCAGCAGGTCAAGAGAAGTGATTCTTCCCCTTTACTCTGCTCTTGTCAGACCCCACTTCAAATGTCACATCCAGTTCTGGTGTCTCCTGCACAAGAAGGACACAGAGGTGTTCGAGTGAGGCCAGAGGAGGGCCACAAAGATGATCCAAGGGCGGAGCACCTCTGCTATGAGGATAGACTGAGGGAGCTGGAAGAGAAGACTAGGAGGGGACCTTCTAGCTGCCTTCCCCTGCAGGGATCCTATGGAAAGGCTGCAGAGGCACTTTTCAAAAGGCTGTCTAGAGACAGGACAAGGGGAAATGGTTTGAAGCCGAGGGAGAGCAGGGTTAATCTGGATCTTGGTTCTTCAGTACAAGGATGGCGAGACTCTGGAACAGGTTGCCCAGGGAAGCTGTTGACAACCCGTCCCTGGCAGTGTTCAAGGCCAGACTGGATGAGGCCCTGAGCAGCCAAATCTAGCTGAGAGGTGTCCCTGCCCATGGTGGAGGGGTTAGAATAGGTCCTTTCCAACCTCAGCCATTCTGTGTTTCCATGATTTTGTGTCTTCTAGGTCTCACAGGGCAGGCTTGAAACCAATACTTTAAATGTTTTCTTACAGCCAAAGAAGCCAAAGGTCCCTGACAATCCCTTCCATGGCATTGTTTCCAAGTGCTTTGAGCCTCACCTTTATGTGTACATCGAGTCCCAGGACAAGTGAGTAGCCAACCTGCTCTTTTGAGTTTGTTTGCTTTGGAATGTCTGTTGCAGTTGGATTGTCCTAGATTTTCTACTCAAGCTGCAGATAATTAATTTCTTGAGAGTCTGCTTTCATCAGGAGCAGCATTCATGGTTCCCAGACAGTTAGGACGAGTGGGACCTTTCCTTGGGCACAAAAATTGAGTGTTCAGAGGGCTGTGGGTGGTGGCTTCATCTGTAATTGGAAAGGCAAGACTGCTGCCCACTGCCCTTCTGCAGGAGAGGCTTAGTGCTTCTGAAATTGCTTCTGTTCCCTCTGCAATTCCCACTGCAGACATGTGCCTTGCTTTCATCTTGTGTCTTCCACAAATAGTAGGTTTGGGTTTTTTTTCTCTAATATACACATGTGGCTTCATGGCAGAGGAGTTTCAAGATTTGCTTTACAGAAATAAGTTATTTGAGATCCTTAGATGAAAGCTGCTGTAGATGAGCTGGCCGTAAGATAACATTATCATCACTCACAGATTGGACTTTGTCAGGGGCTTTAATCCCTGCAACCCTTTTTCATCTTCCCCTTTGACTTACAGCAAAATAACTTGAATGAAAGGAGCTTTCAGCTCAGAGCCCTGAGAAGTTTTTAGAGCTCTCACCACACTTCCTTGTGCACCTTGATTCACAACAGGGTTTAAATAATAGCTCTGTAACAGCCGCGGCGCCAACTAGGAGAGGAGATAGTTGGAAAGGCTTCAGTGCAGTCTTTTAGCACAGGTGAGTGGCTGGAAAGGAGAAAACTGCCTGCCTAATGTCACTCATCTGTGCCCTTCTGTCTTCCAAGGATTTAGGACGTTGAGGGGATGAATAACTCGAGCCTTGCATTGTCCTGGTTTGGTGCAAACTGCAGTGTAGCCACCTTGAAACAGCTTTCCCATATCCCCTCAAGCTTTTAGTTTAAAATAAATAAAGCCTTGCACAATGGGCTGTCCTGCTGGGCTGAGCTTCCCTTCTGCAGTATAACAAAGGCAAGCAGCTCTTTTCCACCTCCTGCCCTCAGCCAACTGAGCTCTGACTTGTTTGAATATTTCTTTCTCTTCTCACTGGGGACCATTTTAATCCCTGTTTGGGTAATTCTCCCCCACTATGCTCTTCGCCCTTTCAGTTGCCTTTTTTTTTCCTCTTCCCTTTTCCTTTACAATCCTGAGATGTTTTATATTAGCTTTATAGCCACAGGCTGTAAGGAGTTCAAAGAAAATACTGCCACAGTATTCCCCATGCTGCCCTTGCCTGCCAAAATTGCCTTTCCTTTATGATTTTCTCTCTTTTACCCCCCCTTTGATTGAACTTCTGAGAAATCTGTTGCTGATGTGTGAAAATGAGGAGTTGCTTAGATAATTAGTTGTATACTTGGGCTCTGAATAGCAAGAGCAGTGTCACAGTTTTGTTCATCATTGCCTCACGTCCATGGCAGAGGGCAGCCTGGACTTTCTCTCCTGAAAAACCGTTTCCGTACCCATTTAGAGAAGCACAGTGCCAAAATCTCTGACAATTTAAGAGGAGACACCTGAAAGAGAGGCTTGAAAGATGCTGCTCTCCACCCTTAGCTGCAGTGTAAATATCAGATTTCCTAACAGCAATGCAGTTTTCATTTCAGCCCCTCTGGGATATGTCTCTTGAGCTCTGCTGGAGCAATGGGAGCAGACATGAGTGCAGCTGAGTTCTGATGGAAGAGCTCTGCCAGCTCTTCTGTGTTGAGAGTATGCAGGGCTGGGGTTGAGAGTGCTCAAATGCATGTGTGTGCTTCAGACTGCAGACCTGGTGCTTTCTGCTTGTGGGAAGTGTCTGTGGCCTCCAGGGAGTACACTGAAACTGTCCTACAAGTGGTGCAGGTGTCTCAGTGCCATCACCCTTCCTCAGTGCCCAGCAGATACCAACTGCCCACAGGACAGGCTGACTGCTGACTGCCTAGGATCAGGTGACAACAAGAAGAAATGGCCTGAACCTGTGCCAAGGGAGATTTGGATTGGAGATTAGGAACAATTTCTTTACTGCTAGAGTGGTCAGGCATTGGAACAGGCTGCCCAGGGAGGTGGTGGAGTCACCATCCATGACAGTATTCAAGAAACGTGTGGCTGTGGCACTTGGGGACATGCTTTAATGGCCATGGTGGTCTTAGGTTGATAGTTGAACTTTTAATGATCTTAGAGGTCTTTTGCAATCAAAGCAGTTCTATCATTCTCCTGAACACCATGTTTTTATCTCATGCTGCTGAGGAGCTGCCCAGCTCCTGCCATGACTGCCAGAGATGCAGGAGAAACACTTGAATAGGTTGAGTGAAACAGAAAGAGGAATGTAGGGATGGAATGATTTAAGAACCAGAATAAAATTCCCTTTGTGATTTCATTTCACATTTTCTCTTGGTTAGATTTGGAGAGTTCTTGCTCCCAATAAACATGCTGCCGTTAGGAAATACCACATCTGTGCTCTCAGAGTTTGCTTGGAGCTCTTTATACAGAGCCTGTAGAGAAGATGTTCATTTCTGTAGCTCTCCTGTATTCATGTTTCATCTCCCAGCAGCTTTTCCTGCCAGGGTCTTTGTGCTCCTGTTGTACCACACAAAAACTGTTAGCCTTCATATTGTGTTTGGGCCAGCTGAGGCTAGTTGTGAAAGTTTGATTGGCATCAGTTGAGGTATACATTAATAATATATCACTGCCCACAGTGTGCCATACCCTGCTCAGTCCCACACTGCCATATGAGCAGTCCTCATGGCTGCCTTCAATGAGCAGTTTACCCAGGTTAGGAACAGCAAGAGCTTGAAGCTCCAAGTGCTGCTCTCCCAGCTCTTTTGAACAGCTTCATTTGCTCCTGCATCCCAGCTAACAAGACCTTGGAGGATGAGGAAAATGTAAATAGGTTGCATTCTACCCCAGAGAAGAGGAGAGCATGTGGAGTAAGCGTGAAGAAACAAAAGTCTCTCACATTTCTCACTGTGTTTTGAGACTGAAAGAGTGAAAAAAACCCAAAATGGATGGCAAGGGCTAAGAAAGCTCCACTTTGCCCTGCTGGAGCAGAGTGCAGATGCAGAGGTGGAAATGCAGCTGTTTGGTGGGACTGTGACACGGAGCAAGCCACATCTGCCTGCCTCGAGAAGCTGAAGCAAAGCTGCAGCTCCTGCCGCAGCCATCCCTTGGGCTCTCCTGCGGCCAGGAGGGGAGGTGCATTTCGCTTCACTGTGGTCGAATACAATCAATGCTTTGGTTCAACTGCTCGTGCCAGGGTAGAGATTTATCACACCACTTGAACCGCCTGATGGTTTTACAGGTCTTGTGAGGAAGCCGAGGAACTGTGTGTATCTGTGGAATCAGAGCTATGTCAAGTACTCAAAGCAGCAAGCATGAAAATAGGGGCTACTTGTCTGCACAAAAGCCTCTGAGTTTAAGCCAAAGAGCCTGGCTGGGTGATTTAAAGCCCTCGTGTTGCACGCACATAGCTGTAGAATAGTTTGGCCCAGTGGATCACCCACGGTGGGAGCTCATCTGTTGTGGTGCTGTAATGCATAGGTTTATCAGGGAAGAGACAGGTCACCTCTTCTGCTTGTGTGGTGCTCTGGGTTCTTTGGCTCTTTCTTTTTCCATTCTCCTAAGGATTTGGCTTTGGATACCACTTGGATACCACGGATTGTAGCACAACACAGCCATTAGACCCTGAGCAGTGTGAGGGGTGAAGGTTGTGCTATAGGAAGAAGGCCACTGGGGCGAGTGAGGCCAAGACCGTAGTGGAGTGGGGCATATAAAATGCAAGAGCTTCACAACTCCTTTTGCTCAGTGGAGTGCCACTCTGTCATCTGAAATGTCTGTGTATTCCTCAAAAGCCAGACTTCCTTGTGGAAGGTTGTGGTGTGTGTTTGTGTGTCTGGGGGAGGAGGTTTATTGCTGTAATTTAGTTCAGCTGGCAAAGGTTGCTCCGCTTAGCTGAGCTCCAGTGTCAGCAGAGCTGCTCTTGGTTCCTAACACGGATGTGCTGTCTCTGGAGGAGTAGGACCAGAGGGACTTCCCAGGATCAGAAGACTCCCTCAGTTCTGTATTGATGGTTCTGGCTCTCTGCCATGCTAAAAAGCCTTTTTGTCCTGACGAAACAGTGGAGTGAAGTTTATTGTTGCCTAAAGACCAAAATATTTGAGTAAGGACCAGGTTCTAATGAATCGCTGGAGACCATATGAGGCCTTTTTGTGCTCTTAAAAAGAGTTTAAGTAGGAAGTGCACTTTGTGCTCGTGCTAAATAAAACTTCTCTAAAAGATGTGTGAAGCTGTGCAGAACCAGGTGGTATCCAAATGGGACCAAGAAATGCACATGGCTCACCATTTGGAGCACATCCCTTTAAAAGCCATACTCCCCGAGCTCTCCTCTGGAGGCCACTGATATGGGAAGCCCAACTGTTACTTCTGCTGGGGCCAGGAATGAAACCTGAGCATCCACTTTATGCACTTGCATCAAATGTGCTGAACCCGGTCCTGGCAGACTTGAGGGCTTTTATATGTGACTGGAGAACAGTTTGAAGCTGCCACTACAACTGTTGAGTACAAAAGGTCATTACTTATCGGCCCGGTCCACGTTATGGTGTGAGCTTTGTGCTGAGAGGGAGGCAATAAGAACGGCTTGGTATAGTCCCTTGCTAAAATTTGCTGGTGTCACAAGACAGGGCAGCATTGTTCTTTTCTCTTCCCTTTGTTTCTTACCCCCACCAACACCCAAAAATATCTTTCTGTTGTTCCCCCACATCAGAAACCTCAGCGAACTGATTGACAGGTTCGTGGCGGATTTCAAGGCTCAAGGTCCCCCCAAGCCCAACGTGGACGAAGGAGGAGCAGTCCTGCCCAGCTGTGCTGACCTCTTTGTCTACTACAAGAAGTGCATGGTGCAGTGCTCCCAGCTCAGTACAGGCGAGCCCATGATAGCTCTGACCACCATATTCCAGAAGTACCTTCGGGAATACGCCTGGAAAATTCTCTCTGGAAACCTGCCCAAGTGAGTTTCACTTCCCAAATGCTGCAGCACAGTCTGGTGAGACATTCCAGTGAGGAGCAGATGCTTTGTAAAGATAGCAAATTTCTTGGGAACACTTCTGTTTCTCTGTCAAAGAATCCAGGTAGCAGCCACCTGAGCACATTTACTGCAGGGTTTTCTCCCAAGTGCAATCTGTTGTACTGAGAAACAGCAAGAGAGCAAATGGACAGGCATGGCCTTGGGGGTTTTAAGGGCCTCTGGGGGATAGCTTCATGGTTGGCTTTGATTAGCACTCAGATTTACACTTTCTTGAAGTTCCTGTGGAAATGCCAGCCCAAGTTGCTTCAGAGAGGTCCAAGTCTTGTGGAGAGGCTGGTGCTGGGCTACTCTCACACATAATTTGTCTACAATTACAAGGGGGAATGACCTCAAGATGAAACTGGGTAGGTTTAAATTGGACATTAGGAAAAGGATTTTCACAGAGAGAGTGGTCAGGGACTGTAATGAGCTGCCCAGGTTGGTGCTGGAGTCCCCCACCCTGCATGTGTTTAAGGGTCGTTTGGATGTGGTGCTTGGAGATATGATTTAAATTGAATCTTGTGGAGTAGGGTTCTAGGTGGGACTTGGTGATCCTTAGGGGCTTTTCCAACCTGGATGTTTCTGTGATTCTGTGACTTTCAGAGTTGTGCTGCCCCTGCAACTTGGGCAAGCAACTCACACTGTAATTCTGTGCTGTCTTAGCTCAGCCTTATCCAGAGAATAATTTCTAATGAAGGTGGTTTATTCGTGTGGTGCTGAAGTGCTTACATGAAACTCCCTCTGCCCTGTAACGTTGTCTGTGTGTATGAATGAAATACACAGATGTAAGTCCTGTGAAAATAAAGGAAATCACCATGGGCTTACAGCAGCAGGGATAAGTGTCCAGGCTAAAGGAGCACCTTGAGATACTGTCAGCCTTAACCACAGATAATTCTGTGTGCTGTTTACTACCTTCACTTTGTTTCCCTTGTAAACCTGGGAGCAGCAGAATAAGTTTCTGAGACCAGTAAAATCTTTTCTCAGATGAGAGGGGGAGAAGGTTACATCCAGACAAGTGGAAAGCTAATCTTCTCCATCAGACCTCACTTGCATTCTTTATACACATATTTTGTGTGCTCCATTTTTTGCTGTCCAAGATAAATGTCATTGCCCACTCTCCCCCCCCCTTTTTTTTAATGGGTTTGGATTATAAAGAGTTGAGAGGTAGGGAATTTCCTGACTCTAAAGTGTTCTGAGTCTTACTTTGTTGATACACAGTCATTAATCACTGGAAGACAGTGGAAAGAAGCTACATCTTCTGTAATTTACTCTGTTGATATCATCAGTTTTTAAAGCAAGTTAGCAAAGTTTCAGATGCATGTTGACAGCTGTTTGGGACTGAGAAGATAAATATGACAACTGCCTGGTAGTTGCTGAGATTTTGTTGTAATCTTTAATTAGATTTTGAGTAGCTGGCAGTGAAGGTGAAGCTGGCTGGAGAAAGTTGTATTCCACTTGCATCCTAATCTGCCATCTTGTGAATGAGTTGTCCTTTGCCAGGAGACTTTGGCTTTCCAAAGGTTATTCCTTAAGTAGAAGAGCAGTTGTGGGTTTGATGTAGTGACACTGATCTGTGGTACACAGTACGTTGCACTTTGTGGCCATAAAGGCTTTTCATGGCATTGAAGTCTGATTCACTGTGGATGTCTGTGTGCCTGAGAGCCTCACAGTTTTTGTCTCCTTTCTTTGTTCCAGGACAACCAGCAGCAGTGGTGGGCTCACCATTACTAGTTTGCTGAAAGAAAAGGAAGGCTCTGAAGTGGCAAAGTTTACGTTAGAAGAGCTCTGCCTCATTTGCAGCATCCTGAGCACTGCAGAGTACTGCTTGGCGACCACCCAGCAGGTGAGTGTTCCTCTGAGAGGGTGCCCAGCAGCAGCTCCTCTCCCTCCTCAGGGGCAGGCTGCTGTGGAAGACTGGAAAGAGTCAGAAATACTAAAATATCCCTAATAGTGCCTGCTCCACGTAACATCCTGTTGATTATTGAACTCTATGTTATTAAATCTATATTTCAAAGAAAAAGAAGTATTGATCCTGCCTGAGAGAGTCATTTGTTTGTAATCCTGCTTTGCAGCATCATTTTGGGATTCAGTCCTTTTATACTCCTTTGGTAATATGTTTGGGGTTGGGGACCAAATTGTTTGAAAACAAAACCACTCTTCTTGTGGTTCATGAGCTCCTTTTGATAAAAACAAGAAAAGGTAGCAATTCAAAATAGGTTTGGGAAAATGCTTGCATGAACTGTTGGGGTGAGGTGGAGTGAAGAGAAGGAGGTATTTTATGCTGATACACTTTGCAGCCACAGTGCTCGTTGCACTTCAGGTGTTTTGAAAATGCTATGAGGTGGTAGATGAACTGTGATGCTTGGCTGTATCAAGAGCCCTCCACTGCTAGAACTGACAATCCTCCTCCTCTGCAGGCTGGGCACAGAGAGAGTGTTGGAAAATACCTTTATTAGCAGAACAGATGCTGTGACGCTAAGCTGGTACGTCAGTGTGTTATGCTAGGGTGGCATGCATGCTCTTGGAGGTGTAGTTCTTTGAGGATGCAGTGCCACCATAGCCCATCCTGGCAGATCAATATCTCCAGTCTGTCCAACAAGGAGTGATTTCCAGTGTGCACTGGCTGAGTTTTGGATGTAGTCTGGACACAGATTAGATGTTAAGAAGCTGATTTTGCCAGGACATCAGTTTTCAAGGATGATAATTTTAGGTAAGAAATCTGATCTGCCTGTCACTTGTTTTGTTTCCTAACAGTTGGAAGAGAAACTCAAAGAAAAAGTGGATGCAAGTCTAGTGGAGAGAATCAACTTGACAGGAGAGATGGACACTTTCAGCATGTACGTTCAGCAGCTGCATCCTCCCACAGTGCATCAGACATCCCGGTTTGTCAGCCAGATGGTGCTGGAGTAATGCGAGCCCAAGATCCCTGTGTCATGGGACCCAGCCAGCAGTAGGACCCACCGAGCCAGGCAGCCTAGGCACGGACATTTTCCTGGTGAAGGAATGGTCATCCTTTGGCTGCTCCAAGAGCAGCAGCAGTTCTTTAGCTGTAGTTGTTCCCCATCCCCTAGCCAAAGGAACAAGAGCACTGGAAAGGGGAAGGGAAACAGTGAGTTTCCATTTGAAACAGCATTTGCATCTTGGCAGCTCTGGGAGGTAACTGTTACATTTCAAGAAAGGAAGCTATTTCAGGACATTCCTTCCTGCTTTAACTTCCCACTGTTAATCAGCAGCCTTGTCAGTATGATCAAACTCCATTTCAGATGACATAAAAGACTGATCCCATCTTCTATTTGGGAATTATAATGGAGAGAAGATTATCATTCATGGAAATAACTTTTCACATAGCGATGCTAAAAATACTCCCCTCTAACGTCCTCTCCTCTCCACTACTGATAAACAGATTGAATGTTTTTGAGAAGGGAATAGAGGCAAAAAAAGTAATTGGTTTGCCTCACATCAGACAAAAGAAAACCTTGACAAAGCTGAGGACATGATCTCTATCACCAGCTCTCTACTACCTAAAACTAGGGTTCAGCCCAGATAGCAAGGAAACTTTTTTCCAAAGACTTCCTTCCTTCTCCTCCTCCACTGGGCAAGATCCCACTGAATCTCCATCCAGGCTTTTCACATGGTCTCAGGCTCCAGTCCAGGCTGCAGAGACTCCCTTCCCTTTAGATATTTCTCAGACCTTTTTAAGAGCGAGTCCCTGCCCAAAAGCTGGGGTTGTTGTGTCCACTAAGGCAGTGCAATTAAGGTAGCTGGGGGAGCAGAAGCAAAAGGGACACAGGATAGGATTTTCTTAACGTGGGCAAGCTGGGACTGAGTTTTGCCTTTTCCAGTGACTAGTCTGGCAGGAGCCAGTTCTCTTGAGTCACTGCTCAGTCTCCACAGTGGCTGCCTGATGAGGTGGCTGGTCACAGGCAGCCACTGTGATGTGATTTAGAAATTGCTTAAATATATAGCTCAGGTTTGCTGGTTTGAACAGCTTGAAAGTTAAACTGTCAGGCCTGATGTAACCAAGGCTTTTTAATTGACTTTCAGCCTGTTCCAGCACAGTGCTTAAGTCTTCTGTCAGTGTAAGTCATAGCTATAAACCTCTCTGGCGTTTGCTCATTCGACATCAAACAAGTAGTTTCTTCTGGGATTTGATGTCCTGTTAGGCACAGCCATAAAGAAAGTGATAAAGCATTGCTGCTTGTACACCCTGGAAGGTGTTTCTTCCTTCACAGAAAGGAGAATGCGGAACCACCTGAAGCCTGTTTAAAGCCACATGTGTGTGGGGCTTACTCCTGAGGTGGTTCATCATTTTCTTAAGGAAAGGTGGAGGAAATAGAATCACAGAAACATTCCAGCTGGAGAAGACCCTCAGGATCCCCAAGTCCAACTGGTACCCCTGCTCTGCAAATAATGATTTCTCAGAGTTCAAGAGAAGGAAAATGATTGCCGTGCAAATCCAGAAGACATGATTCTCTCTCTGTGCCCCGTTGATATGTTGTGAGGTTATGGGCATCATTCAGAGACCCCTCAAAGGCCTGAAGTGTTGTAGTGAGAACTATGCAAGAACAGCACTGCTCAGTTGTGATCTTGGCTTCCTGATCTCTTACCTTCTGTGCATCTGTCAGGAATTGTGTGAGGATCCATTCACTGCTGCTGAAGTCCTGTTACATGCTGTCTGGGGCAAAGATTTGAAGTGGTTTTTAGCAGAGCCAGGATCTCAGCCCTCCTGGCACATCCTGATGCTTGCTCTTTACAGCAAGCTACTTGCTGCGCCCTTGCTCCTCCGCAGCAGGTGTTAGCTTTGAGGTGTAGACAAAGGATTCTCTCTTGGTTTACAATCTCCTGCTTTCTAGGTGAGAGCCTGGAACCCAGCTTCAGACAGGCCTCCTGATGTGTGGAGGCTGGCGATGGAGCTGCTGAGGTTTGTTTCATGTTGGTGCTGAACCACAACTCTTTCCTACAAGTCCCCGACAGCAGATGCCTTGCAGGAGCCAGCTGTGCCCATAAGGTGGTAATTTCAGCCCAGCTCCTTTAGCAGCACTTGAGCTGGTGGAGTCTCCCAAGGGAGTGACTTCTGTAGCACCCAGCAGAAGCAGAGGCACCAGCAGAAATGCTCACAGGCTTTTTTTATCCCAATGCAAGGTCCAGGTCACGTAACTTGAAGCCAGTGGCCACTTCATCTCCCATGCTAATTTTTCCAGCTGATTATGGATGAGTTTGGCTTTACAAACAAATCAATTGCTCTGAAAGAACAGTCTCCTGTTGGCATCCTGTGCCAGTCTTTAGGTGCTGGAGCTCTAGGAAGGGAAATAAGACAACCTGCGTGGGCTGTGGTGAAGAACAACAGCCGGATCCCAGCAGCAGGGCTAAGAGTGGGTGATAGCATAGCTCAGCAAGGAGGAGGACACAAAAATATTTTGAACAGTGAACTCTAGAACTTCACAAAGATGACGAGGGGGAGGAAAGATGCTTTGAGGAAGCATTGGTCAGGTTTCTTGTATATCTGCAATTTCCATCTGTGCTACCATGATGTGAAAGAGCAAAAGTAAGATCCAATTCTTGCATATTTAATCCCAAAGTTATAAACAGGCATCTGTGATGGTTTAAAACACTGAACTGCAGTTAGTGAAATGCAGTCCTTTGTGCTAGCAGAAGTGGTAGTGTGAGTGCTGGGTTACATGCCCCTGAGGGTGGTCTGAGTTGCTGCAGACTGTTTCTTGGTGTTGTTTTAGGATCAGTTGCACCTCTGTGCACATCATAATATGGTGGCATCAAATATGTCTGTAAGCAATAGTTTGAAAATGAAAAAGGGAGAGGGAGGGCAGTGTGTATGATGAATGTGTCCTTTGCTCTGGTGTGTGTCTGAGGAGCTCAAACAATGGATGGCAGCAATCCTAGACGTAGTGTAAATAAGACAATCAGCCTTGAGCTCCTCGAATGGGAGCCACATTCAGAGCTCAGACAGATGTACTTCTTAAAATCCTCTTTGCAAGTTTCTGTGAGCAATAGAATATTGACTGTAAGGGGAGAGGTGATGAAATAGTAGTTTTACACAGGCAGGATTAAATGTGAAGCTGGGCTCAGCGCTCAGAGGTTTCTCCTCTTCCTGCTGGGAAGGTGAGGATTACCCCACCTGAATCCTTTTGACCTCCAGCCCTTTCTATGTGTCAGAACAAAGAAAGGTCAGCTGTAAAAGTGGCCTCTCTGCCCTAAAGCCTGTTGTGTAGCTCTGAGGCACAGCTTGCAGCACTTCCCAGCTTCTTTCTAGTACAGGCTGTGGCCAGATGCCTGCCCAGCAGAAGGCTGCAGTCAGCTAGGAGCTGATTTTCCTCCTTGCGCAGCCGAACGTGGCAGTTCTGGCACGGTGTGGCTGAGGACTGCTCTAAAACTCCTGCTTGCTTTTTTGTTTGTTTTTTTTTCACAGTGTGATCTCCAACAGCATACAGCTGTTAGTGCAGGACCTGGATGCAGCCTGTGACCCTGCCCTGACTGCTATGAGCAAGGTAGGGGATGGATTTGTTTTGGGAAGAGGTTGCCTTAAGATCCCTGTGGAGTCCTCGCTTGCTTTGATTGCCTGATTTCACTTCTGGCATATCCTTTTATGCTGTTCTGAGATGTAGCCACATATTGATTTCTTCTTGCTCCTTAAAGCCAGCAACTGCTGTAGTTACAAACACATCCTTCACTCCAAACCCTCCTATCATTCAGATGAGAGCTTTCATTCTTTCACAGCACATTAAACCACCTGGACAATAAAATCCTTTCTGTAAGTATCTAAGGCTTTCTCTTTCCCCTCCTTAATGCCAACCAGACCCTTGAAACGGAGAAAACTTTTGCTAGCCTGGAATTTCAAGTGCACCTTCTCCTTTGTTGCTCTCTTTGTGTTCTTCGATTAGGAGTTCTACTAGCTTGTCTGTTAAATGGGGGTACTCAAGGGGTGATGTGGAGCCCTGTTGCTCCTGTGAGCCTCTCAAGGACACGTGGAGCCGTTCCTAGAGAGGCCTCCACATCTGATTAGTGCCGAAGGATTTAGTTGCAGTTACACTGATGGCTTTTATACCTTTGAAAAGGCAGAGCTGGGCTTTCCTTGCCAAAGTATTGTGAAAACCCAGACTGCTTTAGACAGAGGTGAAGACAGCAAAAGTGGATTGAGCTACTTTTTTTTTTTAATTAGCTATATTAAACAGAGAGCTGCATGTTGGTAGGATCAGCACCGCTGTCTCCCTGCCATGAATTTTAATAGCTCTCTGCTTTATGATGTGTTCCAGCTGTAACTACCCCAAGCCACCCCCAGCTAATATTTGAAGTGGAATGCAGCTGGTAACAGAGCTTGTCCGTGTTCCAAAGCAAAAGAGGATTTTTTTTTCCTCACAGTAAAACAACAGCTTTAGGAAGGGCTCAGTGCTTCAGGTGTGGGGGGAGGGAGGGGCAGTGTGTGCCATGGCAGTCCTCAGACCTGCTGAACCTACAGGTCATGGGAGTATTTAGAATCATTGAATCACAGAATTGTCAGGGCTAAAAGGGACCTCAAGGATCTTCCATCTCTGACCCCCTGGCATGGACAGGGACACCTCACACTAGATCAGGTTGCTCAGAACCACATCCAGCCTGGCCTTAAAACTTCCAGGGATGAGGCTTCCACTAGCTCCCTGGGCAACCTGTTCCAGTGTCTCACTGCCCTTATGGTGAAGAACTTCTTAACATCCAATCTGAATCTACCCACTTGTAGTCTTGTTCCATATTTGAATCACTCTGCTGTTTGTACCCAAGTAAACCACAGCCTGGAGAAAGCAGCAGCTGGGAGGGCAGTTTCTTTCTGTCCTTGGGACACGGGTAAGATGCAGCACCTGTGGTGGGACTGGTGATGTATAAACAAGTGAAGTGTTATGAAATTAGCTACATAAATACTGGCCACTCGTCCACACATTCCACTGGTTGCACCAGCCTCACTCTTAGGTGATTTTTACTAGACCTGGGTTTGGTGCAAGAAGCTTTTTTCCTTCACCTTGCTCCTCCCTTTCCTTGAGGGCTAGGCTGTTACTCCAGCAGTTGAATAAGAGCTGCATGTAATTATTTAAACATGGAGTTAGCTTCCGGACGTGTAAAAATTCAGGAGTTATTACAGGAATAAAGGCTGTGCCTGACCCATTCCCATTTTCCTGTACTGGGAAGACAAATCTGTCTCCAGACCACTGCTCCATTAGGGCTCTTCCTTTGTTTAGCTTCATTTGCTTCCCTCTGGTCTCCTCCAAGACTGAACACTCCCACTCTTTTCTTGGAGTCTGGCTTTTGCTTGGGTTTTTTTTTCCCCTTGCAAAAATGTTCAGTTAACTATAGAGGTAAATTAAGAAACACTTAAACCTCTAAATCCACTTTGGCTGCTGGCCACTTTGAGAGATCTAACAGAGAAAATGGCATCATAAATACTGCTTTCAGCTGGAAATGGTGCTGAGTTTCCCCTGATTCTTTGCTTTGTGTGTTCTGGAAGAAATGGTGACTGATGAGAAGGTTCCGTGTTTCAGAGTCCGTAGGTGATAATCTGTACTCAGACTTCACAGCAGGTGTGGAAGGATGAAACATGGCTGTAGGATGGGGAGCTGGGATGTGGGGTGGGAAAGGAATTTGCCCTAACCCCCCTGTTGTCATGTCCTGGATAACAGAGTGCTTGTGAATGCTTCGTGCTGATCTGTAGCAGGCACTGGAAGTGCCTGGTGTGTTTTGGTTTTAATTGTTGGGACGAGGGAACTGCTAATCCATGTGGGATATTTGTGCCTCAATTAAGTTTATGGATTGCACTGGGTAAGGTTTGATTTACTTGCTGAATTAAGCATTGATTTATATCTACATGTGTGCTTGTAATTGGGGCTGAGAGACATTTTAGTGACTCATATCCATCACTTGCTGGGGTTTTATATTTTGCTAAAACCTTTTGGCACAGCTGCAGTCTCCTACTCCCCTACAGCCGAGTGGACAACAGCAAGCACTTAGGCATGGAGCTGTAATAACCTTTCCAACAGAAGGAAAACCCCAGAGCAGAGCTATCAGAGCTGCCAGCTGCTAATGAAAAGTCAGCATGGTTGCATTTCAGCCCTCAGACACAGGGCAGCATGCAGCAGTGCAACACAAAACTTGTGTTGGGAAACAGTGGAGGCAATTTCAAAGGCAGCAATATCTGCTGCCTGCAGCCCCCACTGTATTCTTTCTGCCTCCCACCTCTTCCTGCATGAGCCACACAAGGCCAAAGGAGAAGGTGCTGGCCCAGCGGTTGTGGATCCTGCCCGTGCCCAGCCTGGAGCCTGTACTAAGCTGACAACGGGATGCTGCATACCTGGGGACTGATTCATCCTCCATTAAATCACCATCAGCACTTTTTGCTGGGCCACTTGAGTGCTGGATGTGGAGGAGGGACCTGATGGTTCCTGATTTGGCCCTGATACTCCACTTCCAGCTCTCTGGAGACATGGAGACCCACAGATAGGCAGACCCAGGGGCACTCTTGAGTCCCTGCTATGCCTGGAAGGTTGTACAGCTCTTGTCAAGTGCCATACCAACCCAGTTCTGCTCAGGGTCTATCTCTTCTTCTCCTCTCCTTTTTAAGCAAGCACTCTAAAATCCTGAGGGTCTCATGTTTTTGTTGTAAAGCCCAGCTGTGGAGGCAGCACTGGCTCCTCAGGCTCGTCCTTACAACTCACCTTGTGTCCTTGCAGTGTGCAGGTGCCTTTTGGCCACTACTCGGGGCTCCCCCAGCATGCATGAGGCTTCTCCCTTTGGCTGCTGAGCACCAAGCCTTGCTGCTCCTGTTCCTTCAGCTCACTTTCAGCTTGTGGATGTAAACTCTGTGGATATCCCAAGAAAAACATAAGACTAGGGAAAAAGAGGAATAAATTCAAACTGACAGGAACAAAGCTTTACCAGAAGAGTTGGGCTCATATTTCTTTTGATGACTTTTCAGTCTGTGTGCTGTGTCTTCCAGTGCAGCTACTGTTGGTTTTTTTTTCCTTTCCTTGGGTGAAAGACACCCACACAGACACACACCCCAAGGGCTATTTTTACTGCTTGTGCTTTAAAAGATTTGCTGGTGAAGTATTGGGTTTGGAACCAAGAGCACCAAAATGAAAAAGCTACTGGTTTATTGTTGTTGCAATAATTCATCTCAGCAGTTCGTTCCCACTTTTTTTTCTGGCCATTCTCACTACCTGGGGATGGTTTGTTGGTTGAGGGTTGCTGTCTGTCAAGAAGAAGACAGCATTGGGAATGTGCAAGCCCAGCAGGGAGGCAGCCACAAAGTGTGTTCCGTGCATATGACAAGCACCATGAGGAGTAGATGAGGAGTTGCCTCTTGAGCAGTCTTCCAGATAGAAGTAAAACCTGGAGAGCAGGTGATGAGAGAAATCTCTTATAGCTGCCTGGTGATGAGATGAGCAGGGAGATCCCTTGTAGCTGCCTGGTGATGAGATGAGCAGAGAGATCCCTTGTAGCTGCCTGGTGATGTGACATGAGCAGAGAGATCCCTTGTAGCTGCCTGGTGATGTGACATGAGCAGAGAGATCCTTTCTAGCTGCCTGGTGGTGTGAGATGAGCAGAGAGGTCCTTTCTAGCTGCCTGGTGGTGTGAGATGAGCAGAGAGGTCCTTTCTAGCTGCCTGGTGATGTGGCATGAGCAGAGAGATCCCTTGTAGCTGCCTGGTAATGCAAGATGAGCAGAGAGATCCCTTGTAGCTGCCTGGTAATGCGAGATGAGCAGAGAGGTCCTTTCTAGCTGCCTGGTGATGTGACATGAGCAGAGAGATCCTTTCTAGTTGCCTGGTGGTGTGAGATGAGCAGAGAGGTCCTTTCTAGCTGCCTGGTGATGTGAGATGAGCAGAGAGATCCTTTCTAGCTGCCTGGTGATGTGAGATGAGCAAATTGGTGTTTGGGTTATTGGTTCAGCTAAGAGAGCTTTGGTAGGACATGTGCAGGCTCCCTCAGACACTGTGGTTTTGCAAAGAATTTGGCTTCTCTTGCCCATTGAGTCACTTCAGGCTGCATGTTTGGATGGAACTGACTCAGGGTGCAGTGGACAAAGTCTCCGTAATTAAATCAAAACCAGGAACAGCAAAACTTCACGTGCAAAATCCAGATCTGAGGAAAACAAGTTTGAGGACAAACACCCTCTCAAAAGACAAAGCTCATCTTCCTCATGTGCCCAGTTTCCTATCCTGGTTCCATATCTCTTTTCCTCCTGTTTCCTCTCTGGCACAAGCAGCAGCATCTCCAAGCAGCTGGAGCATGTTGCAGAGTGCGTAGCCTCTGAACAGTAGCACAGATAACAGCACTGTGCTGGATGCTCCCGGTCCTCACTGAGACTCAGTTCCACACTGATGCTTGGCCAGGCCTTACCCAATTACCTCAGTTTTATATCTAATTCCCACCTGTGCTCCCTGGGCATTGCAAGTCAGGCTCAGAGACAGGGGAGTCTCACGTTGGGTTCACAGGGGCTGTCCTGTGGCATTTCTGCTGCCAGCAAATCAGAACAAAATGGGAGGTTGAGTAACTCCTCTTGGTTTGTTGTTTGTTTTTTTACACACGTTTGGGGTGAGCTGCAGTTGGCATCACAGCCTGTGCACCGTGAGGGCTTTCAGTCTGAGCTACGCTGGTGTAGAGCCTTTTGGACTTCTTAAGACTGTTTCTACCTCTTCCATCTATCTGTCATCAGTCTCACCAGTATTAAAGTCTTGGCTGCCATACAGGAATCCAGACTTTGCAAGCTTGCAGATATTTTCTCAAATGCCTGTAATCAGGATTTATATGGGCACTTCATCTCAGCAACCTGGAAGCTGTTCAGTATTCATCACAGAATCGATGTTAGGGCTTGGAAGGGACCTTGAAAGCTCATCCAGTCCAACCCCCTGCCAGAACAGGATCACCTAGATCAGATCACACAGGAATGCATCCAGGTCAGTCTTGAATCACAGAACCTTAGAAGCTCTAGAGATCATCCAGTCCAACCCCCCTGCCAAAGCAGGATCACCCAGGGCAGTTCACACAGGAACGCGTCCAAGCAGGTCTTGAAAGTGTCCAGAGAGGGAGACTGCACAACCTTTCTGGACAGCCTGCTCCTGAATATCTCCAGAGAGGGAGAATGGCAGTCTGGAGGGCTCCAGCAGCATTTTCAACCCTTGTGGTCCCCGTTTGTGTGGGTTACCAGTCAGGAGCTCTCTTTGCACTGGTGCAGAACGGGCTGCTCTGGGTTTGCTTCGTGTCTCGTTGTGGAAGGGTTTGGCTCGATCAGTAGTGAAAAAGAACTTGACCTTGGGTGGTGAGTTCCAGAGGCAATCTCTTGATGTTCCTTAGAGATCTGTTGGCAGGAAGTTTGTACATTTTTCCTTACCTGCTGCTTGAACCTTAATGAATTCAACAGTCTTCTGGGTTGTTTTTTTTTCCCTTTGTGCAGATGCAGTGGCAGAACGTGGAACACGTTGGTGACCAGAGCCCTTATGTCACCTCGGTGATTCTGCACATTAAGCAGAACGTCCCCATCATCCGTGACAACCTGGCCTCCACCAGAAAGTACTTCACTCAGTTCTGCATCAAATTTGCAAAGTAAGTTACCAGCATGGCACAGAGCTCATTGAGGGCTCTGCATTTGCCAGCATGGCACAGAGCTCATTGAGGGCTCTGCATTTGCCAACATGGCACAGAGCTTATTGAGGGCTCTGCAGTTACCAGCATGGCACAGAGCTTACTGAGGGCTCTGCATTTGCCAGCATGGCACAGAGCTTATTGAGAGCTCTGCAGTTACCAGCATAGCACAGAGCTTATTGAGAGCTCTGCAGTTACCAGCATGGCACAGCTTATTGAGGGCTCTGCAGTTACCAGTATGGCACAGAGCTCATTGAGGGCTCTGCAGTTGCCAGCATGGCACAGAGCTCATTGAGGGCTCTGCAGTTGCCAGCATGGCACAGAGCTCACTGAGGGCTCTGCAGTTGCCAGCATGGCACAGAGCGTATCAAGGGCTCTGCTTCTCAGCAGTCCATATGTGATAATCTATTTGCTGTTAGTGTCTGTCTGAAGAACCTCTCCACCAAGGAGACCACGGAGGGAGGTGGGGTAGGGCAGCAAACACCAGCAGCTGCTGCCAAGGTTAAAAGATGCTTTCTTGTCTCAAGTTTCCTGCTGAGGCAGATTTTCTCAGGTATTTGTGTTTACTGGTTCCTAAACCACCCCACAGAATAATCTGATGATCACTGGCTGCTGTTTGCCAAGCATAGAATGCTTGGGGTTGAATATCCATAAAGTACTCTCAGTGTCTGGATGTAGCCATAACTCTGCCTCTGGGGACCCAGCTTTCCTTCCAGTGATAGGAGGAGGCTGTGGTGCTTCCAGGTGCTGATGCATCTTTGGCCTCAGAGTAGCTTTTATAATAGCAGGGCACATGTGAGATGCATATTCTGCCTTCACAGTCTGAAAGCTGCTGTTCTGTGCAGAGGTAGCTCAGTAAGGAGGAGAAAACCACATTCAGATTTTGGGGAATATCTTCTTGGCTTAAGACTTGAAGTCGAGCAGCATGAAAGAACTGGCAGATGAGACAGCAAAGCTCCTTGCCTGTGCATTCAGGGCTGAGGGTGCAGCTCTCCAGTATCTCTTGGAGATCCAAACCTTAAAGTAAGGTGTCTGAAACAAAAACGCAGCTCTTTGAGAAGATACTTTGAGCTCTCTCCTGCTTGCCTGTGGCCAGCTGAGCTCTGCATGCCAGTGCCCCAAGAAAAATCCTCAGGAGGGCTCTGCCAGCTGTAGCTGCTGCTTTTGGTGTTGCATGTGACTGTGCTGATAGACTTGGGAGCAGCACCATGCGTGTCATGTGTCACTCTAAAATACCTTAACATTTCATTCATCTGTAGTTAGCTAATCATCCTCAAATAAACTCTATGGCCTGGCAGTTACTGTGCAGGTTTGAGGCTGGAGCCTCAGCTCCTGCTTCAGCAGGGAGAGATGCAGCAGGCTCTTCTGAGAACTGTTAGCCTTCACAGCAGGGAACCTGGCCTGAGAGTTTCATTCCCCCTTTCTATCTCTGGGTACTCATTAGTTTGCATTAAGGAGCAGTTACTGATAAATCATATTGTGACATTGCCCATAATCACTGTTTGAAATGCTGTCCCAGGGAAAATTTATTGCACTTAAGCCTTCTCTGTGGTTATGCTTGAATTTCCTATGGCTAACACGGTGATAAATAACACCCCCCCCCCATTTACTCAGCTGTTCACAGTGCTCTCTTAATACCCCAGCTTAGCTGCCTCCCTTTTAACTTTATTGCTAAGCACATACCAAGTAAACTCCAGCTAAAATACCCAGTGCTCAGATTTGAGGAAAGCTCACATCTAGCAGAGTGCCTTCATCCCAGCACGGCCTGCAGCGGAGCACAGAAGGCTGCAAAGCTGCTGCTCCCCTTCCAAACTCCGCAGCTCTGATCTACAGCACATTAAACTTGAAACACAGCTCTGAATTCTCGGTGCTGTTGATCAGGTGTGGAAGTGAAAGGTTGTTTTAGTCACATCCCGGTTGAAGTCCTCCTGTGCAACTTGGGTTCAAGGAGAACCATCCATCAACCCATCTGGCTGAAGTGCTTATGGCATTTGGGTGTATTTTGGAAGCTCTGAATTCTGATGGAACATGCTGTCCTGCCCAACGTGAATACCTTCTGTGTCCTTCACAGCACTGAAAGCCCTTTTAATGGGCATTGTGCTGCTCCCTATGTTAATGCCTGTGTCTTTGTGAGCTGCCAGCCACTTCTCGGCTCTAATGGATTGCGTGAAGCGCTGGTGTTGAGTTACAGGACCACAGGGGAGAAGGCATCTAGAGTCACTAAATTTAAAACGGAGCTTTTTGAGCCAAGTCTGGAAGAAGAAAAATGGCCTTCAGCAATTGCATCAGTCCTCTAACCTCATTTGTCATTTTTTGCTTTGTTTTGACCAATGTGCAAGCCTCACCACCTTGGCATGGTGAGAAGCAGGCAGGGCGAGGGGCTGCTCTCTCACTGCACCTCTGTCCTTACCCTTTGAAATCAAAAACCTCAGCGATGAAGCCGTGGCTGCTACGCGGGGATGTGTTTGGGAAGTCTGTGACCTGACCTCAATGAGGAAGAGATTAGAACCGAGAGACAGGAAAAACAAACAGCTCTGCCCCTCGCCAGGAGAGCAGCTCCTCCAGCACCAGCAGCCAGGCGTGGTGGGTAACTGCAGCAGGCATCCTCTCAGCCCCCCTGGCCTTTGCATGCTGAGAGGACTTGGATGGAAGAAGGTCGTGATGAGATGGCTCCTGGAGGTTTGGGCGCATCAGACTGAGCCAAGCCTGCAAGGTCTCATCATCACCTCGGGGGGTGGTATAAGCAAACCGTTTTTCAGCTGCAGTGACTCAGTGCCACCAGGGTGCTTTGGAGAGTGTCCTGTAGTAGCTTGTCTCCCACCAGGCAGGCAGACTGTGGTTGCATCTCTGTCTGCCTCGCTCAGCAATGCATTGTGTTTGATGCATCATCAGTGCAGGGGATTAGGAAAGCACAGGCTTTGGCAGAGCTGCTGCCGTTGGATGGGAGCCTCTCAGATGCTGTGGTTTCTGTGCTTGAGGTTCCTAATCTGTCTTGCGCTGCTTTATTATTGCACTGGGGACTTGTCTGCTTCTATGGAGGGTTTGCTGGATTCAGTTTTATGGCTGAAGCTGTAAATGAATTCTGGCATGCAGCCTGGTTCTGTGGATGTGCAGAGAGTGGAGGCATTCAGAGTACAAAACCTGGTGTGGAGCACTGTGGCTGCGCACTCTGCTCTTCGGGATGGCCTCCTCGTGCTGAGAGCCACGCAGGGACTCCAGCCTAGGCAAGAGGCTCCACTGAATGTTTCAGTTAAGTGCAACTGCTCTTGATAGTCTCTGCTAGCTCCCCCCAAAAAAAAATTGGATCTGATGGTTTGTCTTGTTTATCCTGCTGGGACTGAGAAGCTGTTTGCAATGAGGCACCGTGAAAGAAGAGGCATGCAGGGGTGGAAGGTCACTCTCCCCTTCTGCACTGATGGTGGGTGGTCATCCAAAAGGGGCCTGGGAACTGCTTCATGCAAGGCAGAATGCTGTCTAGGGGAGATCATGTGCTTGTGTAGAGAAGAAGATTTGGGAAAGAGGAGAGGGGGCCCTTTGGCTGCTGCTCTTCCACCCTGCAGAAGGAAAGGCTGGCTCTGTGTCTCACACGGACAGCAGCCTTAGTTCCACGCCTGACCTCCCAGAGGGAGGGGCAGTTGGACCTACCTGCGAGATCAAAGGTACAGTTAATCTCCTATGCTCTTCTGCTGCATCCAGTGCTGCTACCCATTGATCAGTTTATAGCATCACCTAAGCTCCAGCTGTGCTTGGCACTCTCTAATTGCCCTCTGGGAATCAGCTATACATCTGAAAAATGGACTTCTGAAACAGATAAGTTAATCTCTGCTGCTCAGTCGTGCAAGAGGAGACAGGGCTTGTTTGCCTCCTCTTGTTTATGATTTGTTGCCAGGGTTGGTTTTTTTGAGGGCCAAATTCAAAACTCTTTGGGGCAGCCCAGTAGCTGCTTCTCAATAGTAGTTTGAAATTGTTCTCCTTGACACCTCTCCAGGAAAAGATGATTCACCGAGAGAGGTCGTGGCTGTGTCTGAGGGAAGGGGAAGAGGAGGAACCTTTGCTTGGAAGGACTCTTCCATGAACCATTTATTTCAATGTGCTCAGCAGCTTGGCCTGCTCTGGGCCTGAGTTATGCTTTTGTCATTCTTCCATGAGAAAGGCAAAAAATAAATGTCCTGGTTTGGAAAACAGGTGGCAAGACAAACAAGATGCTGTCCGTGCTCCTTGGTTCATGGGAAGGAAACAAATAGCTTAACAGATGCAGAGGGAAAATCAGGCTGAATTTAGATCATCACCATAAACAGCACCTCATTGAAGAGGGCAGAAAACAGACAACTTAAATGAACTTAGGACAGAGCCATTAAAATCTTAAGACCTGTCACCAGGTCATGGACAAGGTCTTGGAAACCTGAGCTGTGTGGGCATTCAGCCAAAGAGTGCTGTGTGAAGGAAATGGAGTACATTAAAAACAAGGCAGCAAGAGGAAGACAGGAGTGTGAGCTGTGTGGTCCTGACAGAGCTTGAGCTGTTCACGCTCGCCTCTCTCCTCACCTTCTGAATTTACCTGGTGCTGCCTCTTGGCAGGGTAGGTGGGGCAGGAGCTGGGCTCCCTGGCGCTCAGCCACTGCTTCTGCTAGAAGGGACCATCTGCTGCTGCACTGAAGAGTGAAACTGCCACCAAGCCCCAGGTCAGGAAGCAAAAAGCCAAGACCAAAGCTGACACTCTGGAGTACTTGGGCTGAGGTGGTGAGCACTGGGCTTCCATTTTGCCAAGCTCTCTCTGGTTGTGTGGAGATGACTTAGTCACTTTTCTGAGTCTGAAGCCCACCTCAGTGAAACAGGATAATGCTGTTTTCCTTTTCACATACCTTTATCTTGTCTTGATTGTGTTGGCCAGAGACTTTCTGGATGAGTGCCTTTCTGTGCATGTCCAGGGCCCAGCAGACCTCCAACCTTGGCTGCACCTCAAGTTCAGCATTTAATGTGCATGTTATGGAATTACTTGTGTGCAGTAAAATGTAGGTTCTGGATGCAATCAAGACACTTCCACCCTGTGGATAGCTGCACTGACTCTGGTGCCTTGCTGGTTTTATTATGTACAATAGTTTGCTTGTGTTTGACCTTGTGCTGTAATACTTCATAAAGAGTTTATAACAATTCATTTGCAGAGTTTGTGGGCAACTTCTCAGTTATCTTTGAGATCAGTATGGATTAAAGGAAAATAATTGTACCTAAAGCTTGGGGGGTTTGTTTATGTATTGTACTTAATGTGTCTGGGATCAGCTGAAGAGCCAGGCACTCACAGTGTCTTTGTGGGAAGCCTGGGTTTGCATGCTTTGTAACCACACAGTGTATGGCTCCAAACACTCAGGTGTAGTTCTCTCATTTTGTATTTCTTCTCTGCAGCTCCTTCATTCCCAAGTTCATTAACCATCTCTTCAAGTGCAAACCTATCAGCATGGTGGGGGCAGAACAGGTGAGAAAAGGTCGTTGCATTGGCTGCTGTATTGTATGGCTTTGGGGTTCAGCAAGTCGAAGTGGGTTTTGATAACTGGGGGCAGAGATCTGGGTTAGGTGTCCTGAACTCTGGTGCAGCTGAGGCAGCAGGGATGCACTCTGGGAGCAGGCAGAGTGGAAGGAGGTTTATAGGGATCCTGCTGCAGCTGAGCTTGTCCCAGGAGAGGGATCCTGGGCACCTTCCCGAGCAGAGGAGTTCTTGCTTTGCTAAGGTAACCATAGCACAGGAGCAGCAAACCTCTAGTGCAGCTTGCTGAACCATCCTGATGTCTTCAGCATGCTGAAGAATGATTGCCACTTGAATTAAGGTAGGAATTTATGCTGCCCCTTGACAGGAGCCCCTGTCCCCAAGTTGCATGTGAGTGAGCAGTGTGGGGCATTTATTGTCTTGAGGCCTTGGGTGCAGCTGCAGAGCTGGGGCCCTCCATCTCCCACCCCTGCCTCTGAGCTTGGACCCCACTGCTCTGTGAGGATGAGTCAGGATTTCAGCTGTCCCCTCAAATACAGCAACTCCCCTGTGGGCTGATTAAAAAGAAAAGGAGGGGGGGAAAGCAGAATTGTTCCTAATGGGACTGCTGTGAACTTCAAAACAGTGCCTTAAAAGCTGCTTGGGTTTTAGGCATCAAAGATGGGTTCTGAGCAGTGTGTGTCTGCAAAATGAAACAGGAGCTTTACATCAGAACCTTCCCCTTTCTTAATGGAAATCAAATGAGGGAAGCCTGGTTCCTGCTCATCTTGTGCAATGAGCAATAACCTGGAGTGATTAAATGAAGTCTTTTTTTTTAATCAGCACCTAAAGTGATTAACTGGTTGCCAGCAGTGGGCTTCTGCCTAAAGTTGAAGGGTTTTATTATTACTGTATTGAAATAACAGGGCCAAATTGCTGCTTTAAAGCAGCTCAGGAGGGGTTTTATTAGCCTAATTCACAGTGAGTGTCTCCAGTTTTAAGTGGGACTTAGATGTGCAGAGGTCTTCAGAAGCTGATCTCTGGCTTTGCAAGCATGGAGGTCCTCAGTTCCCTTAGCATCTTTTGAGCACCCTCCTGATCACCCACTGGCATCTTTCCAGTTGTCCTCCCACTGCAAATGCTGCTGTGGAATTGCATTTTCCCAGCCCTAAACACAGCTTCTCCTGCTGCTTGCTGACAATGGTGTTGGAAATCTGAACAGCAGGATGGTATTCACAGAGGCATTTGGCACAGAGAGTGAGACCTCTGTATGGGGTTTCACTTTCTGTGTTTGCCCCTCTGACTTAACAACAGTTCTCCATCTCAGCAAGCTTTGGCAATGAGTTAGCAGTGCCAGGGACCTGGGATGGGTAATGGGGGGAGATAGGGTGAAGGGGACACAGCCTCTGAGTGCTGTGTCTGTGGGACAGGCTGCAGAGTGTGCAAAGCTCCTTTTAGGCATGAGAGCCTTTACGTGGGAAGAGATGAATTCCCCAACTGTGCAAAACCTTCCATCTATGAGATTCCTCCTAGGAATCCAGCAATGACAGCCCGAGCTGACATCAGGCTCCAGCAGCTCTGGGGTGCACAGAGATTTGTGCTGTGGTTTCATGGCTTCCCAGGATGAGATTGATGGCATTGGTTCATCTCATGCAAACCATCAGACAGGCAGTACACAGCCCTGACAATGCTGCCCCAGATGACAGTCCAGATTTGAACCAGGGTGACCACCACCCCTCCCCCACTTCAGCTCAGTCCTTTGTGTGTGAGCCGAATTCCCATCTGTGCCATAAAGGTTGCTGTTCATGGTGGCTGCCGAGGGTTCTGCAGTGGCTCTAATGTGTGTCCAGAGGGAGCTTTCATCCTCTCCTGAGAGCCTTTTTGCAGGCAATGCCTGAGGTGTGCCAGCAGCCCCATGGGCTTTCACTCACTGCTGGCAGTGCACTGATTTCAGATCTCTGTCCTTCACTGCCTTGTCTCACCTCTTCAAAGATAACCTTGTGCAATCAAAAGAGTCTGGTATTTGGGATGATTTTTCCTCTAAAGAAACCCTAACCCACAGCATTTTGTCATCAGACGGTGCTTGTCTGGGCTCAATTTCGTGGCTGCTCCTTGCTGTTTATTCAGCCACTGGCACAGCAGAAACCACCACACACTGAAGTTACAGACAACCAGTGAGCAGAGGATGCTGAGCAGTTCTCAGTGGAGCTCCATTGTGTGGAGTTTTCCTTTTAAATTAAAATAAATAAATCCAGTGGTTGAGTAAATGCAGAGAACCTGAGACAGTGAGTGGCTGGTGCAGGGGGAAGCAGGGTGTTAATTCATTTGGCCTCAGTACTGAAGTAATGATACAGCTACAGGCAGTGGAGATTGTTTCACTTCGTAGTGGTGAGGGTAGAAGGGCTGGAAGGAGGCCCATGCTTTGTGGGCCAGATGTTGAGCTGTCATAAGTCATTTTGAGACAGCAGAGCAGTGCTCTGCTAAAATCAGCAGTGCTGATACATGTCCACAGGGGACCGTGTCCCCTTCGCATGTCATTACGTGGCTCATTCCTTGCTCTTCCTGCAGCCCAACCACCAGGATTCTCTCCAGTGTGGGCAGTGGATGTTGGGATATACCAGCTAATGGAGCTTGGTAAAAGGGACATAACTAAGTAGTGATGTGATGAACTATTGCAGTTGCTGCTGGACACTCACTCTCTGAAGATGGTTCTCCTGGATCTGCCCTCCATTGGATCCCAAGTGGTGAGGAAGGCTCCTGCCAGCTACACAAAGATAGTGGTGAAAGGCATGACTCGGGCTGAAATGATCCTGAAGGTAACTCAAGACTTTTGATAGCCTGCCAAGCAGACTGCTGGACTGGGAATGGGAGTGAGTGAATTCCAGGGGGCCCTTCCTTTGAACACAGCACTCTGTGATTGCACATGAACGTATGTGAGCTTGTCCGGGTGTGCTGCCAGCTGTTCTGCACAGCTGGCTTACTCGCTTGGGTTTGCCCTCACTCTCTTTTAACATCACATTTGAGTCTTCATCCTCATTTTTCAAGGTAACTGAGGGCTCAAGTTCTGCTTACTAGGAGAGCTGGGGCACCACATTCCCTCAGGAGCTTGTGAAAGTCAGAGCTAGCATCCATAAGTGTCTGCTTCAGGGCAAACCCTCCAGTTCAGGTTACTCCAGGCCTTTGTGCAGACTCCCTCGTGCAGGGGAGCCAAGCCGTGCTTGAGTCACCTGTTTACTGTCTAGTGTAACAGCCAGTGCAAACATGTCTGAGTTACTGTATTCACCAGAGTCCTTTTTCATTTTCCAGACCTGGTGCCTGGAAAATGACCCAAAAGCAGTGTGTGTTGTCTTCATAAAAAGTAACAAGCAAAGCAATCTCCCCCTCCCCACTGTTGCTGCAGCAAGAAGTTAGGTTTCATCCTAGGAGAAGCCCTGGGAGCTGTGCAGTTGCACCCTCCTGGGCAATGAAATTGTCCTTTGCTCGCTAGCAATGCTGTGGAGATGTTCCCGTGAGGGAATTAGCAGGACCTGGGGTCAGGCAGGACAGGCAGCTGCCAGCCAAAGCCTTCTGTAAACAGCAGCCAAGGCATGGGCAGGCAGTGTGGAGCTCAGGCTCTCCATGCCACACTTCATTGTGGCTTTGCTCCTGAGCCCAAGCTAATGTCACAGCTGAGTTTGCATTCTGAATTCAGAGATTCCTTTTGCAATTCCATGCTTTTGGAGTAAGGTGGCTGAGGTGTAAGAGGCTTAAGTCTGTGTTTTCTTAGAAATGACCTGCAAAGAATCCCCTGCCACTGCTCACACTGGACCAGGGAAGATTGGTGCCTGTTGCCTCCAAGAAGCTTCTGTGTGACTCAGAAAAGTAATGGAGTTCATTTGTCTGATCTTAGCATCTCTTTGGCTTCATCAGAATTGAGATTACAGTGGCATAGGAAGTGCCTTTGGCAGGGAGTGAGGCTGCAGGGGGCTGCTGGTCTGCAGGCTGTGGCCAGTGTGTGGCTTCTTTAGGAATCCCAAGCTTGCCCTGCTGCTGTGTAAAGCACCTCTGCTGGCCCCATACAAGGGCTCCATGTGGGTGTAACGAGGAATTGACCAGTGATGTGCATGTGGAGCTCAGCACTCTGCAGAGCAGAATAAGGTCCCCTGTGATCAGGGGGTGATAGGACTGAATGGTGGATGGAGCAGGTTTGCTAATCCTAGTGACTGAATAGATCACCCTCAGTCTAGATGACCCCTAGATGGTGTTTGGGGGCTAGCATCAGCACTCATCTCTTGGGTTTGGGAGAGGCAACAAAAGAGTTCTCAGCAGTGCCTGCTCCTGCTGGACCACCAGTATTCCTGCACGGAGGTTTCTTTGCAGGAGTCAGGAGCTGACTGATCATCTCTGGCTGTTCTGTTTGCCTTGTGGGTTGTCTCTTTTCATCAGTGCTCAGACTCTTCTCTGCAGTTTCCAATTGGTACATTAAAGAGCCTTTTCCCTAAGAGCTGTTTCACCCCAGCAGCAGCACAGGCCAATACGCTTCTCAATGTTTTCAGAGCTCTCCTACCTAGTACCAAGACGGTTCAGAAGTGCTGCTTTTGTTGCATACAACAATGCCACTATACAGCATCAGTCCCAGGCTTACAGTGGTGTTGCTAATTCAGCAGGAGCATCATTAAGCCTGTAGATGACACCAGCAAATTAATTCAGATAAGCCCTACAAAGCTTGGCTGCAAGCGTGGAGGAGGCCGTTGGGGCACGCACGTCCTGCAGAGATCTTTCCTTTCTGCTCTGGCTCCCCTCTCTGAAGTTTCAGCTTTTCATCTTGGCAGAAGATTTTTACAAGGGCTGTAAATTAAGGATTTATAAGTGTATACATGGCTATGATGTTTCATGGGTCTGAAGTGCAGGAAAAGAAAGAAATGTCTCGGTGACAGAATACAGTGTGGGGTGAACTGGGTCACTGGAAACATATGGAAATGTTTTCAGAGACAGGGAAGAGTCTGGTTCTGTGCTGTTCTGCCCTGTGTGCATGCTCACATCCACACACACTTCCGCAGAAAGGTGGGTTTGCTGCCCAGCATTATCAAAAATGTGTTCTCTGTGGAGCTTGCTGCTCGTGAAAGGAAAATCTAACAATGAGTGATCATGTTTCCAGCTTCAAGGCTATGCTAAGTTTTTTTCCTGACCCTGACCATTGCTGGACTTAAGGGTGTGAGCTCCAGAGCAGATGTCAGTGAGGGGTTGGACTCGATGATCTCTTTGGGTCCCTTCTAACCCTGACATCCTGTCATCCCGTGATCCCAGTCTGTCCAGAGGAGCTGCACCCAAAGGGCAGAGTGGCTGCGTGTGCCTCTGCTCACACATTGGGTTCCAACTCAGAAGCAGAGCTGCACAGCAAATTGCTCTGACTCACACTGTGCTGGCACTGTGCAGTTTCCTCAGCTTCCCCTGTGCTGTCACTGCCCTGCCTCTGGGCAGGAGGGAGCAAGGGAGACACACCACCCAAGAAGGGGTCTGGACTGTGTCCAGGCTGCTTGATCTGCTGGGGACTTCCTGAGTGTCACCACCACCATCACTGCCTTTGTTCCCCAGAAAGCTCTCCAAGGAGACTTCCCCATGCAAAGAGATAAAATCTTGAGCTTTGAGAACACCCCAGTGCCTGCCAGCCCACAGACAAAGCCTGCTGCTCTTCGAGCACCACATGTAGCCCCTTGGGTCCAGCCCCACTGCTGTGCAGCAAGAGGCCTTGTCCTTCTCCTTTCTCCTTCCTTTGCTTCTCTTCACTCACCTTTACCTCTGAGCTGCTAGCAGCACAGGCTCTCTTGTTCCTTGGGCATTCTATTTGTGGAGAAGCCAGTCCTGTTGTCACCTGTGTGCCTGAGTCTGCCAAGCACTGGCTTGAGCTCTTAAAATTTGTCTGATCTCTTTTTCTTTTGCCTTGGTAGGTGGTTATGGCTCCTCACGAGCCACAGGTTGTGTTTGTTGACAACTACATTAAGCTCCTTGTTGACTGCAGCACCGACACTTTCCAGAAGATACTGGATATGAAGGTTAGAACCAGTCCCAAAGAGTTTGTGCTCATCCACTAGCAGTGCAGTGAGAGTGCTGTAGAAATATCAGGGGGTTTGGGAGTGGGAACAGCACTGAGGTTGGTGTGTCCTCTGTGCTCTGGAAGTGTGTGTGAAGCTGCAGCTGAAGAAGAGCTTTTCAGCTCGCTTTGCATGCCCCTGCCTTCTCTGCCTCAGCTTTCTCGGGCTTGTTCAGAGGTCTACACCCAGCTCTTGAAGGGTGAACGAAAAGTCGAGGTTTGAAGTGGATTCTCCTGCAGCTACTCTCATGTATGCCTGCTCCCAGGTCAATGAAGTCTAACCCTCTCTCTTCTCTGTTCTTTGCTGCCACAGGGCGTGAAGAGGAGCGAGCAGAGCAGCATGCTGGAGCTCTTCCGCCAGCGCCTGCCGGCTCCCCCCTCCGGCGTGGAGAACAGCAGCTCCCTCTCGCTGAGTGCTCCCACCCCCGAGCAGGAGTCCTCCCGCATACGGAAACTGGAGAAGCTCATCAAGAAAAGGCTCTAAGTGAGCAGAAGGAAACTCCCTTGCTCAGGACTAGCTGAAGTGACTGGAAGCAAAGCAATTCAGACTTATGCTGCTGAGAAGTCCATGTCCCATCACTCCCATGCCCTGTGATCTCTTAACCATCTTACACTGAGGTGCTGCATCTGCATTCAGAACAAGGGAACTCTGTCGAGGTGTTTGCCCTTCTGTATCTTAGAAAGAGTCAAACCTAGGACACTGCTGGGTCCATGTGGTGGAGAAAATAGGAGGTACCTGGAAGTCAGCAGCTACAAGAACAGTTTAGGTGGATTCCAGGAATAGCTGGCTGTGATACACTTGGTGTCCCAGTCTTCAGCCTGGCTGAGCTCCTGAAGAGTGCATAAGAGTTGGGTGTTGCTGCTTGCTCCCAGTTGCAGAGCTGTTCCTCTGTTTCATTATTTATTGCAGGGGAGGGGACCAACTCCAAACCATCACCACCACCGAAGAAACCTCAACCCTTTAACAGCTGGCATCCAGGCACCTGCAACTCCGCTGAAGTAATGAGACACTCCAAAGCAAGTCTCTCCCCTGCTCCCAGGACAGGCATGCCTAAACCACCAGTAAAACAGTGAGGCAACTCCTTTTGAGAACAGGAGGAAAGGGCTGGATTAATGCCTTCTGCACCTTGGCAAGCCTCCTGCCAGCAAGCCAGCAGCCTCAGTCGCTGTTACAGCTTGAAGGCCAAACCCTAGACATCTGCAGAGCCCATTCCAGCTGCTTGTTATTTCTCTTGCATGTGCTGGGCTCGCCTCTGTCCCTGCAGGGAGTTCCCGTACCACATCTTGCCCTCTCGCCACAAAGGGCTGTTCATGGAGCAAGCGTCAAACAGCACCAGCCCCTGGCGTGGCCCAAGCAGGGGTGTGCCACTTTGGCACCTTCACTGCCCTGCGAGGAGACCTGCTGGAAATGTTGGCTTTTACAGGACAGGATGCTTATACCAGCCTCAGAATTAGACGGCCTTCCTCTCCTCCTCTTCCTCTGAGTTTCAGCTTGTACCAGTGCAGAGAGGAGGAGAACCAGAGGGGGAATATTTTGGATAACCCACCAGCTCCTGCTGGCACCCAGTCACTAAGCCAGCATGGAGCAGGGGTGGGGTGATGGGGTGCCCCCTGCCCACTGCGGGAGCTTCAGTGCAGGGAGACATTGCCTCATTGTTAGCAGTGCTGGATTTCTTCCCAGCCTCCTCTGTACCCTTTTTGGGGGACTTTGAAGGCAGATACCCAACCATGAACAATCGAATCCTCTATGGGCTTAGGGAGAGACTGACCAGTTGTGCCTGCTTTATTTTAACCCAAGCTTCACTTGCCTGTGCAGGAAAAAGAAGCCCTGTACCAGTCTGGTAAGTGAGGAGCAATCATGCTGTCAGATGCCTTCTTGGGAGGGTCATGCTCCCCACCCCATCAAGTTTGGGCCTTAGGACTTACTGGGGGCTGTGCTCACAAGGGATTGATGTGCTCACTGCTGCGCAGCAGGGAGGAGAGAATCAGACATGCTGCAGGAAAATGAGCTTCATCCACACAAAGGCAGAGCTTCACTGGGATCAGGAGGGAGGAGGTGAAACAAGGAATTCCCTGAGCAAGGCACAACCTGAGTTCACACTGCCTCTGCGTGCTCGTGCTTCAGCACCATCCTCTCTTGGGCACAGGCTGCTCTCATTCCTTTCCTCAAACCCGTGGCAGATTTGGTGCCCAGCTGGTAAAATCGCATCCTCCCTTTGCAGAGCTGCCAGCTGAGCCTGCGCTTGAACAAGCAGGAGTTGATCACAGGGTTCAAGCAGGAAGAATAAATCCATAGAGATGAAGTCCTCACTGGTCAGGTTTCTAACACTGTCTGCCTTTTCAGGCGTGCCCAGGCTTGGGCCTGTGGTGTGCAGATGCTCAGCTGCAGAGAGCTATGATGGTGATGTCCATCGCAGAGCAGCAGTGACAGTACTTGTGGGGAGGGTTGACAGTTTCTTGTCACTCCAGTTTTGCAGATCTTCCTGAGCCTGCTGCTACTTCATTTATTTCCTCTCCTGCTTTCACCTCGGGTGGCCAAAGAAGGAGCAGTGGTTGAACACACATCAGGATTATGAGCAGCTGTTCCCCAAGGACAGGTTATCTGGAGGTGCTGGATCACACGCTACCCAACGCAGTAGCTAGGGAGGAGGGGACAGGTTTGCAGCGATTCTTTATTCCTGGGGAGGGATGAATAATTTATTTTAGATTAATTTTTCTTTGCTTTGCCTATGGGTGACTCTAACTAAATTATGAACAGCTGAAGACAGTGTGGAAGTTATCGCCACATGTCTCTCCTTGAAGGCTTCCCCCTTTTTGTTCTCCTTTTTGTTCCAACTTCTCATCCTGGAAATAAGAGGAAATAGAAGGGAAAATAAAGGTTTTGTTTCAGCCCTCGAAGAATGCTACAGGCCTGGGCGGTCAGAGTTCTGCTTTTGGGGAGCAAGGCTGCATTTTTCTACTTACAGAATCAGGGGCTTGCCCCCATGGCACTTGGATGCTTAACAGCTTTGGCTCCTCGGTAAGCACAGGTCAGCCCCTTGGGGTTTGTGTCTCCGGGGATTAAAGGATGTTTTTTTTCTTTTCTGTGTAAATGCCACTTTTTCAGTTTCTCATCCAAGGTGTAACCTGGCTGGCTGTCGGAGTGTGACACTAAAGTGAATTAAATGGTTACTGTTGTTCATCTGCTGGGTGTTTTTCTGTCCGGCTGCCATGCAGCAAACCCCAGGGCCGGGCCGGACCTCACCCAAAACACGCCAGACGCAGGGCGCTGTGCTGCCCTGTGTGACTCTGTTCTGCGTGGCTCTCTGTAGTGCATGGCTCTCTGCTCTGCACGTTCTTTCTTCTGGCTTTTCCACCTTCTACTGCTCCAGCAAGCAGCTCCCTGCCATCAGTATCTTGCATGCACAGCAGCTCCCTGCGCCACGCAGGCGATTCAGCGCCGGTGACCTGGTGCCCCTAAATAATCCGATAATTTCTGATGCCTTTAACTGCTGGAGAGATTTCTGAGCGATCCTCATTTTTCCTTTGAAATTAATTAAGAGGTGGCGCCTTTCTTCCACACGATTCGTGATGCTGGAGGAGTTTCTTTCAGTTGGAGAACTAATGACTCATTTGCTTTTCTCCTGCCGCTCTGCCGGTCCTGCCCCCTCCGCCCTTGGGCAGGAGCAGCCTGCGCCAGCCCGACGCGGGTGTTTATTTCTTTCACCAGATTTACAGCCCTCAGTCGGAGCTGTGATGTCCAAGTCTCCACAAGCCTTTTCTTGGCCGCAGCTGGGCGGATGCTGTTGGGCAGCATCAGGCCACGGCTCTGCGGTGCTTAGGAAAGGAAGCTGAAGCTCTTTGGGCTGTGTCAGAAAAGGCTGTGGCTGAAGGCGTTCCTGCCCGCGCCTGCTCCGCTGGGGCTGGTTGCACGGCTGTAACCCTGCTGCCGTCACCTGCATCTATGCCTTAAGCCTGTGCTCATTCCCCTCTGTCAGCCACAGCAGCTCCACCGATCCTGAGCTGAAGTCCAAGTGGGAGCATGTGGGCTTGAGCACTTTGCCAGCCTAGAGAGCATAGGGACCTCTGGGAGAGGTGAGGGCTTGGGAGTGCCAGATCTTGCACTGCTTGGGGTGCTGGGGTGTCCCTGCTCGAAGGGGGGCCGGAGGACACCCCCTGGGCCCTTACCTCGCCTGGGATGCAGGGTCACCAGGACTAAAGTACTACTGCTTCTGTGGGCTCAGACCCCTGGGTAGTGTCAGTCTCCTGGTTTCTGGCAGGACACAGGGAGCCCACGAAGCTGCTGCCAGGGTCTGGGTCCAGCAGGGAAATCAGTCGTTGGAGCTTCCCAAGGCCCTGAGAAACTGAGCTTACAGCTGAGCAGTTTGTGAGGGTGATGGTGGCAGGGCTGCAAAAGCTCACCAAAACTCAGCAAGTTCAGTGATGTGCTGCAGCCCAACAGCTCCCAGGGCTCCCATCAACCCCACTGCTTGGAAGCATTGCTGTGAGCATGACCCGGTGGGTTCATGGCCTGCTCTGCAGGGAACAGCCTGGCATTTCCCATCCTTTGGAAATAATTTTCCATCGTTATCAGATAATACAGGATCCTTCTGATTTGCTTCCCCCTGCCTGCAGTGCCTGCCCCCCTCCCCTTGTCAATGTGCCTATTGTGTGGTTGCTGATTAAGCCGAGCACACCCAGCCCGGTGGAAAGTCCTTTATGGAAGGAGGATCTTGATAAGGTCCTCGTATCTGCTCTGTGCTGGCTGTGTGTGAGCAGTTGAAAAGTAAACAACACGGACAAGCAGGCCGTGGTGGACAGGCAGGGGGAAAGATCTCCGCTGCCATCAGGGACTGCACAGATCGGTGCGGTTTGAGCAGCTCAGCAAGGGGATAAGCTTTCAGAGAGGGCAGAGGACCTAGGCCTTAAAAGCAGGGCCCGATGTACAGTGGCTGTTGACAGAAGGTGACAGCAGTTGCTGAGTTGTTAAAATTCTGGTTAAACACTTCATCCCAGTAGAATTTGCAGCTCTAGTTGTTGGTGCTGCAGGAGATCCTCAAGTCTCAGCCAAACGGGATCCCACCCAGCTACTCAGGCCCTTCCATTTCACAGACCAAGTCCTGAAACAGCCTGGAAGGGCACAAAAATGTGTCCTTTATGTCAAGCCAGGACAGAATGGGAGAGGGGGGTTTTGCTGCTAAATAAAGAGCAGCAAGATTTCCAGAAGCCTGTTACCTCTCTGCTCATCCCACGCATGGCCTCATTCAGCTCCCTAGACCCCAAAGCCTCACACTTGGATGCCAATCCCTGTGGAGTAGCCATGGGGACCCCCCAAGCCCTCAGAGGCGGCTTGCTGGGAAGTGCCATAGGTTCCCCCCTCCTAAATTGCTTTGACTCGGTTCTTGGCAGTGTGACTTTTAGCCCAGGAGCTGCACAGCAGCTCTGAAATAATGATCACGTTCATCTGGAAGCTGCTCCAGCAGTTTCTGAGGCATCTGTGTTCATAAAGGGCTTTTATGGGAGATCTTGGGGCAAGCAGTGATCAACTTTCCCGTTAGAGAGACCAGAATCTCTTGGGTTTGGGATGCACTGAAATCAAAAGGAAGAAAAAAACACCTGTCCAGCACATTTGCTCAGACCCCAAAGATTTCAGTCAAATTTTCTAATGTTCTTTCTCTTTCCATCTGCATTTTTCAGCAAAGACAAACAGCCTCATAGTATTTCTTCAAAGGAATGTAAATTCCTTGTGGAAGTCTCCGGAGTTCCCAGCACCACATAGCTGCAAACCACAGACGCCTACGGCTGAAAGCTCTGCTCTGCTTTTAATTTTGGGGCAGGGAAGGAATTCTTTTCAGGGGTTTGGGTTCACTTGCGCTGGGCCTGTCAGGCCAGACTGCTTGTTGCTGCACAGGGGAGTGTTGACTTTGGCTGGCTGCAGGCAGTTGCTTTCCCTCCACAGGAGTATTCCCCCACCAAATCTGATGACACGGCGCAATTATTTCATTAGGAGTTTCCAGAAAACGTTCCCTGCTCTCCTCTGGTGCTAGGAGGAACTTTCCCTCTGCTTTCTTCTTTCGGCTCCAGCAGCTTCGCCTGAAAAATGCGATTAAGGGTGGCAGCTCTGCTGCCCCAGTCTGGATCCTGGGGGTGGAGGTTTGAGAAAGAGCAGCCCTGCAGGAAAGCTATGACTTTAGAAAGGTGTCAGTAAACCCCCGGGAGCGACTGAAGCCTGCACACAAGAGCTGCTGCTTTGCAGCCTAAACAAGGCCTGTTTCTGCTGTGAGCTGCCCTCGGAGAAAGCTGGAGCAGCTGCTCCTGAGCAGTGGGACAGGGTGGGTGGATCACAAAGAAACAGTGTCCTGTTCCCTTTCCAGTCCCCACTCTTATCCCAGCCCTGCCTGGGTGTCTGGGAACTATGCTGCTCCATCCCTGTGCCAGTGTTAACCATGGATTGTCCCAGGCCCCAGCTGTGCCTTGCCTGCCAGGAGTACCCAGGCAGACAGCTGGAGCAAGCCTGGTCCCAGCAGAAACACTTAACCAAACTGAGTGGTGCATGGACACTCCGTAATTCCCAGTTGCTTTTCTGTTCTCTCCATCCCAGGCAGCTGTGATGCCCGGTACAAGGGAGCCTGAAGGGTTGCCACATCAGCCAGAGGAGCCTTGCTGTCGGGGAAATTAGCGTGTTAGAGGTGAGGACAACGCGGCAGGACCGGGCAGCCAGGAGTCTCTTTCGGCCGAGTCCCGGTGACTGGCAGCACGTCGGACGGCTGTTGGACCTGGGTTAGGACCGTCCGGAGGTTGGACTGGCGCCTGTGGGGAGCTGGTCTGGGCTTTGTCATGCGGCCGCGAGCGGCTGGCACAGGAGCGAGAGCGTGGGACGGGGATGGGCTACCGGGATGATGCTAGGGGCACCGGTGGGATGCGGGACGGGGATGGGCTACCGGGATGATGCTAGGGGCACCGGTGGGATGCGGGACGGGGATGGGCCACGGGAATGATGCTGGGGGCACCGGTGGGATGCGGGACGGGGCAGTAAGCGGGGGCCGGCGAGCGGAGCAGCCCCGCCCCGTGCACTGGCCACGCCCCCCCGGTGGCGGCCCGGCACCTCCCGCCGCCGCCCGGGCGCAGGCAGCGGAGCGACGGGTTCGGACTTGGGGCAGGGCGGCTCGGACGACTCCGCTATGGTGGGTCGACTCAGCTTGCGGGAGGTGCCCGACCTCCCGGACATGAGGAAACGGGGCGACTCGGGGCTCGACAGCCCCGACTCCGGGCTGCCCCCCAGCCCCGGGCCCGTCCCCTCGCCCTGGCTCCTCTCCTCCGGCAGCCCTGACCGCGCCGCAGCCAACGGGCTGCCGGAGCCCGACCCGCCCGCGCCCGCCGCCGCGGTGAGTACCGAGCACGGCCGCCCCCGCTAGCCCTCTGTGCCCGTTGCCCCGAAGCTCGGTGAGGCCGGCGGGACCCTGTGCCTGGGGCCGGCAGCCCGGAGCGGAACCAGCAGCCTGGGGTCGCAGGCTCGGTCCCGCTGCGGCAGGTGTTGGGCCCCGCGCCCCGGTGGCTGCCCGCGGACCGTGGAGTGGAGGAGCTGCTGCCGTGATGTAGCCCCCGGAGCCGCCCGGGCTGGTAGCTTCTTGCACTTCCCGCCCCGGCAGCCGCCCGCGCTCCAGGCCCCGCAGCATCCTTTAGGGCAAGGAGGGTGGGAAACCAGCCCGGGAGTGTAGTGGGGGCTGGCACCGGGGTGACCGGAGGACTGGTTGGGAGCAACTGATCTCCGTTCCCCTTCCACCGACATCTGCTGCGATGGAATCCTTTAGCCAGGGCAGCCGGGTCCGTGCTGGGTCAGGGGAACTGGTGGTGCTTCTGGAAAGCCCCAGGCTTTGGGGTCGGGCCTTGCTGGTGGAAGGGAGGCGCCTGTGTCTCCTGGCCCAGGTAGGAGTTGGGACGGCATTACTTGGGAAATCCTGAAGGAACATGGGGACTGTTGTTGCTCCAGAGAGTAACCCAGAGCAGGACGTTTGTGCATCACACTGTATTCTCAGTTAATAGCGTGTTTTCCCAACGTTATTTTTGTACTTTGACACTGTTGGCACAAAACGCTTTGGGAACTACAGATCCCTGCTGTACAGGGGTGCTGCCATGAAACTGGAAAAGGCTGCAGGAGAACCACGTAAGGAGATGCTCGCAGCCCCCTCGCCTCAGGGCAGTAAAGCACATGTGCAGAGGCGGCCTCAAAACCACAAGCGAGTTGCTTCCCCTCAGGGCTACTTTGGTTCCCTTCCTTTTCTTTCTCCTTTCCTTTCCAACGTCGCTCAGCTGGTGTGGGGATACTCAGTGAGTTAGTCCTTCCTACCTGGTTGTGTGTGTGAATTAGGTTGTTAGTCCTTCCCACCTGGTTGGGTGTGTGAGTTAGGTTGTTAGTCCTTCCCACCTGGTGTGAATTAGGTTGTTGGATCTAACACCTTCAAGTAATATCGGGGTGTAGCTGTGAAACAAGGAGGTTGCTGGAGCTGAGATGCCCCAGAGTTGTTTCCTGCTGTGACTTGCCCATGGCCATATCTGATGAATCCAACAAGGAGAGAGCACTCCCATCCCTTCATATAATGGTAGCTGTAACTTGAACATGAGCTCATGCACCTAGCAGAGCATAGTTCACACTGCAGAAAGCTGTGCTACACCACAGGGCTGTATTTCACTCTTGTTTTGCCAGGTGGCTGCTCTGAGGCAAGCTCCTGGGGTTAGGAGTTTGTCTTCAAATGCACCTTACTACGTCTTTGCTGTAGGCCATTGTCAGATCAGAGCTGCAGGCTGCACCTGTAGGCATGTCCTGGAGGAGCAGAGCCTCTTGCACATAAACATAGAATCATAGAATCAACCAGGTTGGAAGAGACCTCCAAGATCATCCAGTCCAACCTATCACCCAGCCCTATCCAGTCAACTAGACCATGGCACTAAGTGCCTCATGCAGTCTTTTCTTGAAGACCCCCAGGGACAGTGCCTCCACCACCTCCCTGGGCAGCCCATTCCAATGGGAAATCACTCTCTCTGTGAAGAACTTCTTCCTAATATCCAGCCTATACCTACCCTGGCACAACTTGAGATTGTGTCCCCTTGTTCTATTGTAGCAAGGGCTAAATAAATGAGTTTTCTTGAGAATATACCCAATTGTAGCATACAAAATTAGTTATTTTTGCCCTTGTTTTTTTTTTTCCAGCACTCTGTGTTCTCCCCCAGCCCTGTTCTCTCCAGCTGCCCTCCAAGATTGTGTCCTTTATCCTTTGGCGAAGGAGTTGAGTTTGACCCTGTACCAGCCAAGGAAATAAGGTAAATATTGTGTTACAGCCATCTTGTTTTGAAGGAGTTAGCATGTCAAGGAGTAGTTAGGGCCTTATCAGTGCTTGTGAGTCAAGTTAATTTATTTGCAGAGCTATTGTTCCATGCAGCTGTACATTCCTGGACCTGGACATTTGTACAGGCTGAAGGAGTGTTCAGCCTCTTTTAATCCTATATGAACTTCTTCCAGGAAGGCTTCCCTATACTTTACTCCCCTGCTTTTACTTCGTTGTCCTGCTCCAATCAGCCTTTCTGCTGATTAACCAGAAGGTAATCATGAGAGAGGCTCTTTGCAGCAGCTGTTTCTCTAGGGCTGTTTTATTAGAGGAAAGGAATTTTGTTCTCATAACCTCCTGGGTTTATTGCAGGCACTTTTTATCTTACCAGCTGTGGCTGGTTGTGTGAGCTAAAAGAAAAGTTAGTACTTGAAGAGTGCATGATTATATTTTAATGTGCTGCATCACTTCACAGCCTGTGTATTATTCCTTTGAACCTCATGATTTGCAGTAATGAGAAGAAGGCTCCTGACTGATTATTGTGCAAGCAGAGGAAGGCTGACACCACCAAACAGAAGCCCCATGCAGGGGAGGGTAGAAAGAGTTGCTGTGTGGTGTGGGGAGGAAACCCCTTGAACTGACAACAGTTAGCCCTGTGGAAAAGCCAGCACGGAGTTGTTGCAGTGTGACAGAGAAGAAAACTTTGGTTTGCAGCCCAGGCACAGGGAGTTCTCTTCCCAGCAGAACCTCATGTGTAAATTGTAGTATTTTCCTGCCAGGTGAATCTTCAGAAGTTTGCCTTCAGAGTGTGCCCCATGTTAGGAGCAGTAGCAGAGAGCTCCTGTGTGCTCTTGGCAGAGGAGCCCCAAGAAGATAAGGTGTGTTTGCATGGCCTCGGCATTCTGAGGAATTAGGATGCTGATGTGCAAAGCCTAAATGTGTATCTAGGTCTCTGGGTTTAGACGCTGGAGTTGGAAGGAGGTTCTTAGATTCATAGGGCTCAGGCTTAGAACAGTGGACACAAGGACTGAGAAGGTGTTTGGTAGAGCTGGCAGCCAGACAAAACGGTGACAGTACTGGGCGTGCTGCTAACGTAAGGCTTTCTGCTCTTCCCCTAAGTGAGTAAGACAGCAGCAGTTTCTGGGTGTTGTGGCTGTTCCTGTGTTGAGGTGGCTGGTGCAGGGCTGAGGAGCCACCTTGGTGCCCTGCTCTGTTCTCCAAAACATGCAACCTGCTGTTCCAGAGCAGAGCTTATGCAGGTCTCTCTGGTGTTTCAGGTACACCTCCTCAGTTAGATACGACTCAGAGAAGCACTTCATCGACGACGTCTATATGCCGGTGGGCTTCAGCGTCTCCTCCTGCAGCCAGACGGTCATCTGTGTCCCAGACTGCACCTGGCGCAATTACAAAGCAGAGCTCCACCTGGAGCCCCGCAACAAGCCCCAGCGCTTCACCAGCACCACCATCGTCTACCCGAAGCACGCCAAGACTGTGTACACCACCAGGCTGGATTACAACTGTCGTAAGAGCACGCGGCGGTTCCTCTCCAGCGTCGAGCTGGAAACATCAGAGTGCCTTGGCAACGACTGCGTCCTGGATGGGTGCTGACTGGTAGCCACCTCACTTGCTCTGATCCATCCCGGTCCCATCTCACACACTGTGCTAACTCTCCACTCCCCGAAGTGGGTGCAGACCCTAACTCTCTGGCCAGGCTAAGGGAACCTTACCTGTCACCACCTCTTTCTCAGCTCTTAATTCCTGCTTTAAGTATCAGAATGTCCTGAATGTGGTTTTCTGTGGGAACATAACTTAGTAAGGAACTCCTTTCTTCACCTTTTGAAGTCCTAAGTGCCCTCCCCTTCCCCACAGTGCAGTAGTCAGATGAAAATAACTGGAAGTATTCTCCCAGAGGAAAAATGGACAGGTAAGAAGGAATGTGGAGTGGTGCCTGGCAGGTGGAAGTCCATTTGATGCTTCGTGATGATGTGCAAAAAAAGGCTGGTTTGCTGTCTTGCAGTGAATTGACCCCACCAGGTTAATTGGTTACAGATAGCCAGAGCTGTTCTTCATTTCGGTTTAGATCAGGAGACTGCTTTCTCCAGAAGAACTATCTCCTGGGAACTGCTGGGGAAAAAAAAGAACAGCAGAAAAATCTGGAAATCTGTATTTAACAGATGCATAAATGCAGCTTTCACATCCGCATTTGAAGATGTGAGTTGGGAAGAGAAGCAGGTTTGCAGCTCCAGGCAGCAGAGAAAGGATCAAGTAATTCTTTAGATGAATGGCACGATGCATCTTCCCTGCTTACGGTGGCTGCTGCAGCACTGCAGGCTGTGTGAGACACTGGCACCTGTGTGCGTGTGGTAGGGCTTGTAATGAAGAATGCCAGGCCAAAAATTGTCCTTGTGTTGTTGGACAGTTAGGTGCATGGCGGTGGAAAACTACCAGTGCCCAGTTTATCCTGACACTGTACTCTCTGCACTAAGGGAGCTGTAACTAGGAACGCTTCAGAAAATACCCCCTGTCTACAACAGGGACCTGAAGTGGAGGAGGAGATGCTTGGGACCGGGTGGGAGATGCTGTTGTGGGAGTTGTGAAGAGTGGGTGGTGGTGAAGGACGTTTTGGTTCCATAGCAAAATTCACAGCTGCAGCTTCTCATTGCACAGGTACTTTCTGGACTTTGGTATTCAGGATGTCACTGGAATGGGGAAGCATATATCTGTTTGTAGGCTGCTGAATAACCTCTCCAGTCCCAAGTGCATGATGAGTTAGGGACCAAAGGGAATAATTTCAGATATTATGGAAGTCCATCTGGGTGTTACATGCATTAGTTTGTGTGCTTTGATGAAGATAAGGTGTAGAGGTTTTGTCCTTGACCCATGTGGTTTTTCTATATTGTCAGGGAGCAGTGCAGTGCGGAGAGCATCCACTTTGGGAGTGTGCCTTGCCTTGGTGCTTAGTGTGATGTAGCAGCTCAGAAACATTTGATAGACTTCACTTAGCTGGACACAGCTTTTCCATGTATTCCAAAACACCTCTGAGGTGTAGGTCACCTTCTGATGCAGCATTGGCCCTGGACCTACTTTTTAAGAGGACTTTGCTAGTGCATAGCCCAAAGGGTGAATTTTGTGAGTGGCAAGTAAAACTCGGGAGGCTGTTCTTGAGCTGTCCTTAATGTGTGTTTGTGCAAGTGTGATGATGGAAGAGTGTGAAAGTGCACACAATGTGAGAACAGAAATGGTATGGGAGACTGAAAATGCAGCAGGAAGGAAGGTTCGAGTCTGTGTAGTTCAGGGGTTTTGTTGTTTTGGTTTTTTACTTATTTATTAGCTCAGAACAGAACATCCTTAATCTTTGCACTTGCTTCAGGAAACCAGATCCTAAAACAATCCTCAAAAAACCCGACAAACAACAGAGTCCAAAATCAGATGCTAAAGCAGGGTGACAGAAGATGCCAGACTTGGGCAGGCCTTGCGCCAGAGTTGGTAAGAGCAGTGTGGTCTTCTCGTTACACACATTGGTTTCAGACTACAGTGCTTAGGAGTTGTGCCTTAAATTCATGTTGCAATTCTCCCGTGAACATTACCCCAAGATCTGCTTGTGGTGTAACAGACTTGTGAAAGGCACAACTCTGCCCCTAAGTGTGGGGTTTCAAGTGGGCAGAACTCTTCTTTGGGAAAGCTGTTGCCTCATTGCTGGCTTCACCATTTCATGTACCTTGCTCCTGAAACATCTGGTGCTGGCCACTGTTGGACACAGGATGCTGGAAGAACACGGACCCAGGACTGCTCCGACAATGCTCTTTCACTGAATTCATTTGCAGATCTAAGAGATGATGATTTTAAGTAGTAGTCATTAATTGTCCCTAGTTAGACATGAAGTGCCCCTTACTATGGTTTTAGGATGAAACACCTGATTTTTGTAAGGCAAACAAACTTAACTATGTACCTTTTAAAGATACTTTCATTGGTAGAGATACCTTTTAAATTATTTAGGTTCCAGCATTTGCAAAGCTCATGTTTAGCTCTGCGCAAGTGTTCTGATGTCTGTGACATTTCCCACCTTCCCCTTTTGAATTTTCAATTTGTCTTTTACTTTATTGGTAATAAATGATCTGAAAACCATCACCTAGGGAAGTCTCTTTATTTTTTACTCAAAGCTTTTCAGTGTTTATTATGGGAATGACTTAGACATAAATACACAAGATGTCCTGCCGGCCCCAGCTCCCCATTGGTACTCTCGCATCGTGTTGATGTTGTTTGCAAGTTCTACAAAGGTGTTTTTAGTTTACAAGTGTCTGTTTTTTACCAAAAAGGCAATACTAAATGCTGTGGAGTTACCAGATTAGTAACCCATTGAAAAAGCACCTTGAAGGCAGCTGAAAGTCTCCTTCAGGGTGTATTTGAGTTGCCCATCTGGTGTGGGGGTTTTATGTTTGAAAGATTTCTGGTATGGATTTCAGCATCTCCTGCAAAGTGAAGCACTTACTCTCTTCAAGTGTAACAGGTATTTAAGCAGAATTTCTTTTGGTTAAAAATGCAGATGCTCAAATGCTGCCTGAGTCAATACAGCAGAAAATAGGACTTAGAATGTGTTGTGCATTAAACTTGACAAAACCAAAAAAAGTGGTTACAAACGTTTTGGGAGGAATGTTGCAGTGTTTCTGTGGATCCTTAATCTCTTCTTTAAACCTTTCTGAGCTTGCCCACGTGCTGATTTTTGTTGCTGTGTCTGGCAGAGTAGAAATGGGTGCAATTGAGCATCAGTTAATTAATTCATAAGGGGACTTTTTGCTTGCTTTTATTGTTCATCTGGTTATCCGCTTGCAAAAGCTCTAGATTTGCGTGTAATGACATTATTGGAACCTAGGGAGCCCTGAAGCTCTTCTAAAGCAAGCTGCAGCTCCTGCAAAAGCCTCTGCGAGCATTGGAGTCTCGTGCAGCGTTTCAAGTCTGGAACAGGAGAGAAGTCTGTTTATATATAAACATCCAGTGCTGCGCGACAGAGAGCCCATTTGAAGAGCTGCTAAGGAGCAAATTTAAAAATCAGAACAGTTTCTTTCAGGAGCGCCTCAGGAAAAGCTTTCTCTCCTTTTTCAGATGTGTCATCTAACTTCCAGATTCTTTCTCCGGTGTGCCCTGGGCTGTTTTCCTTTAATATTATAGGAACACTCTGTATGAAGGATGTTCCTGTCCTATGAGAAGGTGAAGTAGGGAAGCACAAGGCAGCCTGCTGCGTGATGTGGTTTCTAATTCATACTGGCCAAACGGGCTTCTAGCTAGCACATAGCAAGAGAAGGATAGGCTGCTTGTTACAGAGCACTCTATTTTCCTTGGTAAATATGCTGTGCTGCCTCAGAATGTCAAATCTGAGGGCTTGATGCAATGAAGTTTTATAACAAAGTAAAATACTGTTCCTAACAATAGGATCACAAACCAGGAGATGAGGGCTGGACTTCAATCCTGATTTCTGCAGCTCATGCCATTTGAAGTGCCGGGTAAGTTTTGTACTTGGAAATCATTTTAGGTATCTGGTTGTTCAGCTGCCCACATTCAGTTTGCCCATCTGCCCCAAGGGCTGTGCTTGCAGGTTTCAGGACCATCAATTCACCTGCAAAGATCAGGTGTGATGCAGTGAGTATTATTTTGAGATAAAATAATAGCAACAAAGAGGGATGCTGCAGGACTAACAGGCAGCAGGGGAAAGAGCACTGCTGAAGCAGTCTGAGCTACATCCATACTTTAACAGGTGGAGTTGTTTTTAAATGTCCTGCTCCCCACGCAGCTATAGACTGACTAATGAGTACTAAGTTACAGAACTTGTTGGGAGGTTTTGGATGGCAGCACTAGTTGCAGCTTGGAGACTGTGTTAGCTCGTTCAGCATTCAGGACCAGTTCACACTTGCTGTGCTGGAAAAGAACTGCGGCAATCTCCTTTCCATGCCGTGTGATCACTGCTTGTGCGTAGTGCCCTGCCATGAAGCAGAGGGCAATGCCTGACTGCTGGGCAGGTGTTGCTGGATGTACAATTCATAGCGTTTCCTTCTGTTCATCTTATAGACACGCAGCCTCTCTTCCTCTGCCACAGGGTCTTCGAGAGTCCCATCCCATCGAAGGCTTTTGTTAAGCTGAGCAGAAAGACTCTGATCTGCTTGAGTAGTGTCCCAGGTGCCAGAAGTTGATGCTACAACCTTGTTTATTTCTGCATCTTTCTGATTCTTTTCTGCTTGATTTTGGGCTGAGTCAGGATTCTGCCCAGGACTTGGGATTTCAGGAAATGGAGGGGAGCAGACCTGCTGCTTTCTGGGTTTCTGGTGTTGATCTGTTAACATGATAAATGCTGTTAGCAAAATACGTGTACTGCCTCTGAGGCTTCTCTGCTAATTTCTTAGAGGATGATGAGACAAGTGCTTGCTGTGCCTTTCTCTGCCCTTTAATAAGAAAAAAAAGGATAAGAAAATCTGGGGGGTTTCCAATTTTTTTTTTAGGTCTAATATTTTTCAAGTGGGAAATACTTATCTGTTTGGGTAGCATAGCAATTCTCACACCTCTAAAACATTGTCCTGGTTTTTAACTCTGCTGGCAACTGAGTCCTGGCAGCCCAGTTAGAACAGAGTGGTTTCCGTATTCCCCCATCCTCCTCTCTGTGGCTTGTGCTAGATATGCATCCCAGTTTTTAAAGGTCACTCCTCCCATTGCTTTCAGGATTGTTTTTAGCAGGCTGTTGTAACTTTTGGCCTTCCAAGCAGCTGATGCGTGACAGGAGATGTGATGCACCCACTCAGTGCCATTAGGTGTGGCCCAAGTGTCTGTAAGGCTGTTTGGAAGAGGAGTTCCATTATTTGACTGAATTCTTTCTGGGGTGCTATGTCAGCACAGGACTTGTTTTTCAAGGCCCAGGATGGTGCTCTGAGCAGTAGTGTGGGACGCTGGACATGTTTCCAGCCATGGTTGCTTCTACCATTGCAAGCACACAGCATTTGCCTTGGCAAGTTTGTGGTGATGGAATTGAGCTGCCAGGCTTCTCCATATTTACGTTGCAGCCAGCTCCCCTCATACCACAGAGGCTTTACCCACTTGGCCTGTTTGATTGCAGCAGATGTTTCCCACTTATGGACAACCTGTGCAATAAGGTGCATAGTTAAGTCCACCTCTTGATCTCAAGTCTGTCTATATGTTCCATCCCTTCCTTGATGGCTCTGAGGTATCTGGGGCCCATTGAGGTAGCAATAATTCACCCTTATGTTGCTGGTCTAGATCTACCTGAGCCACTTGAAACTTAGCATTCTTGAATCTACCTGCTGGTGGTTGTGATGTTCTTTGCTGGCCAGCTCTTGGTCACATGGGCATCTACATGATGAACTTTGAGCACTAAGTTCTCTGCCCAAGCAGCAATATCTTGTCACAATTCATCTGCCCAAGTGGGTTTACTTCTGTGCTGCCAGTTGGTTTGCTTCCATTGCTGTAGCCACCCCCCGAAAGCCTTTGCCACCATCCACGAGTCTGCATAGATGGAGTATTGACCATTTTTCTCACTCAGCAATACCTAAAGCCAGGTGGAAACATCCAGGTAGCTTTTGCACTAAGGTACTAGAAGTGCCTGGCTATTGCTTGACATGGAAGATTGTTTTGAAGTTGCCTTCCTCTTACTGTAGCTATAACAGCAACTCAGCCCCACGGATGGGAAGTCAGATCAGTGCTGTGACTCGTGCTGGTGGAACAGTGACTATTTAGACAGCTATGCTGTAGCTCCCCAACAGAGAACCACTATATATTTACAGCACTCCAAATCATAGGCAGTTTATGAAACTTCCTACTTCTTGACAGATGTCTTGTGCCTCCTACTGCTTATGCTGTGTAGTTACACACACTCAACCTTTGGGGTTTATGCATAGATTTGTAGCTATATATGAAGCTTTATGTATCAACAGCTGTCAGTTCAGAAAAAGGTTTTGAAGTGCCAGAGATGATTTCATAGGGAAGGTTGATTGTGGTCTGTTTGGGTTTTTTTCTCTCCACAGGATGCAGGGAGAGATGAGCACCACATCCTCTGGTCAACATAGAAGGGTGAATCCATGCTGCCTTCCTGCTGGTACACCCACCCTGGCTGCACATCCCTTCATCTCTGTGCAGCATCCATTGCTCAAACACGCAGTGCTGAGGAGGAGTCACACACCAGTCTGGTGCACAGACGGTTTCACCTCGTGACTCCTTCCCTCCTCACACCTGTTCAGACCCAGCCCAGCTCACCTGCCCTCATGGTGCTGGGGGCAGTGGCACTCCTGCACTGTGATTGCCGCTTCTTCTTTCTCCGTGGTGGCTTCTTGCCAGGGACCTGTGGTGGAGAGGAGCGTGGGCATCCCCTTGTCCCTTGCTGCCTGTGGGGCCCTGCCGAAGGCCTGGCACGGCCCTGCATGGACCCCCTTGAGCCTGCAGGGAGCAAGAGAAGGATGGTCAGCAGCCCTAGCCCAGCCTTCTTCCTTCTCTGTGATCCCCCTTCTGTCTTTTGTCCCCTCAGTGCCTTTCCCTTCCATCTCCCCTCAGGTTTTCCCCTCTATGCCTTCCCTGTCTATCTCCCATTGGCTCTTCCCCTCATTGCCTTCCTCCTCCATGTCTCCTTGGCTCTTCCCTCAGTGCCTTTCCCGCTGCCTGCCCTCGGCTCTTCCCCTCAGTCCCTTCCTCCTCCATGTCTCCTTGGCTCTCCTCTCAGCGCCTTTTCCGCTGCCTGCCCTCAGCTCTTCCCCTCAGTGCCTTCCTCCTCTATCTCCCCTCCATTCCCCCCCCAGTGCTTCCCCTTTCCATCTCCCTTCAGAGCCTTCCCTTCCACCTTACCTTCCCCTTTCACCTCTCGCCCCTTCAGCACTTTCTCCTCCATCTCGCTTCCCTTTTCTCTCCCTTCGGCGAGGTCTCCAGGGCAGCCATAGTGCAGTGGCAAGCCTGGGCTTGCCTGCCTGGCCAGGGCCCAGCGCCACTGCTGTCTGAACAACCCAGTCCAGCGCAGCTTTCCTTACCAACGCCCCTCTGCATGGGAAGGTACTGGGGCTTGCCTGAGGTACGATGGCTGCAGCTGGCTTGTCCTGACTTGTCCAAGGTAGTGTAGCCCTGGCAGCAGGTGAAGCGTTACAGGAATGGGGGGGTTGCAGAGGGAAAAATCAAACCTAAATCCATTGCAGGGAGACCAACTATTGGGGTCCTTCCTACCCCTTTGTAGTACCTCAGCTCTGTAAACGAAGGCACTGAAGCAAATAGCCCTGTCCCTTCCCTCTGTCCTTTCCCACGCTGGAGCAGTGAAGGTACATGTGAAACAACTTCTGAGGTGGCAAGAACTCTTCTGCATGTTTTGGGGCCAGTGCAATCCTCAGATCTCCTGCCCTGGCTGCAGAGCGGTGGTGGTGAGCGGTTGAACAGCCGCAGGAGTGGGGGAGATCAGTGCGTCTGCTCCGGAGGTGAGCCTGGACGAAAAGCATCCACAGGAGCTCCAGCAACAGTTGCTGAAGCAATGCACTGCTTGTTTGTCATCTTCTCCCTGGAAATAACGTAAGGTTTAATCCTGGTTTGGTTGCTTTCTCCCCCTCTCTGCCTGCCTCCTTCCTTCTCTGCTTCTGGTCTATTTAGATGTGAAATTGGCAGACGCTGGTGGTTGTATTCAGACAGGTTGCGATGAAATCAGCCTCCCAGGAGGCTGCTCCCACGGTAGATCCCTGAGCTGCAGGCAGCACTTCTCCGACTGCCGCTAATGGTCTGATTTCAAAGTGTCAACAGCAGGAGTTTCGCAGTGATGTTTATTGCTAATACTGTACAGCAGCCAGCAGGTCTCCAAAGCCTGTGTGTGTGTGAAAGGGATGGTGACATAGGGCAAAAAGGCAAGGAAAATGACAACAGCAGTGGCAGGATGTAAATAATTTGTCCAGACCAGACAGTGGGTATAATATTCTTGGAGAACAGCTGAGGCAAGGGGGTTAAGTGTAGCTCGTGGTGGCAGTTGTTAATTTTATTATGGATAAAAAACCTGAATTGCCTGCCAGAATTAGAGGCCAGTAACAGTGGCTGGCCTGAGCTACCTACAAAGAAAATGATCTTCAGTCGGCTCCATCCAGGACCAACACTCACCTGGTTAGCCTGCCCCTTCTGTGCTGCAGATGGCTGGGAGAATGCTGTGTCGTGCACTGCTTCCCGGCAGCAAATAATTTTATTCTGAAGGGGCATATCCCTCACCCTCTTATTGCTTTCTGACACTTTTCTCTTTGTCCCCTTTGTCTGTTTAGATTGAGAGCCTTAAACCGTGCCGTGCCCTGTGCAGCCAGGCTGCAGGCTCAGTGGGTGTTCTACCTGCAATTCACAATACAGACACTAAGAACGAACTCTCCACGACCCTCAGAAGAATGCCTCTGTAGGCAAGACAGTTTTTGTTCACTGATGGCCCAAATCACCTTCTGCCGAGGAATGATAATTAGAGGGACAAACACAAAGGGAATCACTGAGGAGCACACACTAGAGGATTGTAATCAGAGTAACAGCTTGAGGAAAATTCCTGGCTGCCTTGCTGCGAATCGTAACGTGGCTAGACTGAGCTGAGGCGGTCAGCGTGATGGGAAGGGAGTGCCAAACATCTCTGGCTCTGGCAGCTCCTTGCCAGTTGTCCCAAGGAAACGGTCTTTCAGAGATAAGCAGCCAGCCGGCATGGCCTTTTGTTACTCCACGTATTTAAATTTGCTCATGCGATTGCATTAAAACGCTAATGTGTTTGACACTAATTGTTTCAAACGCTGAAGCCAGATGAGAATTCTTACAAGGAGGAGCCTGTGATCTAACCAGAAATGTCTGTGGAATGCAGAGCAGCAGTGCAACGCCTTGGCTGTGATTGCCCGGCAGGTACATGTCAGAATGGGTGCCCAGCCCCCTGCTTACCGCTCCAGTGTCTCAACTGGGAATCATTTCGAGGACTGTTATAATTAGGATTGTTTTGTTTACAATCCAGCTGCTTTTAGGCATCTTCAGTTCTCTTTCACACCCACAAGGTTAAGATCCCACTGAAAAGAGTGGTCTTTGTTTTCATCTGTCTGAGAAAGGTGCCTGTTCCAGGGTGACACGGCAAGGGGGAGGTTGCTCTCCAGCTTGCAGTGATGTGCTCTGCTGGAAGGAGACAGGAGTGGCTTGGGGTATCTGTGGTGCCACTGCCAGAGATACTGACAGGCCTGCAGGAGAAGGTTGCTCCTCGTTACAGTCCTGTCATGCGTGTATTTGGAATCTCTGGCAGCTGTTATCTGGTGAATAATTCAGCAGAAGCCATCATTGATAAAAGAGAGATTGTGAAGGGTTCTTTGGGTGGAATGGGAAGTGCCTGCTTTCTGAGAAACGAGTCTATTAAAAATTGACTTGGTGCTATCAAGATAAAACTCATATTTGGCCTTTTTAAATTTTTAATGCAAAGTCATATTTATTCTCTGTGACTTCCAGCTCTCAAGACCCAGCCTTGCAGTCGGACTCCAAAGCACCCCTGGTTCTGTGGGGATCCTAATAAGCAAATTCCACAGCAGAATGAGTCCAGGCTCTGGGACGTGTTGCTTCCTGTGGCTGTTGCTCCTGCCAGTACAGCTGATTAAATAAGGTAATTTATCTCTTTCCTGAAGTTGGCTGAACCATGTGTTTAATTTATTAATGTTATTGACTGCATGGAGGACTTACCTGGTGTGAAATGTCATCTTGAGGGGCTCCCGTACACAGAAATACAGGCTCTGTATTAATACAAGCAAGCACTGCTTCCTCTGATGGATTTTGTAACTCTTGCTTAAAGCAAAATATACACCCAAGCCTGAACTCCATTCAGGCTCAGGTATCTGAGCACATCCTGTGGAGTCGTGGAGGATGTGTGGAAGCAGTGGAGCTGCAAGACCACAGGGTTTCTGCAGAGCAGGCTCTGAACAGGCAGTGAAAGCATGGAGTGAGGATTTCTCCTCTATTTCCCTTTTATGTTTCTCTTCCTCCTTTCCTGTCTTATGTCAAATTTACTGACTATATCCACTGGGCATTCGAATAGGAGTAAGCTCTCATTTCTATGTTCACAGAGTAGTGCAGAGGAGTAATTGTTTTCCTGTGACTCTCTGTTACCTCAATGTATGGTCCCAGGCTGTCACTTCACCAGGAGCTTTGCTCCCCACTCCCCACCCTCCTGTGCCTCTTCACATTTGTACTGGTCTCCAAAATACAAACCAAGAGACCTTTAATGATGATGAAGCGTGAGGGAGTGAGCTGTAAGTGATGGTTGAAGGTGTAAGGACAGCCAGCACCTTGGTCCCTCACTTGCTGTGCAGCGAGGCAGGTGAAGCAGGTTGGCAGGCTTTAACTTGGTGTCTTGGCCCTGTGCCGGGTCTGTGTTGGGTTCATGTTGTACCCACGTTGGTGGGTGCAGTGTGGATCCACACTATAGCTGCTTTGCAATCCTTCCTTGAGACTCAGGTTCTGCTTACCTGGGGAGAGCATTTATAGCAGCTCCAGGAGGAAGAACTCTACTGTAAAAAGAGTGAGATCAAATTCTGCTGCTGACCCCAGGTGACCTTCTGTAGCTGGGGTCCATTAGCATCACTCTGCAGATCTGGGCCAGCTCTCCACAGCTGTCCCTGTCCCACCAAGTTCACCTGCTTGTGCTGTGGGCTGTGGTTGTCTCTATTTCTTCTCCCTGCAAAATCAATTCATGTTGCTGAGTTTTACTCTGGGAGTTTTGGTTTGTGGTTTCTATTTTGCTTCCAGGTTTTGTCGTTTTGGGGTGGGTTTCCTTTGGGCTATTATTTTGTTTGGGTAATTTTTGGTTGCCTTTGTTTTGGAGGTTTTGGGGTTTTAGGACTTTGTTTTCTTTGGATGGGTTTGAGTTTTGGTTTATTTTTGTTTTGGGGTTTTGTTGTTTGGAGAGTTTTGTTTTGATTTTTTTTTTTTTTTGGGTGAGTTTTGTTGGTTTGGGTTGGAGGTTTTGGTTGTTGTTTGGGAGTTTGGAGGGGATTAATTTAGTCTCAGTGGGTTTGTGTGTTATTTGGTTTGGGTTTTTTTTGTTTGTTTGGGATCTTCCTTGGGTTTTTTGTATTTGTTCGAGGTTTGTTTGTTGTTATTTCGGGTTGGAGGCTTTGTTTGCTTTGGGGAGGCTCTTTTGCTTGTGTGGGCTTGTGGTTGCTCTATTTTGGTGGAGTCGGGGTGGGGCTTTTGATCGTTTTCAGGTGTGGGGAGGTTTCTTCTGTTCGTTTGGGAGGTTCGTGTTTTCCCAGTGGGTTGGTGGTTTGCCTTTTTTGTTCGGTCCTCTCTTTTTGTTGTGTTTATTTTTCGCTCCCACCCTTGCGCTTTGGGCTGTTTTCAGGTGAGTTTTCAGCCTGCCGGGGCCCTCACAATGTTCTCCAGCCCGCACCTGGGCAGCCGCCCGTCGGTTGGCCCCGCTCCGATCCCCGCCGCTCCGGGCCGGGCCTTGGCGGTGGCCGGCGCCGGGGGCCCGGGCGCGGCGCGGGGCCGCTAGGGGGTGCCAGGGGCCGCGGGGGGGTGCCGGTGGGGGTCGCGGGCGGTGCCGCCGGGGCTGGAGGAAGCGGCGGCAGCGCCGCACGTTCCCTCCGTTTCCGCTTTGTCCCGTGGGAGAGGGCGGGGGGCCGGCTCCGTGCCGAGTCCCGGCGTGGCCCGTGGCGGGGCCGGCCGCGGGTTTCAGCGGGGCAGCGCGGCGGCGGCCGGGCCGCGGGGCAGGTGGGTGCGCGTCGCGGGGAGCGGGCGGTGCAGCTCCGCCGGCAGGGCGGACGGGAGCTTCGTGCGCAGGTTCCAGGGGAGTTTTGGGTGTTGGTAACGTCCTGGCTGCAGGGAGAGCTGCAGGCAAACACCTGTGTGCGGCACCCGTGGGCAGCGGCCCGTGGGCGTGCTGGGACAGGGCAGCAGCTTGGCGGGGGTCTGGGGCACCCAGAGCCGGGGTCACACCGGTGGGACAGCCGCGTCTGAAATGCTGCCGAGCCCCAGCAAGGAGAGCAGCGCAAGGCTGAACTTAGCCTGAGCACAAAGCTGAATTTAGGTGGAGTTCAGCCTGCTGAAGGTGCAAATGGCTTTAAGCGACCGAGGGCTGTGAGGGAAACACGCCGAAAGTGGGAGGCCGAACGTGAGAGCTCCATCGGAGAATGCTAAGCCTCGGCGTGCTGAAAGCTGTGGGGCTTGTGCATGCTGTGTGTGGGGAGTAGCCCCTGCGCATCTACGGAGGGTAGACTGGCACGCTGGGTTTTGGGCCTTCCGTGCGGCGTGGCGGGTGCTGTTAGATGTGCAGATGTGAACGGCATGCTGTGCCTGCGCCCTGGGCTTTGGTCTGCTGCAGCTTGGGTCAGGTACTCACCAGGGCCTGGTCAAAGTCCACGACTGTCCTTTGCTCTTACCAACAATGTTCAAGGTGATAGAGGTCTTGGAGTTACTGCTGGTTGTGCCTGTGTGTTTAAAGGTGTTGTAGGATGCTTACACCCAGGGTGCTGTGGTTGACTGTTGCATCCTCCAGGTGTAATGGCAGGCCTGGGGCTTGGATCCATGCTGGGTAGTGAGTTTTTGGTCAGGCTTGGGGTCAGGTTGCTCATCAGTCTCTTTGCTGGCTGTGAACGGTGCTTTTCCTGGTTCACTTGAGGTTACCCATGAAGGAGGCTGGCATGGCCTTCTCCTGCAAGGAATTCCTTGACAACGCTGGCCTGTGCTCAGAGCTTCTCCTGCTGTGTCCGATTCTTTCTAAGAAGCTTGATGCTTCTCTGGAGCTTGGGAGGTGCCAATTCCTCCCTGCCAACCTTCAGCCAGCAGAAGGCCTCCAGAGATTATTTTTTTTTTTTTAGCATATCAGAATAATAAAATGAGTTTCTCTAATTGGCCATTTAGATGCTAATTTGCTTCTCGTAGGCCTATGCCAGATCAACCTGCCCTAGAACGTGAGTCAGAGCCTGCTGGCTTCATGAATTATTCACTTTGCACGAGGCACCTGCCTGGCTGGGGATCAGAAGGAAACAGGGCCAAAGGCTGATAAATAAAGATACACCTTGGCAGGTGGACCAGGGCTGGCTTTCCTTCCCAGCACCATCGGGTGCTGAGGAGCTGGAAGACTGCTTTGCTTGGGTGAAAACTGCTTCTTTATAGCTTACCATATATCAAGTAGCCACGCTAATAAGTGCCTGTCATTAATACAGGGTTGTTGGTCCCATATGTCAGTTTTTCTGTGGAGCTGATTTTATCTCCCCACTCACAGGACTGGTGTGGACCTCCAGGGCATTGTATTTTATAAGCTACTTAACAAGCTCTGTCTTAAAAGCAGTTAGGCTTCTTGCCACTGCTGCTGGGATTGGGAAGCAGCTCAGGTGCATTGGAACCTTCTTTGTTTTCCCTCAAAACCTCATCCTCACTGCTTTTCCAGCTTGGCCTTGTCTGGCGACAACAGCTCCCAGGTTGTGTGTGCTGTGACTAGTTTGTGCTTCATTTGTGCCGGGCTGATACATGGCTCTGAATGAGGTTTTCTCCTGCTTAGATTGAGCCTTTGTGGTGGGACATACGGGTGGAAAGTCTGTCTGATTGGGTTCTTCAGTTGTTGTCCCAAAGCTTGCCAAAGCTTTGTGGTGTTTATTTGCACATTGTGTTTTCCTTGTCTCCGTTGGCCCACGCCACAGAGCTGCAATTCGAGTCTAACCATGTTGTGTTGCTTGTCTTTTCCATCTGCTGCTAAGGGTTGCACTGTTGTGGGGATTTAACGTGGTAAGGGTTTGCAAAAGGCTATTTCTGAGGCATGTCCCTGTGCCCAGCTCTTTCCCTTCTGGAGAGCAAAGTGCAGGAAGGAGAAGAGTGTCTCTTGGCGCTGCTGTGCTTGTGCCTCCTGCCTGTAACATGTTGATGATTATAGGAGGCTCCTCTGTCACAAGAGGGGCCAACAAAGGTTTCAAGGGATGGTTCAAAGTAGTTTGTGTGTGGGAAAAAACTTCTATAAAGCCCTGATTCAGGCCAGCACTTGCACAGTAACTCCTCTGGCTCTGAGACTTGGTCTTCAAAGGCAAGTGTCTGTCTTCTATAGTCCAAAGGGTTATTCTGTCACTTTGTCCTGTGCTTTGACAGCTGTGACAGTGGGCTCTTTAAAACAGGAGGGGAAGGCCTGTATCTGGACTAAGTGGCCTTTTCCTGCCTGCTTGCAGTCGTCTCCCTGCTCTGTGACCAGGGTTTGGGAGGAGAATGGGCTGGTCGGCAGTGGGTGGGAGGCAGAGGCTGGGTTAACCTTATCTATCTCTGCTAGTCATTTATCCTCTGTCATAGCAACAGGAGCAAACACTCACTTAGTTGCTAAGGTTTCCCAGGGATAATGGGGTCTGGTGCACAGAGCAAAGAGTAATTACCCTGCCTGTTTGAGGGAGCAGCAGCTGAAAGAGAAAACAGGCCAGCACGGTACCTGCTGCAGACCGGGAGTCCTGGGGGAGGTGATGCCCTCAAAGCAGGAGAGTTAATTACACCGGCACAGCTCGGCTTGGGGATTGGGAACTCATCTCTGGCCAGCTGCTTAATTTTTATTTTTTAAATGAAGTGTTAAAAAAAAAGCCTAATTAATTTCCTATTAAAACAAATTAATATAGACACGAGCTACGTAGCTGAAATAACCAGGCAAATGAAAGCTGACTGGAAGAGCTCCTTGTGGGCCTGTGTAGGACAGTTTTGTGTTTGCAGGTCTCGGAGGAATTAATGCTTCATGGGCACCTGTAATCAGCCCAGCTGCAGGAGGGCTCGGCTTTGGCTGCTGGGAGGAGATGTCTTCTGCTGCAATGACTGCCTCAATGTCAACAGGACCCTTTAACTTTGATGTAGTCAAGGTAAAGTCAAAATGTGTTTGAGCTGGAGGAGTGGGGAAGGGAGTTGGTGTAGCAAGATGATGTGAAATGTGTTTGTGAGCTGAAAAAGCCAGCTGATAAACTGGAAAGAAAAATGTTAAGGGTGTTAAATATTTGGGAAAGAAGAGTGGTTGGGATGTTAAATACAGCCTGGCTCGGGGAGTGTGTGATCCAGGAATCTCTGGAGGCTGGGAGGGTAGTCTGGAAAAGTGTTGCTGTGCTGTGCTCTGTTCTTACACTCTTCTTCAAGCATCTGCTCTTGGAGCTGATCAGGTAGCAGGTTCTGTGCTCTCTGGACCTTTACTACTGACTGTGCAGTGTTATTAAGGTAAAGATTTGTGAAGTTCATGTTGCATTTGTGCTGAGAAGATTGCCCTTGATTCACTGAAGCGCCTGAAGTTCTTTGAAGAGCATCATGTCGAAAGGCTGTGTCTGTGTGCTGTTGGCAGCTGGGGCTAGGAATGGGATGTACTGACATGGCAACCTCCTGCCATTGTGGCCACCAGTTGTAGTTGGTGCCGCATGTGCTGGTTGTGGGAGTGTGGTTCAAGACTACACCCAGAAACACCTCCTGTTGCTGTTCTGCTGTGCTCTGGGGAGGTGTGCTGCAAGATCCATGACTGGGTGTCTTGGTAGGGTGACATGGAGAGGTCCTTACCTCTACCCAGTCTGCACCTGGAGGATATACTGCCCCACAGCCAGCTGCAGCTCACCTTCATCCTCCAGACCAAGTGGGGACTCTCCATTGGGAAAGATCCTGCTCACTTTGCTGTCTTGTGGTCACTATGCAGGGATGTGGGGTCAAGTCAACAGTGTGACCCTGCTGCTGTTCCACTCACTCAGACCCCACCAGCAGACTTCCCCCTCACAGACTCATGTCGTGTTCTCAGATGCTTTGTTCTCTGGCTGCAGAGTCTAAATCTCATCATGGAGACAGCAGAAGCAGTGTTACTTGAGGGCTGCAGACAGAGATGTGCTCAGCTCTGTGTCTTTCAAAGTGCTTCTGGCCCCATGCAAAGCTTTAGCTCTCTACGGGGCTGTGCTCCTTCCTTGTAGTACTCCCCCAGCTCTGTGCCAAGGGCAGCCAGGTGGACTTGGATTTAATGAGGTTTTGTTTCACATGACTTCCTCCATCATAGGAGGGGAACAAACAGGTGGAGGGTTTTTAAAGCAGGTCATAAAGTGTCAGTGAGAACTCCCTTTCGATTCTTAATTCAAGTGAAAGCAGAATATTGGAGTTTTCTTTCTGTGACCTGAAGTGTTTGTGCTTCCCTTTTCATTCTGTATGTAGCGGACTTGCCACAGGGCCAAGGGCTGTGGATTTCTGATGCTCTCTTGCTGCTAGAGACTGTCTGCTTCTGCCCTTCCCTAGCTTGTTACGAGGAGCAGAAGACAGGGAGGGATTGGCTCAGTAAGGTAGGTGCTAACTGGAGCATTTTTGAGAGAGAAGGCAATGGAGGCTGGTTGCAGGAGAGGGATGTTTCACCACAGCCCCGAGAAATGACTCCCTGGGCTGGTGTGGTTTTGCTGTCTTGGTGTTTCTGATTAGGCTGATTCAACTGCACTGCTTGTCCTGTACAGAGATAAGAGAGATGATGCTTAATGCTTTCCAGCTACTGACACCATTTCTTTGGCATGGTTCTCATGGCCACGCAAGACACTCCTTTCCCTCCAATGCTCTGTTCCCACCCTAGCAGTCCCACGTCATTCTTGTTTCCTTCTCTGAGGCAATTTTGTCAAACCACACCGGGCTTTTTCCAGAGGCAAAGACTCAAAGCCACCTGCAATGCCACATTGCATCAGAGGGAGCAGCAGATACCCAACGGTGCTGAACGGAATTTTCCCTGTAAATATTTTAGGGAACAATCTATCTGAAAGCTTGTTTGGGGTATGATGATTTTCTAGGCTGTGCTTTGTTTTCTTGCTCTCTTGTCGGATGCTGCTCAGGGAATGGTGGAGAAAGGAAGCATATGCTGAGTAACAGGAGGCGAGAGAGCATGACATGGCTTGTTTTTGTTCAGTCATGCTGAGAAAAGCACACTCTGGTATGAGGCTGGAGAATGTGCTCAGGTCTCTCCTGAGAAAAAATGCTCAGCTGATGTGCTCTACTCTGACTTGCCTTTAGCTCTCTTGGAGCAGATAAAGCTCTGCAGAGAGGAGGGGCAGATGAGTGCTCAGCTTTCCACCCTGAAAGCACAGCTGCTGGCAAAGCAAACTCCTCTGCCCTGACTGTGGTTTGGGGCTTTTCTCCAATTCTAGTTTTATGCTGAGCATTCCACAGCTGCCAAGCTCTGGTCGCACTGGTGTGGTTGTGTGTGTTCAGCCTCGGCAGCAGACATGGAGTGTGGGGGCTGTGCTGCTCCTCAGGTGTGCTTGAATAGGAGGAAGGAGTATGTGGTGTATCTGAAGAGTAGTTTACTATATGCATTTGTGTGAGGCTACATGTGTGTGTAATCCTGTTAACTACACATCACAGGCTTGGGAAATCTCTGGAAAATCCCAGGTCATCCATTCTGTGTGAAATTGTAGCTTCTCTCTGCTTCTAACAGTGGCCCGGGGGTGGGAGCCTCCATATTTTTGTGCTGTTAATGCTTGATTGCTCCCCTGTGTGTGAGTTGCTGTGGGACGTGTGTGGGGACTGTGTTCCCTCCTTGCTTGAGATCATGAAGAAAATGAAAAGGGCAGGAGATGTGGGACAAATGGAAATGCAAACCCACAGCATATGCAGTGCTAAGCAGAGCAGGGAAAGTAGTTGGAGAATTGAAGATGTCAGGGTTGAAGGATTTCTTCTAGAGATGATCCCTTTCAGGAGCAATCACTTCAGCTAATATAGTGAAGGTTTCAAAAACTGATGTTACAGTTGTGGAAGGACAATTGTCTGTCCTTGTCCCAGCCCTCTTCTCTGCCAGACCTTTGCTGCAGCCTCCCATCTCCTCCATGCCTCATTTTGCTGTGCAGTTGAACTGTGCTGTTGAGCATTATGATGAACTGCTGGAGCCTGTACCCTTGCAGTCTGAGCTTTCTGTGTAATTCCTTCTCTTCTCTGCTGCCTGTTGTAAGCTCTGAGTTTTCAGACTCTGCAGAATCGGGATGGTCCCTGAGAAAGGAACTGACTCGCTGTTTGTAACCATTGTGGCTGTTAAGGCTGACGTGGGGCTTGGCAGGAGACAGCTGTCAGCTCTCTAACAGGGATTAGTGTTTCTGTGCTAGGGGTGAGTGCTGCTCGTGTGGCACATGGGAGCTCAGCCTAGGGAGGGAGAGGTGCATTTGCACAAGCTGTGTGGCTGCCTGTGTGAGAGAACCAAGGCCGTGCAGCGTGTGATGCCTCCGTGTCTGGCACAGCAGCAGAGAGCTCTGTGTGTCAGCAGCAGATAGCAGGCAGAGTTGTGGCACACACTGAACCGTGAGCACTGTCGGGGTGAGTGTGCTGGAGTTTGAGACTGGAACATGTGTTTTCTTGGGAACTACTGCACAGTTGGCAGGTGATGTACCTTGCCTGCTATTGTATCTGATTTGTGTTTGCCAAACAGTGTTAAACACGTTATCTCTGCCTGGCAGCTATGGTTTCAAAGCTGGCAAGCGTCAGTTCTAGGAAAGGTAACTATTAGTGGCTGGAAATTCATGCATTAGGGCCAGTAAGACACTTGCTTAGCTAGAGAAACGCTCAGTACATCAAGTACTGAGCTAGTTTTACCTCTGTTGAAATCTCTTGCTGCACCTGTCCCTTGATGCTTTTTGTTCATCCGAGCTGGTGGTAGGACTCAGAACTGCTTAGCTGCAAAGTCTCTTTCGGGGATGTTTCTCCCTTGAGCGAGTGGAAATTGGCTCTTAGCTTCACTGTTCAGCTCACGGTGAGACTGGCGTTGAACTCAGGGAATCACTGGTGTGACCATCTGGTTACAGGAGCTGCAGCAGGGAGAGCTGCTGCAAAAGGTGCTGTCTTAAACGTCAGAGAATGCAAACAAGCTGCTATTGTAGGCTGCAGTTATAAATACCGGGCTATGATGGAGGCAGTTCTAATGAACGAAGTGACTTGCCACTATTCATGCTGATTGTCGCGTGGGTTTCTGTTTGTTACCCCGTTAAGAAGTAAAAAAAAAGGCAACTGTAGCTTCTTTGTGTCCTTTATGGAGTGGCTTTCTCAGTGCTGCAGCGCTGGGGCTCTAACGGTGCTGGGGCAGAGGTTATTCTTACACAAGCAATGCTTTTCTGTAGCTTGGAATGAAACGTCACAAGTGACAAAGAGTCTCTGGCTTTTTGCAGAGCGCCATAAAATCTAAACTTCCAGCCTTGTCTTCAAGGTATTTGAAGGTATTTATTGGCTTGTATTTTAGCAGGGTGATGGTGTGTTTTTATCTCTGTCTGTGGGTGAGAGTCTGTCTGCTTCCACCGTGTGTAACACCAGCAGATCTCCTGTGTTGTAGCTGCCAGAAGAGTGGCTCTTTGGGATGGTTAATGAGGCTGTGCCAAGTGCTGCCCTGTGTGTTCTCAGGGGTGGAGTGGCAGCTGCGCTCAGTGATGGTGTTTGCTTCTTACAGGTGTGATCCCTTCTCCTCACCAGCCTGCTGCTATGGCTGACACGATTTTTGGCAGCGGGACGGGCCAGTGGGTGTGCCCCAATGACCGGCAGCTGGCTCTGCGTGCCAAGTGAGTCCTCACCGCCACCTTTCTCTCCTTCCAGCCTCAGCTGTGGGTGGAATTGTTTCCTTGTATCTATGTGGAGCACTGGCCTTGTCGACAGCCTGACTGAGAGGCAGGGGTTTGACATGCAGAACCCTCTGCAGCCTGGAAATAAGCTGCTTGGGTGGGACAGGAGCTGTTGAACCGGAGCTTGGTGCTTGGCTGATGCTTGGAGCTACCAGCCAGCAGTGTAGTTTGCAGCATGACTGGTGTGTGTTGGGATCCCATCCATTCATCTCACCAGCCCTCCCCTGGGTGGAAGAAAAGGCTTAGAGACAGGCTTGCATTTCTGCAGTGTCCTAAGTGTAATTGATTGTGTTTCCTAGCTGCCAGCACTCTTTGTTTTAGGAACATTTGATCTCATTTCCCTCTGAAGTTAAATTACTGCATAACGTAAAGACAGAAGGGATGGAGGTGAGTCAAGCACTAGAATTGCATTTGCCACTGCCAGCTCTGCTCTTACCTGAACCTCTGGGGTCAGCCTGCAGAGTGTTAGAAAACAGGAGGTTCTCCTGTACCTGAGAGGACTGCCTGACTGTGAGCTGTGCATGACACTGCCACTTCTCCAGCCTTCACTTAAAAGCCTTAAGACAACTGTGTTTGAGAATGCCTTGTGTTTTGCTAGCAGTTGTGGCTTTATCCAGTGACCTCTAAACCCCTACTGAATGGTAATTAGTTGAGCTGTGAAACCTCTTGCCTGTTCCCAAGTGAGCTAAGGAGAAATGTCAGCTGCTCTATGTGAGGCACAGAGGGAGGGGGCTCACTTAAGTCTTGCAGACCAGGGTTAGATCAAGGGGGCAAGCTGCCAAATTAATATTTCAAGGTGTGCCTGATGATGTTTGTGTTTGAGCTGAGGGCATTAGAAATGTCTGATCTGGAGGCAGGAGGATGCAGATAATCCCTGTGTGCAGGAGCCTGCTGTTGGCATTCACGGTGCCTGGCAGCAGCACCCATCTCTGCAGGTGCCCCCAGGACGGCAGCCCTAGGTGTGCTAGTTTTCTTTATAGGCAGAGCCAAGCAGGAGTGAGGCTGTGCAGTGGTAAAATACAAACTGGAGCAGAAGGGGAAATGAGAAAGCAGAAAGAGGTATCACTATCCTGCTGCTGGAGGAATGACATAGTGGTCTTGTCAGTGAGAAGAAACTCCTGCTTTGGGTGTTAGTCAGAGAAGACTTCTCTGATGGAAGACTGATGTGGGCTCTGTGTGCCAGGCAGGTTTAGCATGTAGGACAGGGCAGGGCTTTTGTGCTTTCACGGTTTAACTCTTCCCTCCACGCCGTCCCACAGGCTCCAGACAGGCTGGTCAGTGCACACGTTCCAGACTGAGAAGCAGAGGAAGATGCAGACTCTGAGCCCGCAGGAGCTTGAGGTCATTCTGGAAGTCATCCGCAAGGCAGAGAAACTGGACCTCATGGAGCAGCAGCGCATTGGGTACGGTCACATTCATCTGTCCTCGTCCCTCAGAAGGAAAGGTCAGAACAGCCGCAGGAGTGGCTCTCCCTGCTGCCAGAGCTCAGCCTCCATCAGTCAGAGCACCCCTTAGTTCCTTTCTTTTCTCTTCCTGTGTTGCTTGTTTGGAGATGATGAGCATTGGGAAGGATATCCTGTGTTCCTGCTCTCCACGTTCCAGGCCTTTTTCACACCTTTTTTTAAGCCTTAGGGTTTGCTGTGGTTGCAGCCACTGTCAAAGTCCCCAGTAAATGCAACCTGTACAGCTGTACCAGTGGCTTGGGAAGAGGCTATGGAAGATGCTGAGCTGTGCAGCTGCACCCACTCCTAGTGGACAGGCTGGCTCAGAAATCACTGCTGGCAGCAGAGTGAGGTTTTTCCCTTGTCTATGGCAGCCCCCTGGGGTTTCACCTGGAGCAGTGAATGAATAACTTTATGTTCTAGTTGGCTGAGCCATCTGGAAGGGGTTTGCTAGCCTGGATTATTTGATACATGGGCACCCTTTGCTTTCAGTCCTGCTGCAGATCTGGCCTTGGCTTTGTCTGTGGCCCTCCTGCACTGACTGCCTTTAGAGCTGGGGAGTTCAGCAACCCTGCAGCGCTTCCCAGCAGTGTTTTTTGTTTGCAAGGCAGGAAACCTAAGTGACTCCCAGCCTGTGTCCAGCAGGCTCAGCTTCCTGCCTCTGTGCTTTGCTCTGTCCCTGTGCAGTGCACATCAGCGAGTGCTAAGGAGAGCTGACAGTGATGTTTGTGTCATATATGAGAGACCCCAGAAGCAGCTAACAACCCTGAGGGGCTGCTGAACATTCCTGTGCAGTTGTTGGTGTAGCTGCAGAAGGTCACTGCCTGGCTGCTCCTGTGCTGAAACCTTCTCTGAAGTGTTTTTGTTAGCTCCTGGGAGCTCTCTCCTGCTGAAGTCAAGGATCACTAACGATGGCTCAGCCTAGCTGTGCTGCCTGACCTCATCACCACAGGCAATACCTCTTTCAAACAGACCTTGCCTTCCTCTCAGCACGGGACTTGGTTGATGGGACATTAGTGCTAATGAGGACTGGGTGGCATGCATGGCAGGAGAGCAGCTGCACATGGCTGCAGCTGGCCACTGCCTCTGATAAATGGCCTGGCTGTTATCGTCCCCATCTACAAATGGATACTTGAGGACTGCCAAGCAGTGATCTCAAGACAGCAGCCTTTCTCCGCATGCTTTCCACATCCTGCATCCTAATTGGTCATCCTGCCTTCCCTTTCCTAGTCCTGCTGCTATGGACATTGTGCATGCAGACATGCTTCCTGTCTTCCAAAGCTGCTCTTGAGCAAGGCAGGGAGTAATTCCTGGCATCCCTGTAGTGCAGCCAGGCTCATCTTGGTCTGATGGCTTCAGTCTGGCCTTCCTGCATCTAATGTGGTCTGGGCAAGTCATGTACCTGTTGTACTGCTTTTAGGAAGTACATATAAAGGTGGAGCAGAGTTTGGCAGGTCTGATTCCTCTTTGCTTTCCCAGTGCTGACTCGCCCTGATCTGAGCACTAAAGGTTTTTTCTGCTCTATAGGCAAGAAATGATTGTGATGACAGTGTGGCCTCAGTGACACTGAGCTCCTTGTGTGGGATCAAGCCATTCTTGTGAGCAGTTTGCCCTACATGCACTAGCTAAATCAAGCTTTTCAGTCATATTTGCAGTTATGGTTATTGAGGTCTTGGTGAGCTTTGGTGGAGGAACTTAGGGTTTTATCCCCTGAAGGCCAGAAGTCAGCTGGTAGGAAACACTGAGTGCAGAGACTGAAGTGAAAGTACATATGGTCCCAGCAAGGGGCCCAGAGCTGCAGAGGAACGGTGAAGGTAAGCTGAGTGTGGAGCGTGTGTCTGCAGGGTTTTTGGCATGCCTCTGCTTCCAAGGTGAGAGCTGTGACCTCTTTGCCTCTTCCCCTGCAGGCGCCTGGTGGAGCGGCTGGAGAACATGCGAAAGAACGCGATGGGGAACGGCCTCTCGCAGTGCCTGCTCTGTGGCGAGCTGCTGGGGCTGCTGGGCAGCACCTCAGTCTTCTGTCAGGATTGCAAAAAGGTGGGTCTGGTCACACGGGTTTCTGCCTGCTCCTGGTTAGCAGATCTGTATAGGAGAGTCCCCTGTGTCTCCTAGAAGCTAAAGAACTCTTCAGGGTTCACTTTGCTCCACTTGTCTTGATTGGTGCTGTCTTTTCTCTTGCACCCTGGTTGTCTTATTCCTCTGGAGCCCAAAGTGTCTAAACTGTGCTGAGTGCTGAGATGGGATTCATCAACCCTGCATCTGGGTTTGCAGAGTGAGAGAAGGGGCAGAAACGGATCAGAGGCAACTCCTCTAAGAAGAGCCTGTATGCTTTACTCTTATTTACTCCAAGGTCTGTCCTTAGACCTTCCAGTCACAGCACTCTTCAGAGTACTCAAGTCCATCTTCAAGTTCCAAACCAGTGTAGGGTTTCCATTGCTGGTACACGAATGAGGCTGTGCACCGACAGCTGCCTAGGTTTGTATGTGCTGTTGGCAGGACTGCATGGCTACTCTTGGAGAAGTAGCATCAGTTTTTGGGGAGGATGCTGTTCTGCCAGCACTCTGGGGTCGATTCTTGCTTGTCTAGACTCTGCAGCCAAGGGGTTAATCTGTATTGCTGTGGAAATGATGATCTCCAAGGCAACCGCTTTATCCTCCCTCTGCTGGGAGGCTGTTTTTCCTGCACTAGAAGACCATCTTTCCCTGGGGAGATACTTTCCTAAGTGACTTTGCCTCAGCGTGTTGCCTGGGGAGAAGTGAGGGCACCTGCTGTTTGCAGGAGTGTTTCTGACTTGCCGGTGGTAGGATGGAAGAGAGCAACCTGTGCTAACTCTGTCCCTGGTGGCTACTGGAGCCCACAGCACAGCTCTGAGTAAAACCTGCTCCTTTACGGTGGAGTGGTTAAGCAGCCAGGTTACCTCTGTGGTAAGCAGCCATGCAGGGCACAGTGGAGAACCTTTCCTGCAGGCATTGCTGGAGTTTGTGAGGTGCAGCTTTCATGCAGAGTAGGCTGCCAGGCCAAGCTGCACTGGTCCACAGTTGGCTGCAGCACTTTGAACACCTGGGTCTTAAGCCAAGAAAAAAGTAGCATTTTAGGAAGGGGTGGAGAAGGAAACAGCATTAAGGAAGTGGCAAGTGAAAGATCTGGTTTGATAGGAGCTGCAGGGCAGCTGTCTTGGAGAGAAGCATGAGCTCTGTGTACAAGTGCCTGTGGAAAGTCAAGGGCTGGGTGGCCAACAGGAGACAGCTGGCTTCTTCCTGCATTTCAAGTATGTGGAATAACAGGATGTACTCTCTTCTTGCCTTCTTCCCTTGGCGATTATGCCCTCATCTTGTCCAAAGCTGGCTGGGTCACGTTGCCACCAGGCTTTCTAACCTCCTTCCTGGGAGCTCTGTACTAACAAAGAGGCAAAAGCTACTTCAGATGCTTCTGAGCCCTGTCCATTTGCAGTTGTAGGTGGTAACTCCCCCAGCTGGTGATGTTGCCTGAGCCTGGGATTCTTAGGAGGACTGTGACCAGAAACCCCCAGAGAAGGGCTGAGTGGTTTTCTTTTGTGGTTATTCCCTTTTTGTCTGGAGTCTGGCAGTCAGTTCAGGAGCATTCATATCCAGGATGTGTTTTGCAGCTGCTTTCAGCTTGGCTGCACTTTTCAGCTGCGTGCAAGCTCGGGGCACACACTCAGCACTACCTGAGTGCCCTGAACTGCTTCACTTGCTGCTTTTTAATGTTGTAGAGTGAACCCGGGGAATGGTCAACCTTTTGGCACAGCACGCAGAGTAGACTGTTACTTCAAGCTTGTTCCCTCTCATCCAGGGATATCCATCACTCATGCTGTGTGGAGTAAGCAAGGACTTGTCAGGGAATTATGGATTTTTAAAGTTCATATTTTTCTTGCTGCTGGTGCTCTGTTACTGTCTCAGCCTGTTTAATTCAGTAGCAGGAATTGTAATAATGCATGTGAAACATAGCAAAGAACTTACCTTCAGCAGGTCCCTTCTGCTGAGCAGAGGTTCTGTCTTTATCCTAGCCTGATGGGTTTTTTTATGTGCTGCTTTCTGTTTTATGAAGAATGCTTTTAATATTAGCTTTTATTATCTTGGAAATAAATGCATGCTGGCAAGACAAAGATGTATGCAAATCCAGGAGTGTTCACAATAGCAGCGGTTAGACAAAGCATAATGTGTCATTTGCCATGCAGAGGGGATCAGTAGGATCTATAAAAGGTGAACTGTATGTAGGAGAAGAAAGTGCTTTATCTTGTGTTTAATGAGGAATGGGGCTGTGTTTAATGCCTTTTGATTTTTATGTCTTCTTCTGAGGGGTTGTAAGTGATGCTCTATTTTTCATCTTGCTGCAGAGGAAGAGGAAAGCCTCTTTTTATAGTGGAACTTTCAAAATTTATGGCTAGAGACAAAATCGTTTGGAAAGTTCCACTAGAGGGAGTGTTTGAATGTGCTATACGTGTGGGGTTGGGATCGTTGAGGGTATTTAAGAGTTACTCCCTTAGATTTTAGGTGGAGGGAGGGAGAACTTGGAGTGTTTCAGATGGTGTCTCCTAATTGCATCTGCAGTCCCTCTTGGCTTAGGAAGCACCATGTTGAGTACTGATGCAGCAAAGTCAATAGGTTCTTCCTTATTTCTATGGGAGGATGAGGGCAGAAACAGAGAGATGGAGAGAGGAGCACCAACCTCTGTGGGGATGCTGGTGATGCCTGCCACTTTCTCTGCTTCATGAATTAGTGACAGACCTATCTCTGGGTTGCTCTGACCACACCCGTGGGAGACATTTACTCATGCAATGAAGCCATTGCCTCATGTACCATGATTCTGTCACTCTCCTCCTCCACACAGGGTTGCTGAGGTCTGAGTGAGCCACTGAGACTTTGGTCTCTGGACAGAGACCTTCTGGCTCAGAGGAGGAGCAGCCTGGCTGAGAGGATGAGTAGAACTTTTGCTGGTGAGATTACATTCACAGGTCTCTCTAGGAAAGGTTTTGCTCTCCAGGGCCCTCTTGTGAGTGGCTTTTGCTCTGTGAGGATCAAAGAATTCATCCAATTTCTCATTCAAGCTGTAAGCCAAGCCTGATACACATCAGCTTCATTATAAATATGAAGTGATTCAGGTAGTAAATGGTTGGTAATGCCAGCGGAGAGATGAAAGGTCCTTCTGCAGCAGTAGTGGCCACGTGGTGCTGTCAAGCCTTCTGCTTGGGGCCTGCCAATGTCAGCACAGTTGGATCCACTTCCAGTTCCACTAAGCAGCCAGAAATCAGGAGCTGCTGAGCACCTGCTGAAGTGAAGGGGAGGCCATGGGATTCAAGACTGCGCAATGGAAGGGAGGAGAGGTTCTTCTGTGTTTGGTTACAGCTGCTTGCCGTGCCACAGTGATTTGGGTTTAGGATTTTGAGGTATTAAAAAAACCCCACTCTAGAATCATAGAATCATGATCACTCTAGAAAGAGGCTTCTTGGTCATGATTTGGCCTGTCCAGTGTTCTTTTTGCCCTGCAGCCAAGGACTGCAGTGTAGATTTGTCTCTGTCTCATGTCCATCTAAACCTGAAGCAATTTCCTGCCATCCATGGTTCTTCGGGATGACTCAGGAAATTGTGTCATGTTTAGGTTTTTAAGGAGACTAAAACAGAACTGTGGGGAGGTTCTTCTCTCCCTTCTCTCATCTGAGGGCTGTATGGCCTTACTAACACCACTTTTTTCTTCTTTTTTTTTTTATGCTCTCCTTTCAGAAAGTTTGCACCAAGTGTGGAATAGAAACCTTTGGGGCCCAGAAACGTCCTCTTTGGCTGTGCAAGATCTGCAGTGAACAGAGAGAGGTAAAATGTAGCTGTGAAGAGATGAGGTTCAGCAGCATGCATTGCTTGTCCTGTGTCTGTGCTGCGTGTGTCTGGGCTTTTTCCTTCTGCTTGGGAGCTTGGGATGAGCTTTGGGAGGCTTGGCTGGAGGCTAATCAGGCTTAGTGAATACACACAGTGGCAACAGCTTTGGTTTGTGAGGAGGTGGAGGGGCTTTTCTAGCTATGGTTATAAAGAGACTGCTACCTTCTGCTGCCATGCTCTTTTCCTCCTAGCTCTGTGGCAAATAGATTTGGCTAGCACTGGCTCTTTAATACAGCTGGAGATATCTACAGCATAGCTGCAACATTTGTCCCTCTAAAAATAACTAGGATTGCAGCTTTCAGGTCTGTTTTCCTCCCTGCCTGCAAAATCCTTTCATTTGCCAGTGTGTGAGGCTTCGAGTGCAGGTCTCTACATTTTTATATCCTTCATCCTTGACTTTATACTGCAAAAAGAAATAGCCTGTCTCAATTCTTGTCTGCCAGCCAGCAGCCACCAACACCAGGGCTTGCTGCTCTACACTGAAGCCAAGTCAGTGAATTTGTTCTGTGATTGCAGAGGGATTTTCACTTGTTCTCATCAATTTATTTTGGGCTTTTGCTTGTGGTCCTTGAACATCAATCCACTGCAGCTATTTCTGACCACTGCAACTAACTGTGAAACCTTGGTGCTCCACAAAATCTGTTTGGGAAGTGTAGTGAGAGCATTTGTGCAGGTGTTTGGGATGATGAATGTTCATTGAGACTACTTGTGGAAACTTTGCATTGCTTTGATTTGACACAGGAGGGGTTTGTCTGTGTGGGAGCAGTTGCAAACTTCGTATTCAGATAAGATGAGGGCTACATGAATCCTGCTGATCTTTAACTTTTGAGCAGCAGTGTGGGCGTGGGTAGGTAGAGAGCATTCCAGCTCCTTGGATATTGCTGTTAATTTGATATGCTGAGTCATCCAGATGTTTTCAATTCCAGATGGAGGTCTCGCAGTGAAGAGCTGAGGCAGGTCAGGGAGATGGGTAGAGGACTAAAATTGACTTTATATCTTTTATTCTGTTCTTTCTGTATTTTTTTTTCTCATCTCACACTGCACAATTGGGGTTTTTTATCCTGTTTGAAGAGCCATGGTCACTGTATAGAGAAGAATCTTGAGCTGTACCCCTGTACCTGTCCTGTTAAGTGTTACATGTGGCTACTGTGTGTGAGGCTACAGTAACCTTCAGAGCTTGCTCTCTCTGAATCCTGAGGTATGGCCAAAGTGCTTTCCTAATGAAAATGGATGGAGCTTTTCTTCTTAGACTACTTTAAAAATGGCCTAATCTTACCTCCCAATCTTAAGCTTCATCTTTATTTTCTCACTTTCTTTAAGATTGTTCCAGAGCCGTCTCCTTTCTTGGTACCCTGTCCAGGAGAAGGTTGGAGGGATCACAGTGTGGACATGCAACCTGGCATCAAATCATAGAATTGTAGAATGGTTTAGGTTGGAAGGGACCTCAAAGCTCATCCAGTTCCAACCCTCTGCCATAGGTGATCTCACCACCCTCACTGTAAAGAACCCTTTCCTAACATCTAATTTGAATCTGCCTTCTTCCAGTTTAAACCCATTACCCCTTGTCCTGTCCTTACAAGACCTTGTAAATAGTCCCTCCCCAGCCTTCCTGTAGGCCCCCTTCAGATACTGGAAGGCTACATGCCCACATGCCCTGCTTTATTGTGAGGGAAGCAAGGAAGCATTCAGAATTAGCAGAAGCCTTGAGGCATGTCAGCCAGGGCAAGGCAGTTGAGGCAATGTCAGAATGAAGGCCTGGAAAGTGGCTTTGATCAAGTCTTCCCTGTGGTCTGTGTGAGAAAGTGGCTGAGTCTCTGTGGCTCCAGGCTGATGGCTGCTGCTAGTGCAGTCCCTGAAGCTGGCTCAGGTGTCATGATACTGCAGGGCATGCACTGCATTACCAGATTATTGTACAGGCTTATGTTCACAACCAGCACCTTGTTGCTGTCTGTTGCTGTGATCTGGATCTGTCTTGTTTTGCCATCTGCTCTGGACCAAACCCAGTTGGCCACCCTCTTTGCAGAAGGTTATATTTACTATCAATGAGTGCAGATGGATGTCTGCTCTTTGGGGTCAGATACTGTCCTTTCTGTCTAACCTCTGTATCCTCTGCATAATGAATAGGCATTGGCTCCATTTTACTTCCTGGAATCCAGGCAGAGAGTTTCAGGAACATGCTTAAGCACTTTGGGTTGCATGAAGCAGTAACAAGCCAATGTTGCCTTTTGTCTCTCCACTTCTCAGTGCACAGCATGGTTGAGCACGGTTGTCCATACCAATGAAACATGCTTAAAGTAGGCTTGTCCAAGTCCACAGGGCTCTGGCAACACCTCTCAACTTGTGAGGTCCCTAAACCTGGTCAACTCCAGTAAATGAGTGTTTGATACTGGTCTGGAGGCCCCCCTCCAGCAGGTATGATGAGATGTGGTGTTGCCAAGCGAGGTGATTCCCTCTACATCAGCACTTTGATCACCATCTAATTTTCTGAGCCACTGCTCAAGCTATTTGAGCATGGTATTTATGAAGCTCTCAAGTTAGTGAGAGACTGACTGGCAGTGAAATGAGAAAGTGAGGTTGTTTGGAAACCTGGGTGGGCTAAATGATGTTGGCTAGAGTTAATAAGTGTCATCTGGCTGGGACAAGAGCCTGGGACTCTAATTGTCCCCTTCAGCTTCTGAGTGAGCACGTGAGTCTTGCACCCCACCAGGATCCCAAGGCAGGTTGATGGGGTTGGACATTCACTTACACCAGCTACCAGCTGAAATGTGCAGCGTTGTTCACACATGCTGAAGCTTTCACCCCTCCATCTTCCTTCTTATTATTTGTCCCTGTAGGCTTGATCTAAGCTAGCATAAACTCAGTGGCATGTGATAGTCACCCTCTCCCTCTTGCTGCAGGGACAGAATTTGTCCTGGTTTCAGGTAGGATTAAATCATCAGCATACTTGGGTCAAAATGAAGCCCCAAGTAACAAGCTGTTGTTTACATCAGTTTTTCAGATGGAGTTGAATGTTTCATGCCCACAGGTCCCTTTGAGAACCCCAGCCTCAGCCATTCAGAAGTGTTCTTTGCTGCTTTGTGTTTCCTTGAAAACCTCCACTGGGAAGGCTGTGCTGCATAGCAATGAGGAACAAGTTGCTCTGACACGGTCTTATTTCTGTAGAGTGGATGTGATTAATGGATTCTGCCTGCTGCTTGCATCCCAACCATCCAGAAGCAAAGCAGCGTATTCAGCTGTGCCCTAGCTGCCGCGCGTGATGTGTCTGTGCAGGGTAAGGGTCTCTGAGCTGCCAGAAGGGTACTAGGATGAATACGTGGCTGGGACCTGACAGAGCTTGGATGCTCCTACTGGCAAAGAGAACATCCCTGAGGGCCAGCAGAACACCCTTGTGTTGTAAGTGCATCTCCTCTTCCTTGAATAAGATAGACCTCGCCTGCTTTAGGCTAGAACATGTCTACTGGAGATACTACTTGTCCCAGTTGTTTGCAGAGGCATCTGTTGAAAACCCCTCTTGTTCTCTCAGGATTCTGTGGATGTTTTCCTTTGTGATGTCTTTGAGGGTGGTGGAATTAAAGCAGATATGTGGATCATGTTTTATTGTTCCTGAAAGCAAGGGTAGAAGCACATTCAGTCAACCTCATATTCACATTTGAGGCCAAAAATGTCCCTTCCTTCTTATTTCCTCCATGTGCTGTGTTGCCTTTCATGGATTTGCATCTTGCATTGCCTTTTTGGAGACTGACTAGTTTTTCTGCATATGTATGAAGTCCTGTAGCAGGATCAGGGCTGCTGATCCCTGATTGCAGCAAATTTTGGCCACAGTTTTGCAGTGAGCCTGTTCAGTAACTTGGCAGGGAAGCAGTGATTCACCCATGGGAATAAGAGTGCAGAGTGGAAAGGGACCAAGTCCTCCAGCAAAACAGGCTCATTGCACTGACTGTCAGAGGAGCAGAACTGCCTGGGAGGAACTGTGGAGGGCATGTGTACAGCTGGAGTGGTTCCCAGCTGCCAGGCCTCTGGCAGAGCACGTGAGCTTAGTAACAGCTTGGGCAGCAATGCCCGTGTTGAATTAGTCTCGTGTGGCTGGAGTCTGCCTGTCACCTCCTGGCCTGAGGGGGAAATGGGACCTGCTGTGCTTTGTCAAATCCCTGCCCAGCCGTTTAACTCACTGCACAGCCCTGTTTTGACTGATACCTCCAGGTTCTGCGCAGCACCCTCCTGAATTACCACATTCTATATGTATTTTTTTCATATCCATAATTAGCGATGCTATCATGGTAATTAAAATCCTCTTGGAAGCCTTGGTGCACATTTACATTTGAATTGACACATCCAAAACTGTAGCTGTAATGAAAACAGTTTTGGCAGGGTGGGGGAAGATAGCTCCACTGGCTATGAAAGACAGTGTCAGCTCTTGGGGACCTGTTAAAGTTTTAATTTGCCCCCTCTGCTTCACTTTCCCTTTAATTTCTTCTCCCTCACTAAACAGCATTTTCATGGGTGGCTGCGTTTCCTGGTTTATCACAATAAACCATGCAGAGGAAGATTACGGTTCTGGAGGAGCAGAGTTTTCTCCTCCCCTTTTGCCCTCAGGGCTTCCCTTTCCACATATGCACTTGTACCATTTTGAACGTTATAAACCAACACAGCCCAGGGTTATTGCTGCCTGGCACGACGATTTCTTGGCAGGAGACCATCCTGATGGAGGGGAGTGCTTATTTTGGGTGACTCTGGAGTGAATCAAAGCGATGTGCACCTGTTTGCAATTCAAACGACTCGTCAATAGCCTGACATATTATTTTGAGGGGTGGTAGCAAGTGGTTAGACTCAAAATAGTGTCCTCTAGAATAGAGCTACAGGAGGAAAAAAAAAAAGAGGCCTGATTGAGAGGGGAATGATAAATCATTGGAGCCAGGCAGCCATTGCAGCTTGAGAAGCGTTGGGGTCAGAGGTGCAATAGATTTTGCTATTCCGGAAACAAAGCTCCGAACAGCAATTCCACTGCCTTTTAATTTTCTCCATCCTCAAGTGCTGAATGTGGGAGTTGACAACAGATTGCTGTAAATAATGTAATTGGAAATCTCTGTGTTATGGAAAAGCAGATGAATGCAAATAACGAAGCTGAAGAGCGTTTGCTCTTTCTTCCTGCCAGCGGTTTGCAGCGTGCCAGAGCCGCGGTGCAGAGCTGGGACAAAGTGAGCGTGGGGGCACGTGCAGCATGAGGGCAATGGCAACGATGCCCTCCCAGGGTGGTGGCATTTTCAGGTGCCTTTCTCTTTGTTAAGCATTGCAGCCCACAAGAACCTGCTCCCCTACCTTTCAGCTGCTTAGGAGGTTGAGCCAATAACTGGTGTGTCAGCATGGGAAGCTAAAGGTAGCTGTTTTCTTCTTGCCCAGGCTGCTGTGAAGGAAAGGAGCTACAAGGATCCTTTGTAAGCATCTCTATTTAGGGGACTTCTGGCTTTGGTGAAGCAAGCTCTTGGGTGGCCTGCAAGTACCATTGCAATTCCTTCTGCTGTGATCCCATCTCTTCACCAGCGAGTCCTAATGTTTTCTTTGTTTAGGAGCTTGTTTTAGCGCTTTTCTGTTCAGAAAAGGAGCAAGAGGAGGGAGGAGTAATATGCATTTCACCAGGGCCCAGTGATTCTCTGTTAGGTGCCATTTACAGGCTGCACTTGAATGTGCCAGATAAAAATAAGCATCTGCTTCTGACTGTCTCATCCTGTAGCTGTAATGATGGCTTGATGCAACTTTAATAGGAGTATTATCAGGGTTATAAAAGGCATTGAGCTCTCTGGACTTGTCATGCCCATGGCTGTTAAATTGGTTTGAAGTAATAAAAGAAGGAGTCTGTTGCTAAAGTGGCTCTTCTCCCCTGTGTCCAACCTGCCTTTGCTTTGGGGTACTCATGGTGTCAGGGGAGGCAGAAGCACAGGAGTATCAAAGAGGTCAATACTGAGTGTGGATTTTGGTTGTATTTGGCTGTGCCAGCTTGAGTGCAGTGGGCCACAGGCAGTAGCTGCTGGTGATTCATTGTGTGGCTGCTCTGTCCTCAGCCACATCCTGGACCATCATGTTCTGATCTGGGGGGATGCCGATAGAGGCCTTTACTCCCCTCTGTCAAGCACTCGGAGCAAGGGATGGTCAGCATTAGATGAAGCTGGCTTGTTGCAGGAGACTGGAAGTGGCCAGCTGTCCCTCTGGCTGATGAGATTCCAGCTCCACCTGAACTCTGCTGTGGGGGCTGGATTTCACCTTCTGTGCCAACAGGACTGGTGGGAGCAAAACTCTCTGCTTAGAAAGAGCAAACTCCTGCTAATAAACAGGACTCTTGTTGCTGAAGCGCTGCTATGGATTTATTAATTTAAAATCAAGCAAGACCTTTGCTGTCAGGCCACTGCTGCAATCAATGAGGCTGCCATCAATAGCAGTCAGCAGCATCGATCTGTTTTGATGCATGGATGCTGAAACTAACCTGTGCCCACGTGCAGGATGGAACGTGAACCACTGGCGTTTGGGATGGGGCACAGCTGCTGCCCTGGGGGGTGAGCAGAGCTGCTGAATTCAGACAGGAGAGAGCATCTCCCTCCAGCTGTTGAAGAGCTGATCTCAAAACAATTTCAGTACTGCTGTAATGAGACCAAACTCCATTAGAAGCACCAATTTGAAGTGAATATGTATGCATAGAATCAATTTTATACTGGTATTACTACATCAGAGCTGAGTATATTATATCATTAACTCTTTCTATAACTGGACTTGCCTTGGGGTAGTGAGAACCCTGGAGGTGACCAGCCTTTTCTTAGAGCAATCTTGCTGTGTCTGATTGGTTTTATGGTGTGCCTAAATTGTAGCTTGCCTGGAGATAATAGGTCTCTTCAGTGCTTCAAATTAAATTACAGATGTTGCAAGGCCTGTTCAGAGAATGACTGTAAGGAAGGGCTTCTTGTTCCTGGCAGTTTCTGTGGGGAAGTTGTGTGTGCCCCAGCTTCCCAGTGTGTGGCAGGGCACAGACAAGCTCCTCAAGCCATGCAATCCAGTGCAGTAAGCCTCTTAGCAAGATGCTGATTGGGCTGCAAACCCTGTGGGTGCAGCAGCTCCTGTTTTGCCGTGTCCTGCTTTTGCAAGTCCAGATAAGAGAGACCAGGTCTTACACAGCCTTGCATCTTTATCTGAGTTGCAGTGGACTAAGCATAGGGTAGAGATGTCTGTCCTGGATTTAGAGAATACATCCCAATCCTTGGCTCTGCAGGGGTAGCAGAGTGTGTTCCTCCAGGATCTCCATGCTGCATTGATGTGTGCTGTTGTACAAGCTCTACCCCATGCCGTGCAATCCCTGTGTGCTTGCAGAGGGGACAGAAGGAGCTGTGATCAGCTTGTGCCTTGGCTGGCTGGGTCACTGTTTTGGTTCTTTGCATGTTGGTAGAGGAGCTGATAAAATGTCCTATCTGCCAAGGCCCCCTCTGTAGAAGAACTTGCAGTCTTCTCTCATTTGGGAAATTGGCTTCCTAAGCTTCTTTGCTCAGGCCAGACTCACTGTCCTGCTGTCGTGTTGGTGTAATTGCTGGGTGCTCTCACCTCCCAGTTTCTAGATGCTGCTGTGGAGATGCACACGTGTCTCTCTTGCACTCTCACAGTACCTGATGTGTGTCCTGGGCCGCAGCAATGCTGAGGTTTCTTCTGCTGGGTGCTCTTTTAAAAAACATGCTGCCAGATTCCCCTGTGGATTCAGATTGCCTTCACGTGGCTTTCAAGACCTCAAACATAGAGATTTTAGCTCTCTGTGTTGATGGCTGTGGTCTAGGAACCAGGCAACCTGCTGAGCAATCTCCTCCCCTCAGTGAAATGGTGACAGTGGTGTTCTGCTTTTTGTGCCAGCATGAGAAGAACTTGTCATGAGTGCCAGGTGGTGTCACTGCCCTCTGCTTTGATTAAGCCTTAAATGCAAATTGCAAAGATAGTGCTCTAATTAGGGATATCTGATCTGCATTTTTACCTGTTGCTGTTGTGATGGTACCATATGCAAAATGCTTTGGGAACATGGAGTAGAAACACTGATTATCTCCTTCCCTCTGAACAGGAATATAAGGTTTCTAACCCCTTGCTTGAAATAGAAAATGATATTTTTACTATATTAACTTGGTTTTGCCCTAGCTGTCTCATTAGCTCATTATTTGACTGCTGGAAGGCACAAAAGAATTAGGATTTTAGAAGCCATTTCTCCTTGTCTGAACTGCCATGCTTTTGCCTTCCTCTGGCTCACAGCAAACTTTATATTAAATATACTAAATAGAGCTCCTTCATCATAAGCTGCATTACAACTAAACTGCAGAGCAGAGGACATCCTTACAGAAGAGGTTGTCTGATTCCTGATGCAGATTCAGGTGTTTGAGTGTCCTTCTGATTCTAGGATTCTCAGGCACACTCATTAGATGATCTGGCTTAGCCTGGTCTGCTCTGGGGGATAAATGCCAAGGTTGTGCTGTTTGGTGTGGCATGAGGCAGCACTTTTGCTCTCCTGGTTTTGCCCCTTGCACCCCACAGCTGCTGCTGCTGCTGATGTTTGGATCTCTCAGAAGCAAAGCGACCCAGGCTGAGAGACATGGCCCAAGAGGACATGTGTCAGGATTTGCTGCCCCTCCAGCCGGTGCAAAACTTGTTTTACTCTAAGCAGAGCATGTGCTTGAGGCTATTCCAATGTGTGGCACATTCCTGCTGTCTCCAGGAAGCTTTTCCTTTTGTGCATCCCCAATGGGAAAGCAGCAGATGCAGAATCTGAACTGCCTGCTGCTTAGTGCAGTGCATGAAACTTCATCCTGGTATCCTTGCAGTAAGCCTGGGAATGTGTGTTTGACCCAACTGTGTCTCGTCTTGATCTGGAGAACGTAAGAACCTCCATGGTGTGCTTGGTCACTCTCTGCTCCTCCTTCAGTCTGTGCCTGTTGCTCATTCAAATGTTGTGTTTTTTCTTATTTTTCATCTTTTATTAGTGTTGAAAGAAGGACCAAGGTAGCACTGGGCTGAAAAGGTGTGGGGAGGAATTTGAGATCTATGGTAGTTGCAGGGTGCAGGGGAACCACTGGGCTCTGAGCTGGAGGTCTTGACTCTCCATGTGTTTGAGTGGGGTCAGGGTGGTATGGAGAAATTGGTTGGGCCAGACTTGGTGGGGAGTTTTTTCACTTCTGCCTCTGCTCTCTTCCTGTAAAAATCTAGGCTTAAGGTCTTGTGTCTCTGTCTCTAACAGGTTTGGAAGAGGTCTGGTGCATGGTTCTACAAAGGGCTGCCCAAGTACATCACACCTTTGAAGAGCAGCAGCAAACCCAGTGAGCTGCCCACACAGCCTTGGCAAAGTGAGCCAGTGGTGCTGGAGCCAGAGAGCATTGGTACCAGCAGATCCTTCACTTGGGCCAGGGGAAAAGGTTGGTTGCCTTCCCCACATCCAGGAAGCAGTGGGGAGAAGGACCTGGTTTCTCCAATTGCTAGCAGGATTTAGCTAACAGGGGTGGCTCTCTTAGAAGGTGATAGTCCACAGGATGTGGTGTGTTTCTTGTGTGGGCAGTGATGGGTTTTCATGCTGTGGTGTCTTTTCAGGTTTCACTGTTACTTAACTGCACTGTGGTGGCCCAGACAAGTCTCAGTCCTCCCAGACTCCCTGTCCTTCAGTCCAGCCATGCTTTCCTTTGTTCCTTGCAAACCCTGCTGTTCTGCTAGGACTGCCAAAGGGAGGGACAAACCATGAAGCAGACACCACAAGGTGCCACTGGGCAGATAACTCAAGTTGCTTTATGCTGGGTTAGAAATGACCCCCACCAGAATCTCTCTGGGGTATTACCAAGGCTTAGAGCAAGTAGGCAGAGATACTCTTCTACAGTTGGTGGGCAGAAGTGAGCTGATGCTGTCTTTTGTTCCTGACCCAGCAGTTGAGGATGGTAAAGGGTGAAGCTCATCCCCAGGCTTTGTGGAGAAGGGACTGAGGTTTACAGCATGAAGACTCAGTTGTTCTTTAAATGTCTTGGAGAAGCTGTTGATTAACTTAACTGTGTGCAATGCTGGAGCCAGAAGATTTAGCTCTGGCAAGCCTGAAGATTTATGAGTTTCAACACTCACATCTCTGTTGCATGAGGTAGACCTTAACTGAAGCAGATCATTGTATCACATCTTGGATTGCTGCTCCATCAGATCCCCTTCACAATGCTTCCTTGAAGGGCTTTCTTCCCCACTCTCTTTCAGCTGCCCACCTTGTCCTTGCTCATATGCCCACTCCAGTGGTGTGGCTGAGGGGAAGCAGCAGCTTGGCATTGAGAAGCTGAGCAGACAGGATTGAGCACAGTGATGGGTGGATGCTGCAGAATTAAAACCACTGCCAGTATGCTTTGATTTCTCTTCATTTGTTTCTGGTGTGGCTTAGCAGAGCTGTCTGTCCTCTCTCCCCTTTTGTCATTTCCTATTAGACCCCCTCTATTGGAGAAGACCTTTTCTGTGTACCAGCAGAATGCACCCTTCCATGTCAAGATGTGCAAGGGGAAAAAAACTTATAATAAAGAGGACTCAGGAGAGTTGGACTTACAAAGCTTCTCCTCAGGCCCCAGCTAGGAAAACACTTCCAGCCCTGCTGTAACTTTTGTAATTAAAGACAAATTAGGTCAACAATAGATGGTTGTGCTTCCCTTCAGGAGATGCTTGGAAGGAGTTGTCTTAGTAAATGAGCTGATGATGATAAAGGCATTTTCTGATCATGTGATACAGGCAACATTAAAAGTCAGAGATGCTGGGCCCAGACCTGGTCTGTTAGTTCTGATTTTTACTTGAGTTAGCCTTCACCCTAAATAACGGCAAAGGAACAGGTGATGGAGAGCAAAGTAGCCTTTAGTAAGTTTTGCTGTGGATGGTGATCAGCCTTTCTCCCTGTGCTCAGATTTTTGGCTGGCTGCTGTTTCATGGGTTGGATAATAATAATTTATGGTTTTATTTTCTGGTACTTTCTTGTTGCCCTTCTGTGTGAGGCTGCCTGTCCTCTGGACAGCTTTCAATGGGCACTGTGAGCTGTAATTCATCTCTGAGCTGGAAGCTTGTACAGCTCACCCCTTCGTTTAACTCTTTTTCACCTGCCAGTGCTGGGACTTGTGCTGTTTGTCATCTGAAACCTCTGCAACGTGCAGGGCAGCCTCCTTCCCCTGCTGGGATGATGCAGCTGTGATACTGTAGGCATGAATCTTCAGCTAGGCCAGGGCTGAGCTTCACAAGGCTGTGGCTGACAGCAGCCAGTCTTACCTCTGCCTGGCTGATGCCTTTTGTCAGCTCACACCTCATGCACTCTCATCTGAATGCGTCCTTGGGCTCGGAGCGAAGCCTTGTTGCTTGTTTGGCAGGATGTTCTCAGGAACAGGCTCTGGCATTTAATGTGCCTGAGCTTAATAGGCTGTTCTTGGGGCTTATCTTGGCCAGCCATGTCTAACCCCTCCACTCACTTCCCAAGGTGCTGAAGGAGCCAATGTTGAGCTATTAAGGGATTCAAGCCAGGTAGGAGCACTATAGGTGTAGCCATGTCCCAGCTTCTGAAGAGCCTAGGGGAGAGGAACTATGGTTGTCTCTTCGACATTCTCTATGCCATGAGCTGCCTTTCATCAGGCATGAGCCAAACCTCAACTGTCCCTTTTCCTCCTCAAAAGGAAGGGATCAGAGCCAGGCCCTGAGTGCCAGCTGCTCCAGCTGTAGGAGGGTGGGAGGGCAGCAGGAGTGAGGGAACACAGGGATGTGCTTTTTGCAAGAAAAGCCAAAGCCACCAGGAAGAAGTTTTATGGGTTTACACACCCATTATTTCTCTCGTGCTCACTGACATTGGGATTTGCCATTGCCTTTAGTTTTTCTGTAATAAACAAGCAGTTGCCATGGGAACTCTGCTATTAGTTAAGGCACAAATGTATTGTCATGGGGAGAATAGCAGGAATATTTCTCGTGCTGGTGAACAGCTCTGCTCCATGTGGTGGAATGTGGGTGGGTTTCTGCACCCGGTCAGATGGGATGGGGCAGGCACAGGGTGGGGAGCACTAAGCAGCAGGGCTTTCCTTCTTCCCAACTCTGAGTCCTGCAGAAAGAAATGTGAAGCATCTGGGTAGAAAGCAGAAATGTGATCCCTGAGCTGTTGCACTGTTTGGCACAAGGGCTGCCTGCTCGGTCTTTGGTGGTTTCTCCCTTGCAGTGTGCTCCGGTCCTGTTGCCAAGCAATGCGCAGTCGGAGCAGAGAGGAGCGGCTGGGCAGGGCAATGCAGCAGCTTAGTCCAGCATCTGTGTGCTGGAGGCCAAGTCCCTGAGTGATGGAGCAGAGAGGAGCATGCTGGAGCACATCAGGTGTTTTGCAGGCCATGAATGGGACTGTCCAACTTCTCTACAAGTTTGGGCTGTGCTGCTTCTGGGAAGAACAGTTGGGTCACCTTCCCCTGCTTGGAGATGTCCTCACAATTGTAAGCAATGCTGGGTATGGGCTTGTCTAGGAGCTGCACTTGGTATGACGCTTGGGTCGTGATAAAACTTCATCTCTGACCCTCCCACCTGCAGGGAATGGGAGCTGTCAGCATCTCCACTGCCCAGAGGCATGTTTGCAAGGGATGATCTGGGTGCTGCAGGGCAGTTGGGTGCTCAAGGGCTTGTGCTCAGCCTGCTCATCCAGCACAGCTGAGCTGTGCTGGGCATGTGTGGCTGGTGGGAGCTGTGGGGTGCCCCTGAGTGCCCATGTGTTTGTTCTGTGGCTTTGGAAGCTGCAAGAAGTGCCAAGCTTTGAGTGCACAGAGAGACTGAGCTCTGCCCTGCAACAGGCAGCAGGAGGGAGTGTGGTTGGCTCTTGCCATGGCAGCTGTGCTCATGCCAAGTGCACACAGTGAATGTTAAAGCTCAGTCCCAGCCAAGTGCTCCTTTCCTCTTGGCCTCAGCACATCCTTTGCTGCTGGGGTTAAGTGCAGCCTGGTCACTCTCCACTGTTCTCTGTGGCTCTCTGTGCCAGCTTGAAGACTGAACCACATGTTGGAAGGATCAAGGGCTCAGGCTGCAGCCACGGGGGAGTTCAGGCCCTGGATGAGTGACCCATTCCCTGTGAGAATTATGCTTTTGCTTTGAGTTTTATCTCAATGTGTTTTTTAAATGAGCCTTTTCTTTCAGTCAGCTGGAACAGAGAGGGATAAATCTGTTATGTTAGCTGAAAGTACAGCTGCCCGACGACTCTTATTGATATATCAGCAACTGCTGGAACACCAGATTTATGACTTCTGGGATCTGGGAAGTGCCAGCCGAAGGTCTGGGAGCTTAGGGAGAAAAATTACCTTAAAGGGAAACATTGATGCCGTGAGTAAAATACGCTGTTGCTGGCAGCAGAGGAAATGGGAGCAGACAGGGCTGCTCCCGTGGTGCGAATGCCTTTGTGTCATTAATATTTTCCTCCTCTTGTACTGGTGCTCTCTGCGCTGCTGAAAGGCAGAAGGGAAAGCAGCTAAAGTCATCTCCACTGATTCACCTTCTCCATATGAATCCTCACTTCCAGCATTTGTAATGGGTTCATGGAGGAAGGAGCTGTTCCAAAGCAATGATGGATTTTATGAATCCAGTATGGCCAAGTGGGGCAGGAGTGCATTTTCTGAAGGCATTGGGCAGTGGGATGGTCACAGTAATTCACAGCTGAGATTTGGATTTTATAGCCAAAAAATCCATACTGCTGTGTATGGATCGTTATTAACAGTGTTTATGTGCAGTCCCAAACTTCTCCCAGGGAGCTCTGTGAAGTGGTGAAGCTGCCTTTAAGACAGCAAAAGCCAAACCCGAAGCTGTTCTTTGAAGACTCATAGCCAGAAGTGCAGCCCCTTGCTTGTAACAGGGCTTCACTCTGGGAAGCTCCACAGCCCCTTTCTCCTGCAGGTGAGAGCTCCCATTTTTAATGGCGCGAGGAGGGGAAGGCTGCGGGCGCAGGAGGAGCTGGTGCCCAGGGAAGGCTGCGGGCAGAGGAGGAGCTGGTGCCCGGGGAAGGCTGCGGGCGCAGGAGGAGCTGGTGCCCGGGGAAGGCTGCGGGCGCAGGAGGAGCTGGTGCCCGGGGAAGGCTGCGGGCGCAGGAGGAGCTGGTGCCCGGGGAAGGCTGCAGGTGCAGGAGGAGCTGGTGCCCGGGGAAGGCTGCGGGCGCAGGGGGAGCTGGTGCCCAGGGAAGGCTGCGGGCAGAGGAGGAGCTGGTGCCCAGGGAAGGCTGCAGGTGCAGGAGGAGCTGGTGCCCGGGGAAGGCTGCGGGCGCAGGAGGAGCTGGTGCCCGGGGAAGGCTGCGGGCGCAGGAGGAGCTGGTGCCCGGGGAAGGCTGTGCGGGCAGCTAGGAGGAGGCCTGGCAGCCTGCCCCTGGCACAGCACTTGCCAGCAGCAGGGTGTGCGTGGGGAGCTGCTTTCCAGGGCAACTTCAATAACGCTTTGCAATAACAGTGGCAGCCAGCTTTAATATCCTCAGAGATGTTAACTCCAGAAAAGCACTGTTTGAGGTATTAATATTTTTTTCTATTTTAATAAAATATTTGCTGTAGTGCAGCTTGCTGCCTGAACACAGGAGTGTCTGCAGGCTGCCTTGGCAGGAGTGCTTGACAGCCTGTGCAAGGGGAGGAATAGTTGTCCTCCTGTCCTGGGCAGCGGTAGATGGTTTGTAGCTCTGCTAAGTGTGTGCAGTGAGTTTTAGGGGTGGTACAGAGGTAACAGTAAGCTCACTTTGCTCTCTCACAGCTGTCATCTTGTACCACTGCAGCCGTGTCCCTCCTGAGCTCAGCAGCACCGTGAGGTTGGACACTGAGTAATGCAGTGTGGAGGCAAAGTGGTTTGTTCGGTAGCACAGGGAACTCATTTCTCTCAGAAATGTAAGCTTACAGATACAAAGCAATAGTTGGGGCTTCCTTATTCTACAGCAGAGGCTGTGGGTTGCAGCATTGCCTGTTCTGTATCCCAAGTACTATGCTTTCTACCAGGAATTGTGACCCACTGTTTGAAATGGCTTCTGGGCTGCCAGGACAACTAGTACCTGCTGTGGTCAGACAGACCAATGCTGCGGCTGCAGTCCTCCAAACAAGAAGATAGTTGCTTTCCTGTTCCCTTCCTCCTCAGTCCTTTTCTTTCTGTTCTGAGCTCAGGCCATTACAAAAGCCCTGGAGATGGAAAAACACCGTTCTCATTTTACCCAGAGCAGCTGGCAGTCGAGTTATCTTTTAGACCAACACACGCAGCAGAGGTGCTTGCATAATTGCATGGAAAAGTGGAAACAACCTGCCAATTTGGGAAGTTGTGTCTGGCAAAACGAAGCTCCTTCAGCTCTTGTGGAAACTATGGAGGGTGGAAAGCAGCAGGATTAGGCCAGGATTCAGGGGAGGAAAAAAAAAAGAAGAAAGAGCAGTGACCTTGAAATGAGGGAAACAGTCTCCTTGAGGAAGAGGAGCAACCCTTGCCTTTGAAGCCTTGGGGGCAGAGTTGTGGGCAGAGTGCTGATAGGGCTGAGTGTAGAATGGATGATAAGCTGAAGGTGGCTGCTTCTTCATTTAGTTGCTGCAGGGGGGGTTTATTTGATGTGCTCAGGATTTATCTGCTGTTTTCCTCATTGATCCAGAGACTCCACAGGGCATCTGCTGCACTTGAAAGGCAGCTTAGAGGAAGCCAGACCCTCTCCTCACTTTACTCTGGCATGGATACTTTTACATTGCAGCCAGGACCCCTTCACATGCAGCTTGTACCCAACCCTTAGTATGTCACTTCCCCATGGGACATGGCAGACATGGGGAGGAGCAGGGTCAGTGTGCTGGCATGGGGTCAGCAGAGCTCAGCTCCTGGACCAGCCACCCTGCAGGGCTCTTGCTTTGGCAGCAGAGAGTTGGGGCCAGCAAGGCTTGGTACAGGAGCAGTGTGGTGTGGTCCCAGTCAGATTTAGGAGAGAAGCACTGGTGGTGTGCACATCTGCTTCAGATGCTGGCACCACTGCAGTGTGTGCAGCAGAGTTATAAATAATCTGTAAAGACTAAAATCATATTTTTGAGAGGAAGAGTGAACAGCTGTGGGGGAACTGCAGGTAGGGCTCCTTTTGGAGAGGGAGAAACGTGATCAGCAAGTCAGCATTTGTTCATGTTTTATTTGGATCCATCTGGCACTCTCCTTGGCAAGTGTTATGAACATTGTGAATAACTGTCTCTCTCCTCTCCTCCCCCCTGATCTTTTCTGCAGTGGTTTCTACTGACAGTGAGAGCGACTCGGAGTTGAGTTCCTCCAGTCTGGATGACAAATCCTTACCTGTGGGGTCAAAAGGCTCACGAAGCACAAAGCATCGAGCAGGGCTGGGTGAGGAGCTGCTCTTCCTTGTGGCTGGAGGTTGGGAAGTTTAAAGTGTTTGAGTATTTGACTCTTGATACTGTGCAGTTTGGCTCAGCTTCATGCCTACCCTATGCTGGTGCAGCCCACTGGCTGTGGCTGTGCTGAGGAGCATCTCATCGTTTCTCACTGGGGTAGTATCAGTGGGTCAAAGAGGTGATCTGTTGTTCCATTGCCTACAGTGTTTCAGGGTCTGCCCTTGCAGCTGGGAGCTGCTTCTGGCCAGCTCCTTGCTCCTGGCTATATGGCACTGGCATCATTGGTGCTGTTTTAGTAGCAGAGAAGGGAAACCAGATTTTGATCCTGCTCTTCAGGCTGCCTGTGTGGGCGTGGGGAGGTTGCTTCTCTTAGGACCTAGCCCAGCATCTGCACTCACATCTTCCACCTACAGCAGCATCTCCATGTTGTGTCCCTGCAGCACCCATTGGGGAACCCAGCCAGGCCATGGGCAGGACACTGGGGAGCACCCATTCCCCTACCCTCTCGGGGAGCCACAGCAGCCTGGGCAGTGAGCAGGGTGCTGCCCTCAGTGCCACGGAGAGCTGCCAGAGCGACCAGCCGGCTGATGGGCGTGACAGCGATGGCAGCAGAGTCCTTGGTAAGCTGAACCTCCTCTCTGGGCAGGTCTCTGCTTTTGGGGCTGGTATGTTTCAAAGCACGTTTTTCTCGGAGACACACCTGGCAAAGCTATGGCCTTGGATCCCCTTTCCCTGCTGCTTTTCTTATGGCAGATGCTGTCACAGCATTACAGCTCACTCCTTCCCTTTTCTGCAACATGAGTAATCGTTTGGGATGGGAGCTGCCTACACCCACCTCTGAGAGCAGCCGTAGACAGGGTCCGTTCCCCTGCAAAGGCCTGGAGCTGCTGTCTGCCCTGCAGAGGCAGCAGGGCAGATTGAGCTTTTGCTAAGGCAAAGCAGAACACCAGCAGCTTTATGAGACCAAACGATTTTTTCCCCTGAATATTAGATGGCTCTCAAAGCCAAGCATGGCCCTTCCCAGAACTGTGCAGTGTGAAAAGCTGACACTTTTCCCCCCTCCAACAGCCTTGGAGCAATTAAGTGACTGAGAGAGCAGAGGCTGCTATCTCATCTGATCTGGAGCAGCTGGAGGAGATGCAAATGTGTTCTCTCTGCGCTTCCTGCTAATCTATTCAGTAACCCCCAAGTTATCATTTAGCGCCGCTCCCTCCAGAGCGCTCCTGCTGCCCTGTGACCCGCCCCTCCTTTTGCTCCTGAGCCTCTTCTGTGCACCTTGAGGTGTAAATTGGATTAGGGAAAGCAGATTTATCCTTTAGTGCAACATGGAGTGAGAGTTCCCCTCCCCACGCTTCCTGCTAGAAATAGCCAGCATCAAGTTGTTTTCCTGCTCTTCCTGCCCTCCCCAGGCTTCAGGGATTTGCAGTTTTCCTTCATTTTTTAGGTTTTGCACAGCAAAGCAGATGAGTTCTGTCTGTCCTCTCTCTGGATTATCCTGCTGCCCTGGACTGGGTGGTTTATTTTAAGCCCCTGTTGGCTGTGGTTGTTGGTGACAGCTGGTTCCTGCTGTGGTGGAGTAGCAGGTTGTCCTGTGGGATTGAAGTAGAAGGTGTTGGGTAGCAGGTGTGACCCTTTGGGTACTTTTTCAGCTGGTGCTACACAGCCGTGCTGAGGTCTGGATGGATACTCACCTGGATTGTGTGCTTGTACAGTGATTAGCACTTTGGAGGTTTCCTGCCAGCTGTTTGAACTAACTGCTGCAAGGCCGTGACAGTGCAAACAATTTCTTGGAGGCAAAAAGTGCCTTTTTCCTACTAAAATCCTCGTATGCAAAGCTTGGCACAAGGGGGTCAGTGCTTTCCACTGGGAACTCTCTTTGCTAAGTGAGGGAGAGCTAAAAATGACAGGCATCATGAACATAAAAAATGAGCAATCTCCTGAGCCCAGTTAAAATGGTCCCTGAGATGTAGGGAGGATGGTGCTAAGGAAAAGGTTAAGCTAGGTTGGCTGCCTAGAGAGTATCTGTAACATTCTTTATTGTAGCTGGGGTCATTTATTTCCCAGTCTGCCTGCAGAAGAGGCTGCTTTTTTCCACCGAGGTGCTTGCAGCAGAGAGTGCCTTGGTAGAAGAGTCCTGTGCCTCCCAGAGCCTGGAAAGGGAGGCACAGAGAGGCAGAAGTATTCCTGCTCAAATGTGCGGGGATGGGAATGAAGCCAGAGGTGACTGCAGTTGGCACGGGCTTGAGAAGTGAAGAAGGGTCACTTCAGAGAGCCAAACATCTTCCTGGGCTGAAGAGCTGCTATGGACATACAGGGAGTTAGGTGGCAACTACAGCTACGGCCCTATGACTGCCAGAGGTGACAGGATGGGCTACATAGTGGCTGGCTGGCTCTGAGCTTGTCCTGGCACTATGCCTTGGCACAGCATGAGTGCTGGCAGCGTTAGAGGTTCTACCTAAGGTGTCTGCAAGGAGGTGAAGCTGATATCTGAGCATGTTGTGGGAGGCACATGCTGTGCCTGTGTTGTGTTTGCCATGGCTGTGTGCTCTGTTCCACAGCACAGGTCACCTGCAGCACTTCAGGGTGGGGAGGAGAGAGGGAATGCAGAATAGGGGTTATTTTCCCTCTTGTATGTTCAGGATGTGGTGTTGCCTCTGTACAGCGAGGGAGCCCCAGGGCTAAGCATGGTCAGTGCTGGTTCACTCTGAGAGCACTTCACGTTGCCAGCCAGAGAGATGCTGCCAGTGTGTGCTCTGTGCAGTGAGCTCTGTGCAGCCACGATCCATTGCACATGAATTTAGAGATCAGCATTGTGCAGCGATACCTCTTGTGTGGCCTCTTCTCTGCAGCAGGTGGTTTGAGATCAGGCATCCAGGAGGCTGCAATGCTGCATGCCCTGTGCTTTGCCAGCAGAGGAATAGAGGAACAAAATCAGAACTGCAGGCCCCTAGGAAGTGTCTTGCTCTTCAGAGGGGTTCGTGTGCTCTGGAGGTTTGGGGTGTGCAAATGCTTGGGGAGGCTCGGGGCAGGTGGCAGTGCCTCTCCCAATCCTTAGATCAGAGCTTTGTCTCTCTGCAAAGGGCTTTTCATAATGGGTCCCTATTTGCTGAAAAGCAGATGCTGCCTTTGCTCTTCATCTCTGCAGAGTGTTGGAGATGCTGGGCAAAACTCTTTTCCCTGCCTGTGGGACAGTCCCTGTGCTCTGCTCTGATCCAAAAGCAGAACAAGGGGCAAAGATCCTTTCTCATTTAAATTGCTGATTCCCTGCTGGAGAATGGGGAAATTAAAGGGAGATTTTGCTCTACCTTTTCTGAAAGCCTTGCAACTTTTTAACACTGTTGGGAGCAAATTTTGCTTCATATTAACACCTCAGGTGTTGTTCTACCGGTGACTTTCTTTTCACTTCTTTTTCTCACCTCTGCTCTAAATCCAGTCTCAAGTGCGACTTTGTAGAACACTGGCATCCTGAAATCTCAGGCTGCAGCCAGAGCTGGGAGTGGTACTGCAAAGGCAGCTGTGCTTTCGTAGTCTTTAGCTGTTTAAGTCTCAAGCATGGTCATGCAGCAGAGGGAAAACAAGAGCTATTAAGGAGAGTTTGTAGATTTCTAGTGTGCTGCTCCGGCTGGGGTTTGGTGAGGCAGATAATGAAGCCTGGGGTTTGTCATAAAGTGACTCATTGTCAGAGCTGCTCTGGGATTTAGGCAACCTCAGCCCATGAGCCAAAGTTGCAGGGGAGAGTGGAGAGTTGAGAGGCTGCCAATTTCTTTTTCTTTCTTTTTTTTCACCCCCTGCTTTCAAACCCTTTCAAAAATCATCATTTTCCGAGGGTCTGGTGTTTCTTCTTCTTCTGATAGCTGTAAAGGGGAAGGTCGAGTGTGGGTTGTTTTTTTTTTAATATGGAGAATGTTTTATCTTAAAGCCAATGAAATTTGCACACAGGAAAGAAGAAAGAAGAATGATCTTTTTTCCCCTTGCTTGCCCCCAGCTAGGGAGGTGACTCACCTTGTTCTGGCTGTACAGCTGATATGTTAAGAGGAGCCTTGGTTTAAAAAGAGCAGAATCCTCACAACCGTTAAAAGTGACATTTTTGATAAGGAAAGGGAGTATCAAACAGAATTAAACAAAGAAATCATCAATATCTTACAGCGGTTTCCTTGAGCCCATGCAGAGCTTTTAATGGAGATAACATCTTTCAGCTTGGACCTGGCTGCTGTAGGGGGTAGATTAAGAGCAAAAGGCATCTTACCTCAGATCGGTAGCAAGTTCTATTTTGGTGGGAATCAGTTAATGGGGTCCTCAGAGTCTCCCAAAGACCTTGTCTCAGGAACAGGTCAATCCTGTTTGATATCCTGTGGGTCACCTGAGCAGCTTGCTGATAGGAAATGTTGAATGAGCTTGGTGTGGGATGTGGGGCTGGAGAAGGCTCTTATTTGTCCTTCAAAGAGGAAGACTGGGAAAGCTGCCACAAGATAGCTAAGGAATGAGCAGCATACATCTGAGTGCAAATCACTGTCTCCCCACCTCTGCTTGTTTGCCAATGTCTAAATTATTAATACTTAAAGAGCAGTGCAGCAGCTGGCAGTTAAACAGTCACATTAAACAGTGCTCTTGCTGAGTCTGGGAGCTGAGACAGTGATGGTAGCGCCTGATGGGGTCTAAGAAATGTTGTGGCTTGCAATCACAAGCACCTATTGTGAGACCAGCAGGAAGGACCTCCAGAGGTCAGTAGGGCCAGCCCGGGCCCTTCTCCCAGGATGCTGAAGCTGGAGCTTCTGGATAACTCCTTCATCTTCTTGCTTTGCAGCTGTCATGCTAGGAGAGGCTGAGCAGAGCTGAGAAAAGGGCCTAGAGCTGAGGGAGATGGGCAAGAAATGCTGCTTCCAGCTTTCTTAATTTGGGGAGATTTATGCCATGTCTTTCAGGAACTGTCTGGATTTAGAAGTGAGGTGGTGTCACTCTCTCTGTGGCTCAGTGCCTCCCTGGCTGGGGCAGGCATGAACCTTTGCTCATAAATATGCAAGCTGTTAATACATGAGACAGGCAGAGCCATTCTGCATTATTTTCATGGCAGGAAATTCTCAGGGTATCTTTGAAGTTAAAGCATTAACTTCTCATTTTTCTTCTCTTCTATTTCTCTGATGTCTGTTCTGCTCCCTCAGGGACAATGAGGAGGTAACATTTTGCTTCAGTGGGTCTAACTTCTCCATTCCATGTAGAGAAAAAATTGTCCTAACAGTAATTAGGCTCTGAATGGGATAGTAATTTTCTTAATGACTTTCTTCATGGCAGTCTTTGGGGAGGTGACTTTTGTTTTCTTGTGTTTGGTGAAAAAGTTGCTTGACTGCTTTTAGACACCTCTTCTCATCCGTGTGAGCTACAGCCAGACAGCACAGGCTTCCAAGGCTGGCTTTGCAGCAGGGTGGAATAGATGGGTAACCACACAGGGGAGCTGTGTTTGCAACCCCTGCACTGAGGACACAGGGTAGGAAGGAAGAGGGAGGTGAGATGTAGAGGGGAGACCTTCACACCCAACCCCTCCCCGCCTCTGCTTCCTGCACTGGCTGCCTTACCAATCTTTGTGCACTGCTGTGTGCCCCCCTTTGTGTCAAAGCTTGCTGCCACTGCCACGAGATTGAGTTTTCCTGCTGCCGAGGAGGGTGAGTTGTCCCTCTTCCACAAAGTGAAAAAATTGACTTGTGCCTTCATGGCTGAGAAGCTTTGAGCTGTCTCTGTCTCCCTGTATTGGTGCTGCAGAGCACCGAGTGGTCCTGCTGTATTTATAAATAAAACATGGCTTCGAGTAGTGACAGCATTTGGAAAGGATTCAAGCTCTGCGTTCCAGACACGCAGGGTTTGTAAACACGAACCTCAGGAGAAGCATCTGCCCCTTCCCATGATTTAAGGAATTAAAGTATTTTCATCCTCAGGTGGCAGAACCAAAACGTTTTCAGCTCTTTTAAGTCTCCCTTGAAGTGAAGTGACTAAAGCCACAAGTACCTGAAGAACAAACGACTTCCACTAGTTCTGTGATTCTTGATGGAGTTTTAAAGTGAGGATTTTTTTACTTTCCTTGAAAATGGAGGAGTGACAAAGACTTATGCTCCTGTCTCTTGCATTCAATACATCTGGAAACAAGTCTGCTGCTGAAGATGAAACTCCTATTTTTGTGCCTTTCTTACAGATTGCAGAGGTCTGTGCTGTGGTCTTTGATCAAACAGCCTGTCTGGCCTCCTGCCCCTCACGTCCTTAGACTTATTCTCTGCCCTTTGAAATCCGTTTAGTCCTTGCGCTTCCAACCCTCTATTTGGCGTTTTGCACTGAGGGCAATGGTTGGTATCATTCTAAACAAAGCATAAAGGAAAGAGCATAGGAAGGCAATAATATAGAAGTTAAAAGTCTGGATTTTGGAGTCTTTGTAAACACACTGAGAGGTTTTATGGATTGGAAGGTTATCTTTCAGCTGGGATGTCAGCCAGTAGCTGGTGGGAGGAATTTGCAGGGCTCCCTGTGCCTTGGAACATTTCACATGGGCTTGGTGGCTGGAAATATGCCCTGTCTTTTCTCCAGGAGCCAACATAATTTGTATCTTCTTCCCTCTGGAAAAGTTTAGTGTTGACCCACTGCTGCCTTGGAGTGCTCCATGCTGCCAGCCTCACATCTTGCCCCATGAACTGGCACCCAGCAGACCCTGACTTTCGCTGGAGATTGCTGAAGTGATTAGCTCAGGTTTGTTCAGCTGACAGGCACCAGAGAGCCTTCTGCAGCAGAGTGCTGCTGTCCTGCACCCATCCTCAGCCATGGGCAAGGACTACAGTCTGCTCCTGACTGTGGTCTAAGCACCCAGAGGGCAGGAGGATCACGTGGAGGACATGCTCTGAGACATATGGGTGCTGTCACCTAGTTGGGAAACCTTTGATTGCTGAGGCTTGACGTTCTGTCTGACTTGGCTCTTGGATGGAAGCATGTACCAGAGGAGCAGCAATAGCAGTACAACTCCTCCTTTGTCCTTCTTTCCCCATTTCTTTCCCCTGTCTTTAATAAAGTTTAATGGGCCTTGACTGCTGACAGAGTGTGGAGTAATGGTGCATAGGCATTCTCTTCATTATTTTTAGGAAGCTTTTAAAACAGCACTGAGGATGCAAAAGCGACATAAAATAACTCTGCCAGTTTCTCCCCTCCAATGCTTTCCAAACAAAACTTCTGTCTTTGTGTATTTTGAAGGCAAACGGCGCATCCACAGCAGACCACGGTGCTGACAGAGGTGAAGATGGAGCTGCTTTGCCTGCATCCAACTCTCACCCCGTGCCCACTCCTGCAGACCTCACTCTGGATGACAACTGCTGCCTGTGGTGACTTTATGATGACAGGTTTTGCACAGGTGTTAGCAGCACAGTGGCACCTGGGAAAGCACCTACCTGTCGTCCTCTCTGCCTCACTGATCTGGTTTATGGTTTGGTCTGGCTTCCCCTTCTGCTGACTGACCTGCTCTTTGGGGTGCTGTTCAGAGAGGGTTGCTGTGCTCTATGGTGCTGCTGTGGGGTCCAGACCCGTATTTGCTTGGAAATGGCACAAAAAGTGCTTGCTGGAGCTACAGGAATGTGTGCTGCCTTTGCTGGTCCTGGCCTTGCAGTCTTTGGGAGAAAGGAAAATTCAGTCCTGTGTCCCTGAATAGAATGACTGAGGAGGACTGAATAGGTCCCTGAGGATACTGCGTTCTTTCACTGCTTCTCAGCTCAAGGGTGAATTTCCCTCTGTGAATCCCAAGGGTGAGAACAGGACTCCAGTTTGCTCTTGACTCCCATGGACCCAGGCTGTCTCTTGTGTGTTTCTGGTTTGACTTGGTATGAATTTGGTGGGAGCATCCTGGTGAAGTTGTGCTCCTGAGGTCTCTCTCATTGGCAGGACTGGCTGCTCAGGGAGACTGCAGTTAGTGAGAAAATATTCAAAGAAGTTTCTTATCAGTTCTTAGGTCTTCTGGCTATGCACTGACCTGCATGTCCTGTGGTGAGGGTGATGCTTTGGCAGTGGGATAATGGGCACCCTTTGAGTGATGCCCACCACCTCATGGCTCAGCTGGCTGCCTTTGTGCACCCCAGCTGGATAAAAACTTTCAGATGATGTGATCCTGTCTAGCTCTGCAGATTCTCCTCCCACATGCACACCATGTCATCTTCTGCATGAGCAGGGGCCTTTGTTTTACCTTTTTCCTGTGAGTCTGACTGGCTGTGATGATGTCATCACGAGTCAGGCTGTAGAAAGCTGCATGTCCTAGATCTACTTATTCTTCAGAATGGACAATTCCCCTCCAAGGCCTGACATAAGAAAAATCAAATTACCTGACATCTCTAGAGCCATTAAATCTTTGAAGGCCTGAACAAAACAAACACCAGGCGAGTAGGAGTCTGTGGATTTTATTAAATGCTTTGGATCTGACCTGTCTTTTGCTGAAGAAACAAATGGTGCCAAAAAGTTCCTTCTGAATTCAAGGATTTCGAGGCAATTTGTGCCTGTTAATGTCAGCCTTTTCCCTTGGTTATTACTCTTCTGTTCTCCTTTGCTGCTGGGCACTTTGTGTTCATGTAGTATATGCTCTTACAAATGGCTGCAGTATGAAGATAAATGAGACTGGGTGCTGGAACACTCGAACAGGAGATCGGAAATCAATCCTTAACTTTCTTTCTAAATGGACATGGCCCAACAGAGGACCATTCCCTTGCTGCCTCTCTGGCTAATGTGCTGTGGCAGGTTGCTGGGAAAACCCTTCCAGCTCTTCTTCTGCGATTCGTTTCTGCTCCTTTGAAAATGAAAACAAAACCTCTGGATGATGTGGGCACAGACAGAAATTACTCAATGTATGCCTCACAACGTCAGCCCTGAAGAGAGCGAGGGATGAGGCTCTCCACAGAGGGATGCTGTGTCATGCTCTGTGTTGTTGAAACCTGGCCACCGAGGCTTGACCAGAGAAAGGGGTAATGCCTGAATTATTAGCTGTCTCTGGAAAGGTAAACCCAGAACTCAGCTCTTGCTGAAGTGGCAGCGTGGTTTCAGAGCTGAGGTCATGCTCTTTCTTCTGAGAACTGTAGGGTCTTCAATTTCAGAAGTGTTTTGCCACTAAAAAACTCCTGTCTTGCCTTGGAGCTTTTGACAGTCCTACTGAGGCTGTCTTGCTCATGCTGTCATTACTGCAGTGCCTCAGCCAGCCTGGCCTGCCAGCATAAGTTAATTCTGGAGGAGAAGGAGAAGGAAAAAGACACTTAAAAATCGACTCAATTTTCTTTAAACATGTTACTTTCTCATCCAAAAACTCTGCACTGTGAGTTGGAGAGACTTGAAAATTGAACATGTCATTTCTAACTCTTCTTGCATTTCCTGTGCTTCATTCCTGGGTAGTACAGGCAGGTCAGTCACATTTTCACTCCCACTTCCCACAGCCATTTACTGCACTGTGGGTTGCCAGGTCTGCACAGGAGCCTGGTGACCCTTGCTGGCCTGCTGTGCTGCTTTGATTTTTAACTGAGACTAGGGTTTTTTTAAATGCTTAGATAAATTTGGAACTGCTTTTTGAACCAGTGACACTGGAAAACTTTCTTTCTTCTTTATCTTACCTCCATGGAGTAATTCCACCTGAGTTTGAACCAGAACTGTTCAGTCATCTATGGAAAGACTCCTTTTGGGTTGAGGGATGGATCTAGCCCAGGAGAACCCGAACGTGATGTAGCCACATTTGGATGTGATAGAGAGACTTTTGCAGCTCTGTGCTCATATTTTCTGTTAGAGGCCACTTTTGCTTTCTTTGTCTCTCTCTTGGTTGTGTTTTGTAGCTTTTGTTGGAATATTGTCCCAAACCTGTAGCGGTTGACTGCCTTTTGTGTTGGCTCAAGATGGGCCAAAAGGACTCAGTGAGTTGTGTTCAGTCTGCTCTGGTTGTTTGTGTTCTATTATTTTGTTGTTCTTGTCTCCATCCCTTACAACTCTTCTGTAGTGTTTTACCTACTGGAAACAATAAAGCTTTGGCTCAGTAACAACTGCTTGCTGTTTCTGAAACAGTAAAAAGGGTTTTTTCCATTCCCAGGTTGCAGATGCTCTCCAAATCCTTGAGCTGGCTCCAGCAAGGAAAGAAAATAATCCAGCCAGTGGAATGGTGATTCACATGGCTGGGGCAGGATTGAATTCTGCACTTGACAGTCATCTTTTGTCTTGCCCTCTTTGGTACCCTGTGGTGGTGATGGCAGGGGCACAGGTCTGCTCCTCAGCCCCTCTGTGGAAGGTTTTCCATGTTGTAACCACTAAGCAGCAGTGGTTGATGTTCTGCACCTCATGCCTCACCCCAGTTGGGCGGTCAGGGTCCATTTGCCTTTGCCTACAGAGCAGCGGCTCCGTATTGTTCACTGAGCTCAAGCAGCCCTGCCTGCGCCTTGCTGCCTTCCACTCAGCATTCAGCTTCAAGGTTTCAGATGGCTTTTTAATCTGTTGTTGCATTTCCCGTGCTGAAAGCACCTCGATAATTGCTGTTGGGATTGTTTTGCTGGGGAGGTGCCATTAGTCCAAGGATGGAGCGTGTCAAGGACTAAGCACCTCTTATGTTGTTCTTTCCCCACTCTGCTTGCCATGACAACAACCAGTACATGGGAAGGTCTACTGTCGGATCTCTCTGAGTCAGAAAGAGGGGCCATCAGTGGCCAAGTTTTGATGTTTGCTTTTTCTGGCTATAGTCTGAGGGGAAAGGGGATGCTTTCTCTGTGGGAGCCATGTGTTGTAGTTCAGTGCAGCTGAAGCAAATGTGCTGTCAGCTGGTGTTTAGACAACCTGTTTCTGGCCATTACTGAACTGGACAGCAAAGGCCCTGGACTATCAGCTGGAGTGCCTGGACAGTGGCACAGAATGGCAGATAACCTCTGCAGGTGGGTGAAGTTCATTTGTAAAATCAAACTCAGCAAGCAGATGCTCTTCTCTGCTCCCTGCCCCTCCCATGTGATGCTTCCTTGCAGGGCAAGGGGCTGGTGGCAGCGATGTCTCACCAGCCCACCTCTCGTTTCCTCCTGCCACTATTTCCATGGCTTTGTTTCTCTCCGTGCCAGAGGCTGCTCCTGGATCACAGTTGCTGCAGGTGGGTGTGATTGACAGGGAGCGCAGGGAAGTTTGTTTGAAGAGCTGATGCTGCAATCAAGTAATGAGACTTTCAGCAGGTGTAAGATGGCAGGTGACAAGTAAGTGTCTTGTGGACAACTTTTATCCTGAGCTGCTCGTTCAGATCCCTCCTGACTATCTTATTAGCCCTGTATTCAGACAGTGCTGGCAATGCCTGCAGTGCTCGAGAGGCACCAGTTGAGGATCGCTCCGTGGTGATGCAGGATGTGTGCTGCCTGCGACATGCAGCAGACATCCTTGTGCACCCCTGCCCTCTGCCTCTCTCCGCAGAAATATTTCCTCTCGCTGTGTGATAGGAGCCAGCCCAGCCCCATGGCAGCTCTAACAGCAGCCTGTGCCCTGCTGCTGAGCAGCCCCTGGAGACACCTACACAGCACCCAAGGGTGCTGCTCTGATCAGTGCCTGGGAGCTGCACCATCGAGGAATGAATTCAAATTCCGATGAGGAGGGGAGGAGTAGGGCTGTACATATCCAGCTCCATGCTTCACAGAGGTTCTATGGGTTGGTTAGAAGGCATCCTTTGTGCTTCTTTTTCCTTTCCACTGTTTTCTGTCTGGCAGTGGAGGTTGTTTGTAAGATCTTAGAGGGAATGTTGCTCTTGTTTTCCCCTCTATGGAATGAGTGGCTCTACAGGATGTACTCATATTTTGCCAGGAAGGACGAATTGTGCTTTTAAAGTATTTTTGTTGTGTTTAACACCAACTGTTATGTCCTCTCTCAGCCTCCAGCTATTTACCATTTCCTCCCAGGTGCTTCTCTGTCACTCTGTAGTTGACCCAAATCAGCAAAGAGGCATCTCCACCTCCCTTTCTCATCAACACTCTTACAAGCTAATCACTGTAAGCAGTTATTATCTGGGGCTGGAGACTTGCTGCTAATCAGGACCGTATCAGGGCCATCTGGGCAAGGGGTGCTGGTGGAGACACCTTCCTGACCTGACCTGACTGACTTGGCTATCAGAGGGACCTCTGACTGATTATCACAGGCCTGTGGCCCCTTGGAATTATTTGCAATTAGACACCTCCTCTGATGCCATCATCTCCCATCCCGTCAGTGAGGCTCATCCTGTGTGGGAGCTGCTCTGGATCAGCTACCTGCTGGACTGGTTTTGGGGCTGGATGTGGGAGCTGCTCTGGATCAGCTACCTGCTGGACTGGTTTTTGGGGATGGATGTGGGAGCTCAGCAGAGTCACATCTCCAGATCCAGTCCTTGCTTTGCCCTGCTTTGTAGTGACAACCTTGCACAACATCCCCCGGCTCAGCCCTGGGTATCTCTGAAGCTCATTCACCTCCAAGAGTCCCCAGACTGATACATACTCAGACCCTGGATGGGGACAGCAGTTAGATCACTGAGAGCAGCCAAGCCCAGCATTATTTATTTTTCTGCTGGTACAGAAGAGCCAAGCTCAAGAGACCAAGAAAACCTCACTGAACAGCTGAGCTCTACCACGGGAGAACAGGGGACAGGATCTGGGCCCCAGGTGAGCAATTGTGGAGCCACCAACGGGACAGACCTTCATCTTCAAGTGACACTCATGCAAAATTAGACTCCTCCAAGCAATCACACCATGGCCATTAAAATGGTGCCTTGAGAAACGCAAATTAGGGATATAAATCTTCCTGGCTGTGTCTGGGAGGTACCTGTTTAATTAGCATCGTTGAGCAGCCTTGATGTAGTAAGTGCTAAGTAGGGAACTCGCCAGATTTTCCTGTTCTAATAGCAGGTGCCTTGTGTTCTGTTTAAATTTCCACCTCGTGATTGTTTTTTCTGTACTTGCTGGAGTTGCTGTGTTGCCTGCAGCATGAGGAATTAGCTGTTGTCACTGGGCTAATCAGATGCCACTGCACTGATGAGGAGCTGCCCACACCACCTTGCCTGAGCCCTCCGCGGTCACGGGCGGGCGTCTTTGCATCTCAGGGCAAAGGGACCGCAAAGCTATTTCAAGGGAGCATTGTGTGGTGGAGCTAATGTGTTTAATCATCTTTCTCAGCTCCTCTCCGCCTGGAGCGCAGAGGTCACTCATCACGTGGACATTTTTAGAAGGGCTCTTCTCCGGGCTGTGTCGGAGGAAGGCTGTGGAGGGAGGACAAGCTCTGTTCCCTGTGGAGGATTTCAGCCAAGGTGCAAACCCAGCTCCTCTCCAAGGGGTTGATCGTGAGGGCTGCCCCGTGTCGGGTTGCAGTGAGCTGCTCACCTTTCTCTGCGCTGCTCCCAGCGCTGCTTTAGTGAGCCAGGATCCCTAGTATGAGGTGCTGAGCCTCACAGAGCCACGTGTAAGTGGTGATCCCCAGGGCATGGAGGAGCTTTCTGCCCCGTGTGCCCCATCTTGGCCAGCTGTGCTGTGGGCTTGGGGGAGTTATTTGTGTGATGAATGGAATATCTCTGTGAGGATTTGGGTTAGGGAGTTACTGAGCCTTTGTTTGTCTGTCACTCCTGTGTATTGCAGCATGCTGATGCTAATTCATACTGCTGTAACATGGAGCTCTTCCAACACCTATCCTATGTGTGAGTTATTGAATGCTTGGCATGGACGTGCCTGGGAATGGCAGCAGGTGAGATGTCCAGAGGTGCTGCTGTCTCCCAGGCATTGCTTTGCTGGCTTTGCATCCTGCCCATGTTCTGGCTGCCTCTGTATCATGCTGTTTAGCAGCTCACTGTTAGTGACCTGTCACTGTGGGAGATGGTGGGATTAGGATGATGGAGTGGTTGGAGAGGATAAGCAATAATGATGCTACAACAGCGCAGCCCCAACAATGCCTTTCCCTTTCATGTTTTCTTTTTCTGTCGGTTTGCCATTCAAGCCTAATAAGATCAGTGCAGATAATTTGTGTATTCATACAAAACATCATTTTCCCTCCTGTGCTTTACCAGCTGCACTGCAGTCAGAAAGGCGAATGTGCACTTTTTTTTTTGCCTGGTTATGAATGGGTGCATCTGTTCCTCGAAGATAGGGAAAGGAGGGTGGAAGGACTGGAAAGGAGGAAATCAGATGCAGCCCATTTCATTGCCTCTGTAGAGAGGGAAGCATACAGGAGTCGGATTTTTGCAGCACAGGCTCAGTCCCACACTGATGTGTTTAGGAGGTGGGCGAGACACCAGTGTGTGGGAAAGGCAGAGAAAGGGATTGTGTTCAAGGGAGGAGCAGCCCGTGACTGCACAGGCACCCTGCAGCAGGGCAGGGGTGCCTAAAGAAGCCCGGGGACTGCAACCTGCCATGTAAGGATGGCAAGAGTTGGGCACAGAGCTGCTGCTCTGCAGCTGTGAGACCACAGCTGCCTGCTCTAGATACTGACTTTGCTCTCATGGTGCTGCCTTGCCTTGGTTTTGTATGGGGCTTCTCTGGGAGTATCAGGGCAAAGGTTGGAGTTGAGCTGAGCTGGGTTTGCTTCTCCCCAGCTGGAAATCACAGACTTCTGTCTCCTTGGGCTCTTTCCCTTCCTGTGCTAGGGGATGCTTCTCTGAGCCTTTATCTCTGCATACCCATGGTTCTTCCTGAAGGTCCAACTCCCCAGTTAAGGCAAGAGGAGGCATAGAATGGGAGGTGGACATAATTTATTGGTCTTTTTTTTCCTCCTTCCATTCTCTTTTCTGACAGGGACCCACTAGAGAGGAGAGGAGAGGGGAGGAAGGAAAAAGGGTTTAATTTTCTCCTGTTATCTGGTGTCTCCAGCTGGGAACCACATTGACAGCCCTGGGCTGATCAAACACTTGAGCAGCCTCAATTCAGTGTCCCATCTATGTAGCCATAAATAATGGAAGTGCTCTGCCCCTGCCCAAGCCCATATCCTGGTAGCAATGCACCAGCACGTTCCCTCTGCCTGTTGGGCTCCTGCTTTCATTGCTTGTGACACGGAGTCATTAGGCATTAGCAGCTAGCATTGGCACATAATGACACAATCATGTGCAAACGTGTTCTTCCTCCAAACAGGATTTTTTTCAGCTAGAAATTCTGATTTTCTCCTTCCCGTTGAGGTGGAGGCCTTCTGATGCCTCTGCCAGGTTTGTTTCTATTTCTCACACATTTTGTGGGTCTGAAAGGTTCCAGACATGGGAACTGAGCACCTCTTTGGAGTCAAATACAATGCACTTGGTCTGAAAAGAAAAGGATAAAAGTTTGCCAAAGCCACAGGGAGCTTCTCAGCTGCCTCCAGCCAAGGGTCTTGACATGCTTTTTTACAAGTTAAAATGTCCCCATTTAATAACCTGAGTGGCTAAAGCAGAGATAAGCTAAGTGCCAGGCTTTGAAGCTGTCAGGACACAGTGTGGCTGAAAGCAAGGATCTTCTAGGGTTGGATCACTGCAAGTGAGCAGCTTCTTAATGCTTCTTTTCTTTCTAATGTTTTCAGCTGCAGGAAGTGGCAAGAAACCAAGCAGCTGTGGGTTGGTTTGAGTGAGCAGACCCTGGAAACACCAGAGGACCTCATCTGAGCAATGCTTTGATTTACGTGGCCGCACATTACCTGCACCAGCTAAGGGGAGATGTCTGCTCTGGCTCACTGCATCCCAGCAAACTTCCCACCCAGCTCCTGCAGGGTTTGCTGCTCTCACTGGAGTTGATTGGTTCAAGCATGTTTAATCCCAAGGGCACTTCAAGGTTTAGCTCAGCATCTTGCAGGTCAGTGCTTGGAGATAAGTCAGGGTAATTTGCAAAGCTTTCGGTGGTGGCAAGGCCTGTGGTTACTCCAAGTCTTGATGGAAATGGTTTAGACACTGGTGAGCTACTCCTTTTGTCTGCTTTCATGTCAGCATTTGGAAGGAGGACAGCAGCAATTTCTGGGGCTGGAAATGCCTGGCAGTGAGCACCCCTTGGTCCTTCCTGACTCATAATTGCAGGGCCTGTGAAGGGCCATGCTGACTGCCTGAGCAGCTCTGCCTCACAAGAGTCCTGGGAGGCATTCAGTCAGGCAGCTGCTGTGCTGCTCACTGAACACCTCTCACCCTATCATTTTGTGGGTGGGCTGCAGAACTCTGCTCAGATATTCCTGCACTACTTCACTGCTGGGGCAGCTTCTTTTCCTACAGCCCAACCAAACTGTTGCAAAGTGGCTTTGAACATTTTTGTGCCTCTCACTGGTCTGTGGTTGTAGAGCCCATATTTCTGTGTTGAGAAATCAGGAATCAAGTAATTGAATCTCTCTCCCCCTTCCTGTAAAATCAAGTAATTGAATCAAAGATCATGTGGCTGAAAAAAAAGAACCAACAAAAACAAAGATCAAATATTTCATTTGGGGTTCTCTTTATTGGCCTCTTAAATCCTGGAGCTTTCTTTGCAGCCTACTAAGAGTGTTTTATGAATATCTTTTCACAGCTGTGAGTAGGATGGACTTAACTAAGCTGGTGAAGGGTCATGAGCACAGGTCTTATAAGGAACAGCTGAGGGCACTGAGGTTGTTCAGTCTTCAGAAGAGGAGGCTGAGGAGAGACCTCTGCAACTACCACCAAGGAGGTTGGAGCAATGTGGAGGATCCATCTCTTTCTGACATGTAAGTGATAAGAGAAGAGCAAATGGCCTCAAGTTGTGCCAGAGGAGGTTCAGGTTGGATATTAGGAAAATTTCTTCACAAAGTGGGTTCTCAAGCACTGTAACAGGATGCCCAGGGAGGTGGTGGAGTTATTGTCTCCGGAGGTGGTTAGAAGATGTGGCTGTGGTGCCCAGGAATATGGTTTAGTGGTAGTGGCTTAGCAGCAGTGGCGGGATTGTGAGCTCTAGGTGAGCAGCTGGACTTATCTTGAAGGTTTCTTCCAATCTCAGTCTGTGATTCTATGAGTCTGACTGCCCCTATTGGAGCTTGGCTCTTGGGAGGTAACAAGAATCCATGGGACTGGAAAGGGGACGGTTTTAGCCTAGGTTACCCCAATGCTGAAGCTGGAGGTGTGCTGCTCCATGAGAAGGGGCAAAGGGGCATGCCTATCTCAGCTGAGGTGTAACCTGTGTGAGCAAGACCTTGAGGAGGAAAAAGGTTGTTGTTTTGTTGGCATCTGAGTGGCCTGGGATTGTGCCTGACAGCACGAGATGGTCCCTGGGGTTGAACTGCCAATGACCATGACTGGTCACCCAGAAAGCTGCTGAGGATGCAGTTGGATGAGCTTCATTGGGATGCAAATGGATGTAAATTAATGTAAACATATGTCTGGGTGCAGGTAGTGGCTCGTGCCCAAATTATGCAAATGTTCTAATCCAATAATGCTAATGTCATGATTATCCAGCAACACGGTGTTCATTAATATGGTTCCCTGGCTCTTACACCCATCACTGTCAACATGATTATGCTGAGGCATAGACTTGTAGTGTCTCTGGCAAGTGGAGCTGGTGTCAGGGAGGGAAGGAAAGGGAGCACACAGGTCACAGTGGGACCAGGAAGGGCTGCTCAGCTACCTAGCGAGGCCCAGATGTGCCACATGCCCTGGAGAGTCCCCTCTTTGTGCCTGGCCAAGGTAGCACCTGGCTGCCACACTCTCCTCGAGAGGCAAACTTCCTCTCAGGAGCAAACTGGGAGCAGATTTTACAGTCCCCAAAAGCCTGCAGAGCAGCCGTACAGCGTTTCTTGATATCCTTTGCTGTGATCAGATGAGCAGGACTAGCAGGGCCATCTAGTGACTCCTCTGGCTGCTTAATGACCTGGGAGGTGACTCCTCCTTAGATGGGTATAATTTTGTTGTTTGTATTTTGAACCATACCCTTCAACTTGTTCACCTCTCCTTCCATCTCCCCCTTTTTTTTTCCTTTTGGCTGGTGGCTGTCACTTGCTCTATAGTTTTGTTTCCCCTGGTTCACTGCAGAGCTAGAAAATACTTGGGCTTCCTCCACAGTGTGATGGAAATTTGTTCTGTGTTGCTTTGGGTTGGGTGCCGTATGGTCAGATGGCTAAATAGCCTGTAGATCTGAGAGGAGAGGGACCCTGTGGGCTGGCTTTCCCTTCCTCCGTGCTGCCAGTAAAGCTGCTCTCTGGGCAGGAATCTGCTTGCCTCAGCTGTGGCCTCAATTTCTTTGCTGCTAACCCGCAGGTGCCAGTAGAGCCTCTTGCCGGGGCACTGCAGGGCTGCCTTGTCGCCGGCTGCTCCTGCAGCTCCGTGCCGGCTGGCAGCCACGGGGAGCTGAGGGCTGCCGGCCCCAGGGAAGGGATCAGCACATCATCCTGCTGCCTTCCCAGCCGGCAGGACTGCTCCCCCCCGTACCTCCTGTGGGTACATCCATGAGGTGTTTTGCAGTCAGAAAGAGAGCAGGTTTGTCTCTCTGGTGCCAGCATGAGCAGCCCTGCCCAGTTCGGGGAAGCTGAGGCTGTTTGCCCCCTCCAGCAGTCTGACCCCGTAGCAGATAGTAGCTACAGACTTGCCCTTCTCCTTCCACTAATCCAGGTCTTTTCGTTTTGCCTTCCCATGTGCGTTGCTTTTGGCAGTGTTGACATGACATGGAGTTTTATGGAAGTGGCTGAGGAAACGTCCTGGCGGCCGTGGTGACAGATTCCCTCAACTCACTGAGGCCGGTTGAGCCTCACGATCCAGGGATGGGCAGGACAACTCCCGGCCGTGCCAGCAGCGTCTGGGAGGAGCAGCAGCCAGGGCAGAGCTCCACCAGCCACTGCAGGGCTCTGACAGGTACATTTACTGCACCATCAGCACGGAGCAGGGGCTTTGCTTGGATTGCTTTTGACAGGATGTCGTTAGCCTGCTGCCTGTGTGGGAGAGGAGCAGCTATAATGCTCTCTTAATGCAGCCCAATTGCTCTTTAATTTTGCAAACCCGAGATGTTTCCTGAATCCCTGGAGCTCGCTGCGCAGCGCCTGGGTGCTGCTGGTTATTGGTGGCCTTTTCCCTCTGCTCGCAGTGGTGAGAGTGTGGGGTGGGAGCAGTCCTACCCCGGCCTTTGTGGAGCTCAGCTGCTCTCTGCCCTTGCTTGGCTTCATGTGTGTCAACTCTGGGAGCTAGTGGTGACTCCTGAAATGCCTCCTCCCACCAAAATGAGAGCAGAAAGTCTTATCAATTTCCATGGCAACAGGGCCGGGCCCTGTGCTAACTCTGTTCCTGGACACCTCTGGAGTCTGAGGAGTTGGGTGTGCCAGAGGCAGTGGTGCCCAGCCTGGGTGCAGCTCCCCAGGGCAACACCTGCTGCTTGTGCCAACTGCTGCAAAACACACATCAGGCTTCACTCCTGGCTGCCTGAAAAGTCTTGAGAAGTGATGTTGTCATCCTCCTGCAGCTGGGAGACAGTCGGGAAGGGGAGAGGTAAAAACAGGCTAAAACTACTCAGATAAGTCAGCTGGATAATCTCAGAGGACACTAACTCCAGTTTGGAAAGGCACTGAGAGCAGATAAAATTAGCCTAATGAGAGTTGAAGCTGCACAGCACTCTCCCCTCCTTTGAATGCAAGGGGTTGGGTCTGCATCTAGCTTACAGGCACACAATGCAAAGAGCCAGCGTGATGCAAGAAGCTGGCTTTGCCTGGCCTTGCGATGGCAACTCCGTGGTAAGGCTCTGGGGTTAAGGAAAACTCAAGGACCACGAGGAAAATAAGAAGGAAAAAGTCAAAAGAGGCTCATTCCTAACACAGCATCCCTGAGGAATGAGCCCTGGGCAGTACTGTGTCAGGGAGGTGTCAGCAAGGGCGGAGCAGGCAGGACAAAGGCAAGTAGGGGTAGGGTTGATGCAGAGGGGAGTTTTGGGGAGCCTGGGGCTTGGGGTCCTGCTTTGCTCAGGGTTGCCCTAGCTCTTCTTTCCTGCAAGTTCTACTTCCTCTGGTAGGTGCTGGCTGCAAGGCAGCTGATGCAGTGCTGACACCGGTGGGAAACATGGCTCACATTTCTGTTGAGGGCTGAACCCAAACCACCCAACGTTCCTAACCCAGCAGAGAGAGCTGGACACTGCTGCCTGCCAGCACAGGCAATGCACAGGGGCTCCTCTCTGCTATTGGGAGACTCCTGAAAGCAGCTAGACCAGCTCTGGGTTAGATGGGTGCATGGGGTGGGGCTGCTTCTGCTCTCAGCCTGGGTTTGGGGAGCAGTGAGTACAGGTTCCATGCTTGCAGAGCTGCCCAGAGCCTGGCTGGCTTCAGCCTCCATGTTGAGAGACGTGCACAGGTCAGCGAGGCTCGGGGGGAGCACAGCCTGCCCTCGTGCCCTTTTGGGTTGGATTTTCCTGCAGCTTCTCCTTTTCACTGCTCATAGATCCACCTCTAACGAAGTCCTGCGTTTGGAACACAGGCTCCACACAGCTAATATTTACAGCAACTGGTGATCTGCTCTGTTTGATTTGCAGGTGAATAGCGTGTTGGGAATGGTACATCAGGGTGGCCATGCACAGCAGGTTCCCTCCCTCAGCAGCAGGGTAGACATTTCATAGGACTCCAAAACCTGGTGCATTAAAATTACCAAACAAAACACCAACTATTTTGGGATTCACATCGAAATGGCAACATATGCTGCACATTGAACATCAGCCTCTACTGAAAGCTTAGCTATTCTGGGTCCATCCTGCATGGCACTGAGGATGCACAGGGAGCAGATGCCTCCCTACCTCCTCCTGTCCTCCTAGAAGCTCGCTCGCCGGTCCATCTGCGGGTAGCAAAGTGCTGGCAAGGAAGACATGGTCCACTCTTACCTCCAGATGGGTGTCTGATGATGTCTCTGGGAACCCTAGGTAAGATTTTGAGGGAAGAGGGCTCTCTCTTGTTGGCATTTGCCCTTTGCCTGGCTTTCTGAAAGGGTTTGTTTGTGTCTGCTTTGTAATAGAGCGTGGGCTGTATTTTACCACAGCGATTTTGTTCGCAGCTAGTAATTGCTGGTTAAATCTGGTCAAATGATGGTTGTTAGCAGGGTCTGTTTGAGCACAGATAACCTCAGATATTATTTGTGCCCAGGAGCAGTGGGGGCTAGGGTGCACTGGGATATCGGCACCGCTGGAGAGCCTTAATCGGCACAGCCTGGAGTAAGCCTCTTAGGATTATTTAACCAAGTTTCCTAGTTATCATTATTGTTATTGCTTTATTTAGCAAATGCAAAGGGTCTTTAACCAGATAGGGTCTGCAGTGCACTCGGTGGGCTCAGCCAAGCCTCCCCAGCAATCAAGGGCAGGGATCTTTCAGGGCAAGCAGCCTTGTTGCTGAGAGCTGTGCATCAGCCAGAAGACAGAGCCTCGAGTGAGCCAAAGAGCAAAGGCACATGTTGCTTTTCAATTAACCCCCTTCCCGAGTGCACAGCCATGCTGGAGCTAAGCTCATTTGAAGAAGAAAGAAGTATGTTTCATGCTTACCAGTGGGGTGCAGTGAAGACAATGTAGGTCCTGAGTCACCCCAAAGGGATGGAGAGGTCTGTTCGGCAGAGTGGTGGTTGAGTTGGACTGGCAACCTGGTTCTGGCCCCTGCAGCTGGGTTGAGCTGATGTTATCTGCTGGCACCACCTCATGCATAAGGCTGCAGGTACTTGCTGTGGCTTAACACGGGCTTAAAAATGCCTGGGGAAAGGACAAAAAGCAAGCTAGGGTTGTGCAGGCTGTGTCACCTACCTGCATGACTGTCAAACCTCCCTGCTCCCAGCCTGCAGTGGATGCCCCTAAATTCAAAGGTGCATGAGGTAGTTCCCTCAAAGGGAGGCTTTAATTTGGCATCAACTTTTTGTGTACCTTCCAGGCTCATGTGTTCTGCTGCAGCACCAGCAGAGCAGAGGGTTTCTGTGTGGCTGTTGGGTTTGAGCTGGCAAGGTATTAACTAAAGAATCAGTGGGTCAGTCACTGAATCTCTGGTAAGCCATGGGGATCTGCAGTGCTGTTGCTGTACTTTTCATTTGGAAATGAATTGATTAAACTGGAATCAGCTCTTGTGCTGGTAGATTTAAACCTGAGGGTAACTGACAGCAGAACTGGTGCTTAGTGTTTGAAACAAATTTGGCTGGAGAGTGTCCTGAGGACAGCCTGCGTTTGAGGTGTGTGTTTAATCTACGTGCTGCTGTTTTGTTTGCTGTAGGAAAGCTCCTTCTGTTTTCCCATTTGCATAGCACCAGCAGGACGGCTCACTGCTCACATAAGGCAGCTGGGCTGCAGCATGGCTCTGCTGAGGGCTTGGGGTGAGTTAGTGGCACAGGCTTTGTTTGGAATGTGCTTAAGTCTCTGCTTGTGCCCCTTGTTCAGACCAATAGTTAAAGTCTGAGCCATTCCAGGACAGGATCCTTTCCTGAGCCTGGGCTGGAGCCAGAGTGATAGCTCCTGCACCTCTGAGCCCAGCTGTCGTTGTAGGATGCTTTTAGCATACCAGTCCATGCCCTCATCTGACATGAGCAGCCAAACTTTTGTTGCACCTCAGAACAAGCTGCTGAAGTGCAATGTCCCATGTACTGAGCTCAGAACCTTGTCACAACTTGCATGTGTGGCTGGGAGGGAACATGGTCGTTGACAGGGACAATGTGCTCTTCTCCATCACTCCTTTCCTGCTTTGGTGCTGGCTCCACGATGGCCACCTTCACCTTCTCTAAAGGATGCCCTCCCTTCCTGCAGGAATGGGGTATCCCCTGCAGAGTGGCTCTGCTCTCTGACAGGCAGCGCTGTGGGTCCCACTGCTGAAATCAGCAACGTGATGTTTAAACTGTCACCTTTTGCAGGGCTGCTGAGGAAGCCAGCACCCCTCTTACCTAGAGGGGAAGGCTGCGTGTGTGGGCACTGCAGTGGCTCTAAATCACCCTGGCAGAGTGAGGGATCAAATCAAGTCACATTCCAGGGCATTAGACAGACGGTGGGAATTAAAAGCTTTACCTGGAAACAGGCTTTGTATCTCCAAGCCCTACTTTTGTCTTCCAGTCCAACTCTCTATTTTTGTCCCTTCTGTCTTCTGTGTTGTTGTACATCATGGCTGCCAGTGGTTGGTGCCCAGTTGTGCAGCCAGCCCCCGCACGTTTGGGGAGCTCTAGGTAAATATTGGGCTGTGCAGTCTAGGAGGAAACATTCAGACAGAGTGAGGTGATAGGAAAAGGGTGGTTTATCAAAACCAGGCTGCTTTGGGACTCATTAAAGGCTAAGGAAAGGCTCTGGCTCCTTTCAGTAGGCTTGGGATTGGTCACAGGCTAGGAAGTCCCATCTGGGCTATTAGCAGTAAGTCTAGTTTTTGTTTCAGTCTGTAAGGTCTGGAAACAGGGTCTCCCTTGGGGGCCAGTCCTGCCCTGACAGCAGGGAGATTTGCTTGCTTCAGCTCTCTCTTCACTTTTCCTTTATTCTCGTCCCCACATTCACTCTGCCCCTTGCATCATCAGTTGTTCTCTGCATCCCTGGGTTTGCTGAGCATCTCTCACCAGTGCTGCTGGACCCTGGTCCCAGCTGTGGGCTGTCACTGCTGCGGGACAGCTTTTAGGGTGCTGTGTGACACAGGAGGATGAGATGCTCAGAGGGCTGCCCTTAATTCCCAGAGCCTCAATTTCCTGACCTATGAAACAATCCTTGTCTCTTTGGATCTTGTGCTCTTTGAGGAAACATTTGAAATAATGCTGCTGTTGTAATGCTAGCAATGACATTAGGCTCTCATACATAACTTGATTTGCTTTATTTATTTATTTGCCCTTTCTTAAAGGGAGTTGCTGCTATTTTCTGGGCATCAGGCCCAATTTTTCTGTCGTTCTGAGTCCACACTGCATCCTGGATGCTGTACCCAAGATGGAGGCTGTGTGGATCAGCACATCCATGCTTTTCCAAACCCAGAGGCAGCTATTTGTGTCTTCCATGACGTTCTCACCCACTGTCTTGCTACCTAAAGATTTTCAGCCTCAACCACACAAATGTGAAGCAGGTAGCATTTCCATCTGAGTTAATACAGGAGGAGGACTTAGATGTGGGACGTGGATTATACTGTCCCAGGCTGGATCCACTGCTGGACCTCACTGCTCCTGTCGGAGTGCAAGAGGTAGGAACCATCTCAAAACAAAAACACAACAGAGAGAGGAAGGAGCAGCTGAGTGATCTCCTGCTCTCACAGGTTGTTAGAGGATCCATGTACATCATGTCTAGGTACAGAGCGATGACAAGTTTGGATGCTTCAGGAGAGAAATGTTTGCTTCCCAGCGGGAAGTAAATGAGGATAGTTTGCCTAGTGTTATGTTATGAGTCAGGGTTGTTCATTAACATTTACCAAAATCTAGATGAAAACTGAGTTCCTCATTAGACAGAAAGCTTGGGTGTCATTTGACTGAGTTGAGGGGGAAATTCTCCAAAGAATGGAGCTTTATTTTTGTAGTTATCTGCATGCCAGCCTGCAGGAGACTGCAGTTCTGTGTGCGTTGATGTGAGATCTGTGTGTTGTCAGGTTACCTGGCAGTACTGCCTGTGATCAGCTTGGCACGGTGGTGGTGAGCAGTGCACCCAGTGTGTCCCAGCTTCATGCCAGACCCACCATGTCTGAGCCGGCAGAAAGTCTGTGCTGGGGGAGTTGCCCCTCAAAAATACTTCAAATGCATTTTCCTGGGCAGGGAGAGTTTCTATGCAGCTTTTTCACCATGTTCTCACAGCATTTATTTTCTGTCACTCCTTGCTCAGAAGTCCACTTCCAGTAGCTTGTGGAACCACAGATTTATTGATTTGAACACAGGAGGAGATGAGGTAAAAACACCAGTTTGAGACCAGCTCCCGATGCAAAACACAGTTCAGCATTTACGGGGGAGCCTATGACAGGCTGCAGGGAGCCTGTCCCCTTCCCAGCTGACGATGAGGCTCTGTCCCTGCCTGGAAGTGTTGCCATAGGAGTGCTGAGCTTGTCCACAGTGGTTGTGGGTCCTGGCCCAGACTGTCACTCGCTCCTCTGTGATGCTTCGCCTGCTGCACTGCTCCATGCCGGCAGCCACAGGCTGGATGGAGAGGCTGTGCCTCCCGGGCTGCCAGCAAGTGCCATGTGTTGCTCCAGTCCCTGGTGCGTTCCCAACCCCAGAGGCTTGTGGGCAGGATGCTGCGCTCTGTGAGCGGGCTGGGGCCAGCTACAGCAGCAGGACACCACATCTGAGCTACCCCTGTGAGCAGCGGTGCTGCTGCAGCTGGGAGCGGGCAGCATACCACCCGCGCTCCTGCTCAGTATGCAGTAGAGCACCTCCTGGCACGGTTTAGCAGAGAGCCCTGAGGGCACGGGAGCTGCCACAGACCCTGGGGGCTGGGGCAGCCCTTTTGCCCTCTCCGCAGCGTGCCAGGGGTGCAGCGCAGCAGGACATCGGCTCCTGACCCCATGTGGTGACCTTCCCCTCTCCGGAGAGGTCTGCCGGGACTGAACCCCACTTTGGCAGGGGATGAGGTGAATGGGTGCGAGGAGGTGGGCTGCAAAGCTTCGACGCAACTTCTGTTTGGCTTCCCCTGGTCACAGAGGGGCTTTGCTGGGGAAGGGGCGAGGGGCTGACTGCCCGCACTGGTGGCCAGACCGAGGGGCTGGCCACAGCCCTCATTCCTCCCCTGCTGGGTACTGCTTTGTTGCTAGCTGGTGACATCACCCGAGAGCCCACCCCCTGCCTCTTATCCGTCTCTCCGTCTCCCTCATTTATTCACAGGCAGCACTGGCAGGAGCAGGGGCTGTGCCAGAGCCGGAGCTGGCGGCAGCAGCATGCGTGCGGCGTCTGAGGCTCAGGGCACGACAACCACGTAGGCTGCCCACCGGAGCTTCCCCTCTCACCTGCCTCCGCTTCCCGCAGCAGAAACTTCACAGCTCCCCCACGCACGGTCCGGGCTTCTCCGGGGGGGCTTGGCACCGACAGCCGCATGCATGACACTCCGAAAAGGAGAGAAAATGACCATAAGTATCCAGGAGCACATGGCTATTGACGTTTGCCCCGGCCCCATCAAACCCATCAAGCAGATCTCCGACTACTTCCCCCGCTTCCCTCGCGGGCTCCCCGCCGCTGTTGGCCGCAGCAGCGCCCTGCGCTCCGCCGTCAGCCAGCCCTCCGTCAGCCCCGCCGAGGCCCCCCGAGAAGAGGACGAGGACGTGGACCATCTCTTTGGAGCGTATGGCACGACGCCTGCCGAGCAGCCAGCCAAGCGCCAAGCACCCGAGGAGGTGGTGGATCCCGAGGGCTACGAATCCGACGACTGCAGTGAGTTCTTAAGTTTCCGCGGGAGTTTGCCGGGGGCCGAGGGCTAGGGTGGGTTTCAGGGCTGCTCCCCCACCTTGCTGGCTGAGCCGTGCGCCCTTCCCGGCTGCCGGCCGCGCTGTCCATCTCTGGGATCACATTGCAGCAGTGACAAGCCCCCTGCTCTAGCCAGGGAGGCTGTCACAGCACAGCTCCAGAGCGGCTCCTGAGTGCAGAGTGGTCCTGGGAGTGTCCCTGCTGCAGCTGGGCTGACCACTACACCCAAACTAGGGAAGTCTCCCAAGAGCCACCAGTTGCTGTGCTTTCCATTGTGGTTGATGCACTTCTCTGCCTTGTCTCTTGCCCAGATCCTTGCCTCCAAAGGCAGCTAGGCTCAGACCCTTGGGCTAATCCGTCTCAGTGGTGCAGCCTGCTCCAGCCACCCTGCCGATTAGCTGGCGATATGCTCCAGCATCGCCCGCTCTAGGTCAGGGAGATTTGTTCAGAGTGACATCTGCCTGGAAAATCTCTGTCCTCTCCCTCGGCAAACTCCAACATGTCATTCCTGACCCTCCAGCTGCAGACAGAGCCCAGTCTCACTGCATGCGACCGAGTGGGGGCTTTGGAACAGAAGGCTTTGGTGTTCTGGTAGATGCAGGTGTTTGCAGTGAGGTTTAACCCCTACTCACCCAGAACGTCCTTCCCATCCAGCTCAGTGGAGCTTGCAGGCTGCAAAGCAGCTGCCACCTGGCTCTGCCAGCCACAGTAGCTGGGCCAGCATTGCTTCCCTTGGGGTCGGTTAAAACCCAAAGTCTCCATTCAGCCCAGCCCAGGACAGATCCTGCAAGGGTCTGAGCACAAAGTTTGATGCTGAGGAAGGGAGTCAGTGCTGCTGAGCAGTGCTGCGTGCTCACTCGGGGGGAAGGGGGAGGCTGAGCTCCCACGACGCTGAGCTGTTTACGGCCCAGTGCTGGGCAGGCACTGGCTTTCCCTGCGTGAAATGTCACAGCCCTGCCTCGGCGTCGCTCCCTCGCTGCTGGGTGCTAGGCTGGCCTGGACTGCTGTCACCTATGCCAGACCCTGGATATGACCCCAGGGAGAGTTCCCCAGAGGACTGCTTACAGCAAGGTGGCACGGCCACCCCTGTGCCCATATCTGCCTGCTGACCACCAGCTAGAACTTGGGGACATGCTGGGGCTCTGGGTGCAAGCCCCAGACTGATGTTCCTTTCCTCCTCATCCCAGTGCTGGGGTCTGGAGGAGGCCAGAGCTGCCACACTCCCGGGGAGAACATCTCTGCTAAGCCGCGCGTGTCCCAGCCGAGCAGTTAAAGTGACTGTAACCGGATTTGGGTTATTTGCTGCTCTAATTATTAGATCTTCTTTGCTCATCCTGGCAATAGAAATGAGATCAGCTGGGCTCAGGGGCAGAGGTGTGTGAGAGCTGAAGCGTTTGGTGCCCTGGGGCACAGCACTTGGACTGGGTGACTTGAAGGGGAAATTGCCCAGGTACCGCATTCTGCGTTCAGCCCCTCCAGCGATGCTGGGAGCGGCTCTGCTGGGTGCCAGAGCCGGCGAGTGTTTGTCTCACCCTGGATGGTGTTAGGAAGAGTGTTTCTTGCAGCGTAACAGGTGTCAGGAAAACTGCTGAGGCTGGCTTGCCAGATGTGGTGGGTTTTCAGCTGGCAAAAGCAGAGCGGTGCCAGAAGCAGAGCAGGGAAGTGGGACTGCTGGTGTCACGTCTGTGGGGACAGCACGGTGTGGCCCTAGCCACTCTAAGGGCACTGGTTGGCATACATTTGCAGCATGAGGCTGTCACTCCTCTGTGTTTCACAGCCAAGTCGCAAGGCCAGACGAGGGCTCACTGGCCCCATTTCCCAGGCAGGGAGCTGGGAAAGGATTTGTACAGCCTGACTTGAGCCATCAGCTATGCTGGGGAGTGTCTCGCAGCTCCCCTGCATCCCTGGCAGCTGCTGCATTCATCACCTGCACTAAATTTCCCCTGGGGACCCTGTCTCTGCCTGTACAGTGAGGCAGTGTGGGGGTTTGCATGGTGCTAGTTCCCACGGGTGGCACATGGAGTTCAGGGAGTTGACTGAACACTCTGGGATGGTGATATGAGAGCCTGGGTACAGCACCTACAAGCCAAGGTCTTGCTGTGCTCCCAGCACAGTGCTGAAGAGGTGCACGGAGAGGGATTTTTGTCATGGCTGGATCCATCAGGAGGAAGAGCAGAGGATGACCCCTTCCCATTCGTCCCACCTGCCTGCAGGCTTCCCTACCTAACACCAAAGCACTGGTGCTGACTGCCTCAGCTCACCTGTGCTGTCTCCCTGTGCCATGCTCCTTAATCCTTTGCCAAGTCATGTTCCTGACCCCCCACCAGCAATCCTGGAAAATGCCTGTGGAGCTGGCAGGAGTTTGCCTCCTGCAGACAGCCTTTCCCTGGGACATAGGCAGCCCCAGAGCAGGACAGGCCTGGGAGGAGCTTTAGTGTCTGTTCTTACCCAATCAGGGCAGCCTGACCCCATGGTTTGGCATCTGTGGAGAGCAGAGGTGTGTGTGCATGCATGTGTTTGGTGCTTTGGAAAACCAAGGCTTCCTGGGCTGCAGAAGGCAGGTGGGATCCCTCCAGAGATGGGCAAGGATCTGACTGAAGTGTAGTAGGATGGGAGGGGAGCCACAGACCTGGGCATTCACTGGGAGGCTGATGCAAAGGCTTCGAGTTGTGTGGGGCTGATGCTGATGGCTTGGGTCATCACAGTGCAGTCCTGTGGAGCTAGGAAATGCAGTGCTCAGGGGTGCCGTGGAGGTGCTAAGGAAAGCAGACATGGTCCACGTGGAGCAGCCATAAGCAGCCTGTTGAATGCAGTGAGTGGCAAGGAGCAAGCAGAGCTGGGGAGGTGACAGAGCAGATACAGTGGAGACATAAGGTCTGGCTCTGGGCACGCTGGGAATCGTATGGAGCCAGCTCTTCCCACCACAGCTGCTGTGAGGATTTGCAGGGTCATGTTTGGCACCCTCTACCATCTCAGGGCCCTATGCCTCTTCTGTCCTCTGTCTGCAGGCTTGTTCTGGGAATGGAGCCCAAGCTGCAGAGCAGGACTCTTCCTGCAGTGTGTTTGTCCCCACTGGAGCTGCTGAGGCTGGGGAATGAGGCAGGAGCAGTGAGTATATGTGTTTAGTGCACATCTTGCAGCAGGGTGGTTTGGTGATTTCAGATCAGTGCTAGCATCTGCTGTGACATGGAAGGACCAGCCAGGGTTTGGGGCTGGGAAGAGGAGGATTCCCTCCTCCTGCCTCGGGTCACCCAGCTGTCACCTCAGCTTTGGTTCCCCTGGCCTGTGAGTGGTAACAGCAGCAGTGCCCTGGCCTATGGGGTCCCCAACCATCAGGGATGCTTCCCACCCAGTCACGCAGCACAGTGCCAGGGGAACTTGCTTCACATGCAAAAGAAGCAAATGCCAGCTAGGTGGCAATGTGCCACCTGCCAGGAGCTGGCTCTCACCTCCCATCTCCCCGATTCCATACAAATCACTGCCCCTCGAGCAGCTGTACTTGCCCCTCTGCAGCACCAGCCTGAGCTTGCTCCTGACTGGTTTAGAAAGGTGTCTGAATTCTGTGTGCAAGCAGCACCAAGGTAGAAACGGGGTCCTTCTGAGAGCACAGCTCTGGAGGGAGCAGCCATCCTTCTGCTGCGACGTGCAGGTTTCTAGCCCTTGAAGAAAAGCTCCATTCCCATGAACTGCTGCTTGGCTTTGAAGCAAGGCTGTGGCCAGCACTGGAATATTTCTCCTCTGTGTATGCTTGGCTCTAGACTTTTTGCTGAGAAGGCAGCCCAAGAACAGGAGGTTGTGTTGGGAGTTGGCATTTCTGGAAGAGCTGCCCTAGACTGTGGCTGCCAGTGCTCCAGGGCTGTTTCTATGTGTACAAACCCAGCCAGTTTTACAGTGTGCCCAGTTTTACTGATGGTGGGAGCAGGCTCATGAGCTCCTGAGCTGCAGCAGCATAAAGCCAACTTCAAACTAGAGCTGAGAGGCCTGTCCTGGTGCTCAGCTGCTTGTGACGCCTGCTGCGAGCAACGCCACAGAAAGTTATTTAGGAAGGCTCTTGTTTTGAGCAAAGAAGATAATTAGGCAGGCAAAGCCTTTGTGAAGATGTTCATCACTGGCTGCTTAAGGATGTAAAGAAGAACGAAAGTCTTAAGGAATGCAGGGCTTGCAAGTCACCTGGTGATGCTTTTGGGCAAGCAGGAGGGACAAGGAGGAGAAATGTGCATTGGAACGATGAGCATATTTACTTCTGAAATGCAGCTCCTTGGCATATGCTGCTCTGCTATTTATAACCTTTGAATTGTCTTTTCAATCCAGACAAGGCCAAAAGAAGTATTTTTTTTAAACTTGGAGAACTAAACAAACCACTGCAGATTTGGGCAGAGCCTGGAACATGGTTTTGCCAGTCTTAACCATGACTTGAGCTGCCTGTGCCACATAAATATCTGTAGGTGCTGGGCAGTGTCAGACTTGAGCTTTAAGGGCACTAAGGAGCTTGCAGTCTTCCTAAAGGAGACATGAGGTGTCAAGCAAAGTGACTTTGGGTTAGTTCCTGTCTGGTTTTCCCTAGGATACCCTGATGTGGGATGAGCTCTCACCCTTTCCTGCTGGCTGTCCCACCAGTGGTCCAAGTGGAGGCAGTGCATCAGGTCCTCCTGGTCCTCCAAGGAGCCTTCAGCCCCCAGAGATGCTCATTCCTAGGAGGTGGTTGTGGCCAGGGACACCCTGAAGGGATAAAGATAAATGTGGGGCACCTGGAGAGGTAAGGCTGAGCAGGATCTGTTTGGGCACCCCTCCTCCAACAGCAACAGAGGGGACCATATGGGCAGTGGCCTCCAGCATCTCCGCTAATGAAGGAGCTGTGTGGCTGTTTGTTAATGAGGGGCCTCCTGCTGCCCAGCTCCCTCCCAGCAGCTTGCCCAGCCCTTCACCTTGTCCTGGCATGATAGAGGAGGGAGGTTCCCTGCCTCATGATGTCTCTGCCACCCTCATCCTGTTACTGACACCCCTCACTCCAACGTGTTCAAGGGCTTCCCAGATCTTTCATGTTTGTGTTTAACGCTGGGGGCAGATTTTGGGGGGCTGTTAAGTGCAATCCTGTACTTCATTAAAGGAAGAGAGCAGGAAAGATTTGAAGGCCATCTCTAAATTGAAATTGCTGAAAGTCTAATTGCTGCTGACATCAGGGACCATTTAGTGCTGTAAAACATAATTGCATCTCTGAACTGTTCTGAGCAGATAAGTGTTCCTTTGAACACTCCTCCTGGAGAAGACAGAGTTGCTGATGAGCATCCATCAACCAGCCTCATGGAGAAGCAGCTCCCTGCTCTGGAGCTTGCCAGTGGCTGGTGCTGTGTCACCAAAACGAAGCAATATTAATTGCCATAGGATTTAAGGCAAAACCCCCATGACAAGACAGGCAGCAGTAAGGAGAAGGAAAAGTTGTGCTTGCTCCTCACTCTGGGTCCTGTGGAATTCAACCACATTGATGGGGCTCCTGTGTGCTGCATCTGGTCCCTGCTAGGATTTTGTGTAGGACTGGGAATGTCCTGCCCTGCCTGCAGCAGTGAACCAGAGTTCCCTGAAGCTACCAGCTGGCACCACGTGGTGCTGGTGCCCACAAGAATGTCTGTGTCCCAGCATGGTGTGCTGTCCACAGGACACCTTGCTCGTGGAGCCAGCTCATGGTGGTGCTGGCTTTCAGAAGTGTCCTGTTTCTGCTTGCCCTCACCTTCCCTGGCTAATGCTGAAACCTGTAGATATGCCTATGTCTGTAGGTTCATGCCAGGGGTCCATGCTACCATCAGACTTGGGGGCTTGGAGCTGTCAGGGTCTGCAGCACTGTGACTCAGCACCTTGCGGGATCCAGCCCTGACAAGCCAGGACGAGCTCAGCTCTGCCGCTGATTTCCAGGAGTAACCCTGGGGGTTTTCCCAGGCTCACTTCCCATGCAGCCCAAGGAGTTGGTCCTCAAGCTGCCCTGCTGTGTGCTGCTGGACCTGAAGAAGACACTGCTGTACCCAGGGGAGGCAGGAGGGCATGCAGCCACCCGCCGGAGTCATCTGCAGCAGCCCTGCTTGGAAATGGCAAGAAACAATTCCTATTCCTCCTGAGAAGTCATTTACCAACGTTTTACGTGGGGCTGTAAGTGTACAGAATTACTTGGTGCCTTTCAGGACCTTTAAAATTATCTCCATTGCAGAAGAAAATTAAAGCAATGGAAGAATAGGGCCCTATCTTTTATAGTGCATTAAAAAATACCCAGTCTGAAGGTTACTGAACCTGTTCTTTCTGTAAGGGAGAGCTAATCCAGACAATCCCCAGCAGTCCTTTTACTGCTCCACTCTGATCTCCCTGGCACAAAATCCTTGAGCAGATTATCTTGGGAGCAGCAATGCTGATAAGCAGAGGGACTTCAGGCTTTTAGACTTCTTTTTAATTAGTTCTATAGTGGTTTTTTTGTGCACACCTCAGTTTCTCCCAGAGTAGAGCCTGGCTGGGCTTTCTAATAGCAGTTGTGATGTTCAAGCTTCCCCGACTTTGGAAAGTAAGGAGCCCACTCAATCCTCACTTCCCTCCTCTGTGGGCTGTGCCGAAGCTCATGGGTCCATGCTGCAAGTGCTGATACCGCTTCCATGTCTGGAGCATCTCTTGGGCTGAGGAATCACAGAACCTTAGAGGTTGGAAGAGACCTCCAGAGATTATCAAGTCCAACCTCCCTGCCAAGGTAGGATCACCTGGGGTGGTTCGCACAGGAAGACATCCAGGTGGAACTCTTCTTTTGGGGTGTCCCAGGCCACTGAGAGGGTGGATCTGCCAAGTCCGGCTAGGGCCAGATGAGGGCACATAGCCTGCAAGGACAGGGCCTGGATAAGGCAGCAGAGCACAGATTTATCACTGCGTTTTGCCTTTCATCCTGCAGGTATAAATAGAAGCCACTTCAGCCTCGCCGTCACCCTGGGCGCTGATGGGAAATGTCAGCAATAAACAATTTCTGCCGACTCCACCAGCAAGGGTGGCAGCAGAGCTGTGCCCGGACGCTGCGCTGCCCCGGGCTGCGGGTGCGCTCACCACAGCCCGGGGGCTGAGCTCGGAGACACAGCTGCTGCTCCGGACTCTAATCATTCTGTGGCCCACTGAATTAATCAAAATGCCCAAAGGTCAGTGGGGGAAGAGGCTGCATTCCTCTGCAAGTCAGATTTATTTCCCTTTTTAGAGGCTGTGTTAAATGCCAGACCCTGGCCAGCACCTTCCCATCAATTTCTCCCAATTCATGGAGAGGGAAGAGGGTCAGAACCTGCTAATGAGTTCAACTCCCTTAATGGTTATTTTATCATTGGAGCAGAATAATCATGATACTAATGATATATCCTGGCCGCTCCGGAGAGTGCAAAGCTGCCTTTGTAGTGCCTGACAAAGGCATTTATTTGTATTTTTATTATTTGCAGCCTGTGTGATTAGAGGGCAGCGTTCAGAATAGCCCAGTCAAGTTAAATACGTCTGGTAACAGCGCTTTCAGTCTAATTGCTGCCCTTTTCTTTTTTAGGCACTCGCTCCCTTAATTAAGAGCACAATCGAGTCGCATCTCAGCTGGGAGGTTGGGTGGGAGGAGAAAGCAGTCAAGGGAGGGCGATTCGACCGCTTTGCAAAGGGCTCTGCTGCAGCCTCGGGGGCTTTGGGCCCCATCCTGCCGACTGGAGGTGGCAGATCTGCCACAGCCAGGACTGGGTGTGCTGCCAGTGGTTTGCAGGAGAGGTAAGGGTGGTGAGAGCTGTGCCAGTGGTTTGGTTTTGGCTTACCTGGCCGCTTGCTCGGCATGTTCCTTGTTTCAGCAGCACAGGGCTGGCTCTCCGCTGTGCTGTGGTACTATAGGGTTTTGCATGGAGCTGTTGTGGGCTTGTAAGGTGGTTCCCACTCCTGAATTTAGCTGGAGGTCTCCTGACATCTTTCAGGCTCCTGAGCAACCTTGAGGCCAGTCTGGCTGGAAGCAGGTGGTCAAGGGCACAGGCGGCTTGAGCACTAGCTTTGTCTCTGCTTCCAGTGCTGTGTTGAGTCTATCATCCAGCAGTGCATCCTCAGGAGATGATGGAGGCTGTGGGGCTGTGACCAGGTTCTGCTGCTGTGGGAGGTGTCTTCAACATCCCTTGCCCTGCTGGGTCCTGACTCTTGCAGCAGAGCTCACCTCTCAGCTTCATAGCAGCACCTTAGCTGACAAACTCCAAGTTAGCCTGATCCCTTTTGGCATGTCCATATGGCCACATTTTCAACCAATTAGCACTATGTTTTCTGCTGATGTTTCAACATCCCTCTGCCCAAGGAAGAGCTTTCCTTGGGAACTGAGACCACCAACAAAGCAAAAATCCCTTCAGAGATGGAGGACAGCCAGGGCCTGAGCCCAGCAGGGCTGGGGGAAGCCCTATGCCCCTGCCCATGCCCTCCCATCTGCTGGCAGCTGCGAGGTGAATGGGCACTGCTCAAGGTTTACTCATGGACCAGCACTGGGAAGCAGGACCTTAGTCTTCAACTGCCAAACAAGTGTCTGCTGCTGTGTTCTGGTTTTGCCCGTTTTGCTCCCCCGGGGCAGGTTGTGATGCTGAGGGTTCAGGAGGCTTTGTCAGCCTGTTTCACGCCAAGCTTTTCATCTGGTTTACAAATTGCCAAATGCAGCAGGCTAAGCCACGGGCCCCCTTCTGTGATAAAAATAAAATAACAGCTTGATCTTGGGAGGGCCGAGCGGCAGGGCTGGCAGGAAGCGGCTGATTAAAGGCTTCATCTTCCGTTCTCCAGCAAAAATAAAGATTTGCTGAGTTTTGCTGGGTTGGTTTTCGCTCGTGTGCTGTGGAGCATCAGGAATGGTGTGGTCAGCAGGAGCAGGGAGGTCATTCTGCCCCTGTACTCTGCACTGGTTAGACCTCACCTTGAGTACTGTGTTCAGTTCTGGGCCCCCCAGTTTAGGAGGGACATTGAGATGCTTGAGCATGTCCAGAGAAGGGCGACGAGGCCGGGGAGAGGCCTTGAGCACAGCCCTATGAGGAGAGGCTGAGGGAGCTGGGACTGGTTAGCCTGGAGAAGAGGAGGCTCAGGGGTGACCTTATTGCTGTCTACAACTACCTGAGGGGTGGTTGTGGCCAGGAGGAGGTTGCTCTCTTCTCTCAGGTGGCCAGCGCCAGAACAAGAGGACACAGCCTCAGGCTGTGCCAGGGGAGATTTAGGCTTGAGGTGAGGAGAAAGTTCTTCACTGAGAGAGTCATTGGACACTGGAATGGGCTGCCTGGGGAGGTGGTGGAGTCGCCGTCCCTGGGGCTGTTCAAGGCAGGACTGGACTTGGCACTTGGTGCCATGGTCTAGCCTTGAGCTCTGTGGTAAAGGGTTGGACTTGATGATCTATGAGGTCTCTTCCAACCCTGATGATACTGTGAGCCTCCTGCCACACCTGTCCCCCGGGCCGGTGCAGCCCTGAGCTCCCCGTTAGGAGGAGCAGCTGAGGCAACTGGGCTTGTTTAGCCCAGAGGAAATGAGGGGAGAAGCTGCTTGCTCTGAACAATTAGTTGAAAGGAGGTTGGAGCCAGGTGGGGGTCGTAGAGTCATTAATGTTGGAAAAGACCTTTTAGATCATCGAGTCCAAGTGTAACCTAACTGCCATGACTGCTAAACTATGTTCTGGAGTCTGGATGGATATTAGGAAAAGATTCTTCCCAGAGAGGGTGATTGGCCATGGGAATGGGGTGCTCTGGGAGGTGGTAGAGTCACTGTCCCTGGAGGTGTTTAAAAAAGGACTGGATGTGGTGCTTCGTGCCACAGTTTAGTCGGTTAGATGGCATTAGGTAACAGGTTGGACTTGATCTTGAAGGTCTTTTGCATCCTGGTTAATTCTGTGGTCTGCACGGTTCTTGAACACTCCACCCTGGGCAGTCTGTCCCAACCCCTCACCACTCTCTCATTGAAGAAGTTTTTCCTAATGCCCAATTTAAGCCTTCTCTGGCACAACCAAAACACATTTCCTCTCATCTTGTTACTTGGGAGCCTTGCTACAGCCTCCTTTCAGGTAGCTGTAGAGAGCATTAAGATCTCACATCAGACTTCTCTTCTCCGGACTAAACAACCTCAGCTGCTTCTCATATGATGCCCTCCGAACCCCTCACAAGCAAGAGCTGCCTTTTGTGACCCCATGCTGGCTGGCCCTGACCCCACCATTACCCTTCTCCTTGCCCTGTGAGCACACCCATAATCTTGTCCAGTACTGCAGTTAGGCTGACAGGTCAGTCTCTTCTCCCAGGTAACAAGTGATAGAATGAGAGGAAATGCTCTCAAGCTGTGCCAGGAGAGATTTAGTTTGGATTTTAGGGGAAAATTCTGTTGTGAAAGTGGTCAGGCGCTGGAACAGGCTGCCCGGGGAGGTGGTGGAGTCGCTGTCCCTGGGGGTGTTCAAGAGATGTGCAGATGTGGTACTTCAGGACGTGGTGTAATGAGCGTGGTGCTGTTGGGTTGACTGCTGGGCTCAGTGATCTTAGAGGTCTTTTCCAGCCTTAATGATTGTAGGATTGCAGAGCACAGGCAGTGGCAGCCAGGCACCAGCACACCGGGGCACTGCTGCACTTTCCTCATCCTCACACGGCATGGAGTGAGTTTGGCTGGTCTGGCTATGCTTGTTTGGGCCAAACTCCGGGCTGAGGCAGAAGGTGTTGCAGGTTTGGCCTCACTCTGTATCACTTCCATCTCCCGTGAGCCCTGGCAGGTAAACCCTGCTGATTTATGACTTACCCAGAGCGACAGTTAATACACCATGAAATTACTCCAGAGCAAGGAGGGGTACAGTGTTCTGGCAGAAGTCTCTCTGAATATTTGCTCTGCTTTGAAGGCAAGATATTTGCTCCGGAGCAATGATTTTTATTTGCTAGCAGGCAAACCTGTAGCTGATTTGTGTTTGGGCTGGAAGATCACTGTGAAATTGCAGCAGGAAGGTTTCAGTCCTCTGAATCTCTGCTGCCTCCCAGGGTACCCTGCTGCAGAGGCTACTGATGGTGGAAAAAACCAAACACCTTATTTCCTGCCATAAAGTTTGTCCAACTTACCTCCCAGGCAGCAAACCAGGCTTTGATATTAAGCAAAAGTATTCTGGTTTTTACTTTGGATTATTTTTTATCCCTGCTCTGAACCTGCATGCGTGATGGGAAGGTGCAGTTACCTTGGAAACAGCGGTGGGATGCGGTATGGTGGTGAGGCAGTGTTTGGGCAGACCCCTTTTTGGGAAAGTGGAGACTGAGAAGTGTGGGTTGTGGGGTTCAGAAGCACCCTGGAAGTTCAAGTGTGGCAACAAGTGAAGCTGTGCTAGGAGAGATGCTGCTCCACTCCCAGGTTTGCTGTGCAAATCAGGGCCAGGAGCCCTGCAGAAGGTTTTGGAAACGCTTTTGGAAAGCACAGCTTGTTTTAAAGGTTTTGCTCTGCTTCAGACTAGCACAACTTGCTCAGATCATCCGAAGGGAAAGAATTTTTCAGATCAAACGTCCTTTAACTGCTGAGGCTCTTCTAGTTTGTTCTGATCTCCTGCCCCTTCCCTGTGGTCCTGTCCCATGAGCTGCCGTTCCTGGGTTGCTGGTGCCATAAGGGACCACTGCTCTGATTAAAAGCTGCTGCTGTTTTGCCTTTTAACTGTGAAAGTATTTCCATGCTCACTGGGCTGAATTTACTCTTTGCAGCCAAGTCGGAGCTGGGAAGAGATCCCACTGGTGGCCTGTTTGTTTGAAGGTATCCCTGTGCAAATAGACATTCTGGGAATACCAGTGGCACTGGACAGGGCAGATGTGCTGAGTCTTGGCTGTGCTTGACCCATGTCAGGGTCTTCCTGGAGGAGGGTTTTCAACTCCTGAGGGTTAGAAGTCTGCTGGCTGTGGTGGGGCTGCTAATAGGTGAGGGTGACCCCTGGGAAAGCCTCTGTGCTGGCTGCAGTGCCTGGATGAGCCACAGCCATGCATCCCCCTTGCTGCTCTCTCAGGGCTGTGCCAGCCCTGCCAGCCAAACGTGGGGATGGCCACCAGCCTCCCGGCATGAAGCCATTTCATAACAGCCTCACAGGAGGTTGCTTTATGTTTTGTAATGTCTGCAGCCATTTCTCTAGCATCTTCATCCACTCCTTTTGTGTTTAGAAGGAGAAATGTGTTGGTTTGAGGCTAACTGGAGTACTTTACAGAGAGAAATTAAATCCTTAATTGTAAGAAGAAAGAAAAAAACCAGCAGTAACCCATAGCACTCATTCTTCTGCTGAGAAACACAGCTAGTAAAAAACACAGGCACAACACACTTCTCACATACTTCTCAGCTCTCAGTTCTGCTCCCTCTCTCTGGCAGTCTGTGTGTGGTTGCATCTGCCTAAACTCTAATCTGACCTAACCCTTTATTTCCCCTAACCTTCTTGTTGTCTTTTTTGACATCTCACCTCAGATCTCTCCAGATTTATCACATGAGATCTATGGGGATTGATCTGGTTATTTCTGAAGGGAGGGGAAGAGGTTTGGGTCGGGAGTCTGCTGGCAATCTGGTCGGTTTTGGGAGGGATTTTGTGTTTCTGCATTAGTTTTAACTTGTATATAACTGTAAATATTTGTGTATATTGTGTAAGTTGTGCTAAGCTGTAAATGCAGCTTCATTCCTTAACTTCCAGGTGGCTGAGTCTAGTCTGGGCGAATTCATTGTGTGTGTGGGGGTGGGGTGGGTAACTCTCAAAGCATCACAAGAAGAGACAGTGTTTGCTGGGCCACACAGGTTAATAACATCTTTTCTGCTTTGCAGCCACGCTGGGGACATTGGATTTCAGCTTGCTCTATGATCAGGAAAACAATGCTCTCCACTGCACCATCAATAAAGCCAAGGTAGGTCTCAGTGCTGGGTGTGTGACAAGTGCCCTGAAGCTGGCCACCTTAGTTCTGCATCATGGGGGCCAGGGAGCCCTGCCAAACCCGTGAGGCTACCCAGGTGACATGGTTGTGCCAAGCAAATGCAGCAGCAAGAAGAGTGTACAAGAGCAGCTGAGTATGCCCCCGCTATGTGGGTTGTGTCAGGGTCTCTGGTATCCCTGAGTGCAGCCATCCCTTTGGCAGGTCCGTTTTCACCCTGACACCCAGTGCCTCTGCCCTCTCCTCTCCCCCCATCCCTGCCTTTCAGGGCATTTCCATCAGGGTGGAGAGGGCTGTTCATCCCGAGAGGAGGTGGCTTTTCGGAAGAGCACCCAGCCCGCAGTTGTTATTTACTTGGCGCTGTGACCGGCTGTCAGCTTATAAATGGCTCTTTTAAATGCCGCTAATCACTGCCACAGAGTGCTCTGCCTCAGCGCCTTTGCCGTCTGCCTGATGGAAGCAATTAGGGTTTTTTTGCACATTTTGGAGCAGAAATAGATAACTGAGGCCCAGATTGTGCCTCTGACGGTGGAAGATGGTTCTGGGTGCTGCTCGGTTCCTCTCTGCTTCGCCCAGGACCAGAGCAGTGAGGGTTCCAGGTCAACACAACTGGGCCCCGACCGTGGTGGTTTGGTGGAAGAAGATCAAAGTCCCCATAGGTCTTTTAAGTCCCTGTACATGTGGGGAAGGGGTGGAGTGGTTTCAAGGAAGGCAGAAGAAACTGAAGGGGAATGGGCTGTGAGCTGAGCCCCTAGAGGATCAGCCCCCACTCTTTTCCTTCTCAGGATGCTCCTGTGGGGAGCTGCCACTGGATTCTTTGCAGCTCCCCTTGGCTGGAAATGCACATCCCCACCCCAGGATTCTCCCCATCTGGAGTAAAACCTCACGCATGACAGCTTGGCTTTCGGGAGGAATGTGGAGGCATCTGCCCCAGAAGACTTGGAGCTGCTGCTGGCCCTAGCTCCCTGGCAGGACTGAGGCAGCCAGTGGGTTGTGCTTCCCTGCCTGCCACCCCCTGCCCTGTCCCCCGTGAATCACTATCAGCCTCTGGATCAGGTTTCCCTTGGTGCGCTCAGGAGCAGTGCCAAGAAGATTTCTAATTGGGCTTGCAGTAGGTGGAAGACAGGGAGCAAGGAGACCTGCAAGTGCTAGATCTAACAGCAACAAGAGCAAAGGCAGAGCTGGGTGGAATCAGTGGTTGCTGACCCCCATCCTGTGGGCTTGGGGACACCACGCAGCGCTGGCCCCTGCTCGTGGGCTGGGCATCCCCTCCCCTCACTGCTCTGACATTCAAGCATTCAAGTCCTGTTCATTTCCATTCTGCTCTCATTCTCCCATTTCTCTCTTTTATTTACATTGCCATCTGCTCGCTCTCATTTCATCTCTCGCCTGGGGAAAGCTGCCAAAACTTGACTACAGAAAGGTAAGGGCCAGGACTCTGCTGCCGGCGCTGGAGCCGGCGCTGGCTCCATAGGCGCTAGAAGTAGTGCTGTAGAGGAGGTGATCTGGTGGCTGGTGAGCACTGGGGCCACGGCCAGGGACCACAGCATAGTGCTGGGATGTGCCTTAGGGTGCGGCTGGCCAGCCTCATGCCTTCAGTGAAAGTTCCCTCGGGACATGTCCCACCTGCAGCATCTCCTGGAGCCTCAGCTGCTGGCAGCAGCCGTTAAAACCTGGACTACTTCAGCCATGTGAGAAGTGTTTTTCTCCCTTCGGTAACACCCCCTTCCTCCCCCTACACCTTTTAGCTCTTTGGTTCTCTGTTTATTTAATTTCCAGCATTTTTATATCTACTGATGTCCTTCTCAAGTCCCGTTTTCAGCTCATGGTCACAGGAAGGGGGTTAGCAGGCTCCTGAAGGCACTGAGAGTGGGTTAAATCTATCCCAGCCTCCACACCGATTTTCTGCTGCTGTATTGTGCAGGTCAGGACAGCTTCTCCTCCTGGGGTGCTTGCCCTGGGGACACCTGAGGCATTTCTTGGTGTGCATTTGCAGTAGGATCTGAGAAGAGATGCTGGCTGTTTCCAGAGCTTCAGAGCAGTCAACATCCCAAGCTTGGATGCAGCTGGAATAGGGAATGAAAGGAAGTTTGCTTTATTGCGGTGCAGAAGCCAATAGCTGCAGGGGTATCCCCAGACTGTGTTCAAACCAGAAATGAGGCACTTGGTGCCTCAGTTTCTCTAACAGCATGTAGAGGTGACCTGCCACCAGGCACTTTGTGCCTGGTGGCAGATGGATGTCTGAGGCTGGTTTAGGAAGGCTTCCAGCAGCTGGTGTCTCTGCAGGCTCTAGCTGGGGAAGCGAGGGTGCTGGTTCCTCCTGGTGATGATGGGATTATGTGCAGGGCCACTGTTAGCTCCCATCTGGATTGTGAGGCAAATCCTCTGAAGAGTGAGGGAAGGGGCACTCAAGGTGCATTTCCCTCCAACTTTAACCTCTTAGGATAGTCCTACACTTTGGTGTTGCCTTCAGCAGATGTTGTCAGGGTATGGTCTCAGCAACACTTCTCCCCTCTCCACGCTGTCTGTGCCAGCACCAGGTTGTCTCTCCTGCCGTGCTGGTGTGAGCCCTGTGTCAGGCAGAAGTGTCAGGGCTCGCTGCTGTTGCACTGTGGGGCCAAAGCAGACGTCGGCTTGGGGCATTGCAGTGCCAGGGAGGAAAGAACCCACATCACTCCCCAGCTGGAGCAGTGGCATGGTCAGTGTTCCTGCTGCCTCTCCCTGGCCAGCAGAAGCTCAGGACCCTGTGCCGACAGGAGCAGGCAGGCTGCCAGCAGCTGCCTCACGCTGCTGACTCTGGGTGTTGGCAGCAGCTCTGTCCATCCCCTGCCTTTCACGCTTCAGGCATGGTGCAGCTCTGCTCTGGGCAGTGGGAGAATATATCAAGGTGGGCTGGGAGCCTGCATCTGGGTCGCAGGAGCAGATGTGTGGCAGGAGGGCTCTGCCCTTGCTGCCTGCTGTTGTGTATGCATGTGTCCATGTGTCCTTCTGGGGTTACACCTCCCACTGTCTGTGGGAAACAACTGGGCTGCCTCTGTGCTGTGCTAGGCATTACCCTCTCCTAGAAAATGAGACAGAAAATGATACAGTGAAAGTGCAGGCACCAGAGTCTGTGCCCTGGCATGCTGTGCCATGGCGTGGGTGAGGGGCTCGTTTTCTGCTCGGTTCTGCAGATCCCATCCTGCTACTTAGAGCAAGGTAATGACCTGCTATAGGGGCGTCTGTAGGGGTGTGAGGCAGTGCAGGCATCGTGGGGCTGTGCTGTCCTGTAGCTCCATTGCCCTCCTACTTCCAGGAAGAAAATGCTGCGGGTGAGTCTCAGCTGGCTGGGCAGGCAGTGGGGTGGGCAGCTGGCTAGGCGGCAGTGCAGGCAGCTCCCTGGCCCCAGGCAGGCCACGTAGAGCAAACACTGCCAGTTTGAGCCTAGCTGGGGACTGCTCTCTTGCCTTGGTGGCTGCAGCCACGGTTAGAAAATACCCAGGAGTTTCCACCCTGCCAAGCGTTTGGATGCTCCCCCCCTTGCAGCTGAAGCCGAGCACTGGAGGGCTGCGCTGAGTATTACTTATGGATTTACTCATAAATATTTATCACTGCAGGGAGATTCCTGTCTCCAGGCTCTGTGTCCTCTGGGCTATTGGGGTGGTTTGTCCCATTTCAGTATGGGATGCCTGGGCCTGTGAGAAGGTGCCCGGGCTGTTTTTTGGGCAGTGGGAAGCCGGCTCAGCAGGCAGGCAGCTTGCCCTGGGGCAAACGATGGAACGAATCCTCCTGCTGTGATTTCTGTATGCCTCTAGCGCGGCGTTAATCGGCAGCCCGATTAGCCTGACTGGTAATTAAATCCTATTGATTAGCTAAATGTCACTGGCACGGAGAGCAGCTGGCAGGGGCTGGGATGCAGCGGGGCTGTCGGTCTCTGAGGGATTGCAGCAGGGATGTTGGGGTTGGGTAGAAGAAGGGAAAGATGAAACAGTTTCAGCCCCATTGCCTTGTTGCACAGCAGCGTAAGTCGGTGCTGGCAGGAGGACTGGTTGGAGCTGGATCTGTGCTGGCTGAAGCCAGTGGGCCACTGCCATCATGCATGAGCCTCCTCTGCTCCTCGACTCTCTAGGAGCTTTAGGCTGGAGATCCCTCTCCAGGCACAGGAGGCAATGGTGCTGGTTCCTCAGCAGGTCCCTGGGGTAAGGTGCACGCTCCTATGGGAGCAGCTTTGCAGGGTAGAGCCACAAGGGCTATTCTCACGGTAGGCACATCCCTGTTCCAAACTCGTATCAAGTGACATGGGAGGGAGTGAGATGTGACATTAGAAGCCATTTTCTAGGCTCCTGTCAATTCATCTTCCATAGCCCATCTATTAAAAAAGCCTTTAATAGCCTCCTCAGAAGGTAATTTAATTGAGGTGAATTGATGGGTGAATTACAGAGCTGTCTTTCTCCATCCATTTTCCTGGGAATTTGCTTGGTTGCATTTGATGTCGTTTGCTGTGCAGCATTGGGCCCGTGGGGCACCCTGGAGGGGATGGGGAGGTGGGGCAGAGCTTTTGCTTTCCTCAGCCGTGAGCAGTTTGCACACCCAGTCAGATCCCTTCCAGAGCCTGGGGACCAGCCCAGCCCCTCGCTGCTGTGTCTGCCCGTGGAGTCGCAGCTGACACCACTACCTTCCTCCTGTTTTCTCTATCTGCTGCCTTCCTGGGCCAGGGACATCACCCGAGAGGCACTGTAGTGAAAGCAGAGACATTTAGCCTCCATTCACTGCTGATATTTTTATCCTTTTGGCTCTGCTTTAGAAGCAAAATCCTCTTTGCTGGGCACCATTTGGTCTCCCCTGCCCCAGGGCAGTATGCTGGTCTCTGAAGCAGAGTCCTCTCCAAGGTCAGGAGCAGCTCAGACCCTTGGCTGAGTTGTGCAAATCAGGGAGGGGTAAGACAGGAGTGTCCCAAGGGGCTGCCTGGAGCTGTGGGTTTTGCTGGATGTGTTATTTTGTACCTGCAAAGCATGGAAGCTATTTCCCAGCATTTCTCTCTTTGATTTGCCCAAGACAGGCCCTGATGATTACATTTTCCTCACATGCATCCTTTCCCCCAGCAGCCCACAGGATTGCTTCCCTGCCAGGTGGATCCCTGGCAGCTGCACACACTCATTAATTCTGGGCACTAAATGCTCTGCTCATCATGTGAAGGGTGTGGCGAGTCCTTAACATCAGCCAGCCTGAGTTCCATGCCTGAGATGGAGCTGGGGTTGGATGGGTACTTCTGCAGAGAAGCTCTCCTCTGATCCAGGCAGAGGATTGTCTTCAGCCAGCCTAGAAATAACTCCTGCAGGGATCCTGCAGCCAGCCTGGAAATGATCCAAGGGCTTAAATGATGTAGCTTTTATCATTTCCACTTAGGACTACTAAAAATTAGGCTCCATTTTTCATGCTCCTGTGTTGCTTCCCTACCCCATGGAGTTGGTTTCCACCTGGTCTGTGCAGCAGCAGCTTTGGGTTGGGTTTGTCCCTCACCCTTGAATAGTTTTCAGCCTGCTGCTTGTTTAGAATAGGAGCAGGTTTGTCTCCTCCTTCTGCCCTAAACAGAATCAGCTCCATCACTCTAACAAACAAGACCCACATCAGCCTTTAAGAGCTGTGACGGTCTCACAGGCAATCCCTTAGGAATGGCCATGGTGAGCATTTCCTTGTGTTTGTGCTCCAGAGCCTTCAGATGTCCCTGCAAACCCCACAGCAGTCGGCTGGCAGCAGCCGCCCAAGCCGCGCTTCTCTCAGCGGTGCCTTCCCAAGGAGCAGTAGGTAGGTGCTGTCCCAGCCCGGGGGAGCACTCTGGAGACCCGCGGTGACAGCAGAGGGGTGAGGGGCGTGTTTGCTCGGGACCAATTGCTAAATGGCAAACCCCGGTAATTGCAAACCTTGAGAACCACTGCGCTGTATTTAGCTAACCCTCAAATTGATCGTGATCAGGGTGTCAGAGGCAGCTGCTGGGAGAGCAGCGAGGAGCTTTGTGGCCGCTGCCAGGTGCAGGTGAGAAGCTTCCTGCAGCCCCTCCTTGGCGCAGGCGGCAGAGGGCTGAGCCTGCTCGGCTTTTGCTGCGCAGCCCAAACCCTGCTCCAGCTCTGTTCTCCACCTTCCCTCCGCCGGCAGATGGACTCAGCAAAGCCACCCTCATCTGCTGAAGAGGTGCTCTTGTCCTGACTCCTGCTTCTGCTGTTCCCTCTGCAGGGCCTGAAGCCGATGGACCACAATGGTTTGGCAGATCCATATGTGAAATTGCACTTGCTTCCTGGAGCCAGTAAGGTGAGACCTTCGCCCTGCTTCCCTTCACCTTTCCCTTAGAAAGCACAGCTGGGAGGCTCCCTGGGGACAAGCTCTTCACCCAGGGGCTGCTGATTCCTGCAGCCAGACCTTGAATCTTCTGTCTAGCTCTCTCTCAGGTGAGAAGGTGGCAGTGGGAATGGACTTGAACTAAATTCATCCTTGCAGGGTGGCAAATGCCTCTGGGATCTGGGTGCCAGCCCTGAATCCTCACCCTTGGGAGCAGGGACTGCAAACACTGCACTCCAGAATCCCCCAGGGAATAACCTAGTGAAACAATCTGAAGCTGTGCTGCACCTGCTGGGGAGAGAGGTTTGGGGTGGGGTTGAGTTGTTCTTTTTTAACTCCTCTGTCCTCCTCGAAATTGAAACAGTGGAAGGATATGTGCAGGCAGAGCTGTTTAGCCTGGAGAAGAGGAGTCTGAGAGGAGATCTGATGAAGGTTTCTAGATGTCTAGAGGGTGGGTGTCAAGAAGAAGGGCTCAGGCTGTTTTCAGTGGTCTCCAGTGATAAGATGAAGTGAAATAGACACAAAGTAGAACACAGGAAGTTCCATCTTAACACAAGGAGGTACTTTTTTGCCATGAGGGTGCTGGAGCCGTGGAGCAGGCTGCCCAGAACGGTTGTGGAGCCTCCTTCTGTGGGGGCATTCCAGAGCCTCTGTGGCCTGCCCTGAGTGACTCTGCCTTGGCTGCGGGGGTTGGACTCGATGATCTCCAGAGGGCCCTTCCAACCCCTACCAGTCTGTGGCTCTATAACCATCTCCTTTTTTAAAATTCCCTTTTTCTTCTGCGTTTGCACTCCCCCTCAGATCATAAAGAAGCAGAGTATTAATCGTAAGGGAAATAATTCCATCTACTTAGGTTCAGCGCTTGCTGGAGAGAGGAGTAATTAAAGATATTGATGTGTAGTGAGAGCTGGGTGTAACTGATGGGGAGGCTGGATTTAAATGCTAAATGTATGTGTTATGAATATTAATTGCAGTCTTATTTCACACTAAAGGAACGAGCTTTTTTGGGGGGGAGGGGAGGTGTATTTACTTGTTACGGTTCGGCTGAATTAATTCCTAATGTTCAGGGCGGTAGAGGGAGTTTGTAACCACATTTCAGGTTCCGCTGGAAAGGGGAGCGCCGGGAGCGCTTCCATCAGCGATGCTATCTGCCACTTCCATGTTTTGCAAATGCATTGATTAGCATTTCTGCTGGAGGTGATGGAGACCGGAGAGGCAGGGGGGAAGCTCTGAGCCGAGGGTAGTGCAGGAGCTGCAGGTTGGGCGAGTCCGGAGCGGCTTGTGGAGGAGCGGGGTGGGGGGAGCCCTCTCCTTGCGCCCACCTCCCTCTGTGGTTGCTCTGGCTTTGTGCTGTGTTTTCAAACGGCACTGCCCAAAATCTGCTCTGGGAGAACTGAGCAGGTCTGGGGGGCTTGTGGATGTTTCATGGAAATGTAGAATTGTTTTGACTAGATCACAGGCTCACAGGATGTCAGGGCTTGGAAGGGACCCAAAGAGATGGTCGAGTCCAACCCCCCTGCCAGAGCAGGGCCATACAATCTAGAGCTCAGGTCACAGAGGAACACATCCAGACAGGCCTTGAAAGTCTCCAGAGAAGGAGACTCCACAGCCTCTCTGGGCAGCCTGTGCCAGTGCTCTGTGACCCTTACAGGAAAGAAGTTCTCCCTTGTGTTGAGCTGGAACCTCCTGTGCTGCAGCTTCCATCCATTGCTCATTGTCCTATCCCAGGCAGCAGGTGAGCAGAGCCTGTCCCCTTGCTCCTGACCCCCAGCCCTCAGATATTTGTAAACATTTATTAGATCCCCTCTCAGTCAGAAAGGTTGGACCAGGTGATCCTTGAGGTGCCTTCCACTCTGGTGTTCTGCAATTCTATCATGTGTTTGCTTCATGCAGAGCTCTCCACATGAGCTGATTACTGACTACTGAGCCATTCCAGATGGAAGAAAAAGGCACTTGAGAGCTCAGTTTAATTCATGTTGCTTGTCCAGGGCAGTGTTAGCTGCTGGGTGATGCCCATCATGCCGCCCCATCGTCTAAATTCACCTTCCTCCCTGGCTCCAGAGGCTTCAGCCCCATCAAGTCTGAGCAGGCAGTGGGTGCCACCAGAGTGCTTTCCCTGCTCTCCTTGTCACCCCTCAGCAAACTTTACACTTCCTCTCTGATATATCTCTTGCTGCTTGGGCTGGACCCTGGCCACAGTATCGCCAAGGAAGGAGATAAAGTAAGTGTGGGTTGAAACCTGGGTTGCCTTGTTTGAAGCAACTTCACAAAGATTTGAGGCAAATAGGCTGTTAATGACAGCAGTAGGCCATAAATATGAGCACCCATCTGCAGTCTCCTTCAGTCTGCATCGCTCTGATCTTGCCCTTGGACATGCCTCCAGGTGAGCAGCATTCGACACAGTGAGGTTGGTGCCTGGGAGCAGCAGCGTTTCCTCCCACACTGCAAACAAACTCCTGCCTGAGAGGTGGGGAAGGTGGCTGGCGTCGCAGGGATTTAGATGCTGCTGCTAATTGAGCCTTTGCCCCTGCACCCTGGTCAGCTCCTGGAGCATCCTGCCTTGCTCCTGGGATCTCTTGTCCTGGTGCTCAACATTTTGTAGCTTCTCATCCAGCCGCTGCAGTGCTGCCAGAATTTCTTTCAGAGGCAGAAATGGCTTTGGAAACCTAAATGAGAGCACCACACAGAATACAGAGACTTTCTCTGACTCTGAGAGATCAAACCTAGAGCAAGCAGTGGCTTTGCACAGTGTTTGGGAGCAAGATGCTGTGCCATGACCCCTTGATGGCTGCACTGCACCAGCAGCTCTTCCAGCTGGTGGCCGTACCTAGCTGATGTGGAAGAGGCTGTGTGCTTGAGGTGCTTTTGGTGGAGAAGGGACTTGCCAATAAGGTGACCTCTCTCTTAGCTGCAAGCATAAGCTCTTTTCTTCACCCCACGCTTCATCTCCCGCTCACATTTAGCTCAGGGCTGGTGAACAAAGATGGAGAAGGCAGCAGCTCCCCATAAAGACATACAAGACAACTTTGAAGTGTTGATTTCCTCAGAGTTCCTCAACTTAACAGTGGCTGAGGCAGGGATTGAGCTTTCTGAATTCATACCTGTTTGGAGGGAAAATTGCTGCCCTGGCTGTCCCAGGCTGGGGAATTTTGGGAGAAGCCCCATCCAAAGCCTCCAGCCCTTTGCTTCTGCTCTTTCTCTGTCCCCGACAGAAGCAGGTGGCTCAGGGGGTAGGGAGATCAGTGTCCAGTGATCTAGGGGGCTGATGTGTGCCTGGATTCCCCATCCATGCCGGTGACATGAGCTGCTACAACAGCCCCACTGTTCCCAGCTCCCACTCTGCAGAGCTATGGTGTTGAAAAGAGTTGCCAGTGCTAACAAAACGCTTATCAAGGAAGTTATTTTGAGTCAGGCAGGAACGGGAGCTGTGCTGGGAGCAGGAATGCAAATAAACAGACAGAACAGCAAATTGGTATTTTTTAATGAACCTGAAAAGACATTTTTCCTCCTCTCTCTCTTCTGCTGCATAAGTGAAATCCCCATCCTCTCGCTGCGCTCTGCCAAGGTTCTCGTTTTGCTGGCTCCCTCCAGCATGTGGGGTTGGATTGCTTTGCAAATGAGCCACTGAGTTGCTGTGTCTCTGCCCCTCTGTGTATTTCCGTGGCCGGGGGAGGATTTGAGCCTCCTGTTTTGCAGATTGGCACAGAAGGGCAACAGCAGCAAATGCAGCAGCATTTTCTCTCCTCTGTCCATCGGTGCCCAGACGATCGCCTGGGGCTGGGTGTCACTGACTGCTGTCTCCTTTGTTTTTCCAGGCAAATAAGCTGAGAACCAAAACGCTGCACAACACCCTGAACCCCACCTGGAACGAGACCCTCACCTACTATGGCATCACCGACGAGGACATGATCCGCAAGACCCTGCGGTAGGACCCCAGGGGGGTGAGCAGGGTGCTGAGCCTGGCACCAGGGAGGGGGACCTAACTCATGTTCCTCAGGCTGCCCCAAGCATCCCTCCCTATTTCCTGGGCGACCTCATAGGGCCTCCCGTGGCCCAGCCCCACAGGGTGATCCTGCTGCAGTGCAGGGCAGAGTTACTCCCCACCAAAGCTCATGCACAGTCCATCACTCCTACCCTGCCCACGCCTGATGTGTGCAGCTGCTGAGGAGTGTGGTCCTGCTTTGTCATTAGCTTCATACTCACTGGCTGGGCTCCTGCCTGCAGGGGTGATGTTACTTGGGTTTGGTTTTAACCTCTTCATGTCCAGCTCTTCACCCCATGTGTGTGTTAAGTCTTTGTGATCATGCCTTGCTGGGAAAATCCCCTGGTAAAGCTCTGGGCACATTTTAAGGTTGAGCTTTTTGAAAGAAAGCTGGAGGCATCCATGAATTATTGTCAAACTAAATGACAATATTGACATTATGACAAAATTATTGTCAAACTAAATGACAGAAGTTTGTGCCTATCTATTTCATTCTTTGGTTCAATCTCTGCGTGTTCAGCATCTCCTAGCAGCATCTCCCAGGGGCTGGGGGAACGTTGTGTGGAGCTAGAGGCGGGCAGGGGAGCTTGGTGGGGCCATGGGAGCCTGGAAGCACTGCTTTGGCAGGAGCAGACCTCTGTGAGCACAAAGGGGTTTGTGTCTTGGCCACTGTCCCACCTGGGTGAGGTCAGGGCGTGATCCAGAGGCTGTGGACAGATCCTGCCCAGAGAGGGTGTCCTTGGCCACTGCATCACCACCCCGATCTGGGACCACTCTGCAAGAAGGTTTGCCCGCAGATCTGCTGTCAAACAAAAGAGGATTTTGCGTCCTGCTCTGAGGACTCAGGGCTTCATCAGCTCCGTGGCTGCAATCTGACCTTGCTTATTTGCAGGCACTCCGGGAGGTTATTGTTTTCCCCACGGTGAGAACACAAAAGCTGCCTTAGAAAAGGTGCTGCTGAGGGGTGAATTTGGGCAGAGCCTACCTGTTGTCTGCAGCGTGCATAGAGATGAGAAATTTAGCGCGGCGGATGATTATTTCAGATGGAAAGCATTAGTCATGCTGAAAGTGCTGCAGGCCTGTTGGGCTGGAGAGCCTCTGCTTTGTGATGAGGGGTGGGTATTTTTCACTCCAGGCTTTGAAGTTTTCAGCCTCTTCAAGCATGGAAATCGGTTTGTAGAGAGATGCTCGGCTGAGTTGTTTGCTGAAAGGTACCACGGAGCAGGAGGGCTTGACACCACTCCCTGCCTTTTTGGGGTCCTGGTGGCTGGTCATCCCTGGGGGAGGGCTGTGCTCACCCACTCTGGAGAGGCAGCAGGGAGGAGTGGGTTACTCAGTGGCAGGGTGATATGCAGGGATGTGTGTGAGCCGGGCTGGATTTACCCTTTAGAGAGCAGATCTGGTGAGGAATGCCTGAAGGAACTGGGCTTGTTCATTCTGGAGAAGAGGAGCCTAAGGGAAGAGGGGCCACGCTGCTCTCTGCAGCTCCCTGAAAGGAGGATGGAGTGAGGCAGGGCTTGGTCTCTCCTCTCTATTGTTAGGTGATAGAGCAAGAGAAAATGTTTCTTGTGGTCAGGTGTTGGAAGAGGCTGCCCAGGGAGATGGAGTCACCACCCTGGACATGTTCAGGGAACTTGTGGACGTGGCCCTTGGAGATGTGGTTTAGTGGCTGTAGTGGTGTTGGGCTGACAGTTGGACTCGATGGTCTTAGAGGTCTTTCCCAACCAAAGTAATTGCATTATCCTGTATGATTCTGTGATGCTCCCTGCAGAAATCTCTTGTTAGCCCATTCCAACTCCTGCCCATCAGACTGGTCAATGGGGAGCCAGGCTTGGCCATCGGCTCCTGCAGGGCTCAGTACTAAGTGCCATGCACAGACCCTTGACCCCAGGACTCCATGCTGATACACTTGCTGTGTGGGTGGATGTGGCTGAACAGAGGTGGCATTTCTGTCTTGGGAGCTCCGTGGGGAGCTTAGGAAATTGCTGGCAAGGTCGGTTAATGGCCAATTACCCAAACAGCTTCAAAGGGCTCCTTTCAGGGAGCTGAGGGGGAGGCTCAGGCTCACCCCTGGTGCAGGTGCCCTGTGTGAGCTCCCAGTCAGGCCCTGTGGGGAGCGACACTCCCTGCAAAGCCTCATCTGCCTGTGCAGGGACAGGGTCCCCATCTTTTGGCACCTTCTCATGCCACCAGGGCCATCTATCCCACACCTTCTCATCCATCAGAGCTGCCTCTTTGCAGGGAGGTTCCCAGGCTCTCCAGCACTCTGCACCAAGACTGCACATTGCAGCTGAGGTTTCCTTGCCAGCAGCCGACCCTGGTGAATTAGGTGATAATTAAGGATCAGAATCTTTTCTATGTGGAGAGAAGCATCCAAGTGCAGTTCTGAGTCACTGGCATTTGCAGCTAACTGATGGCCTTTGCTGGAGCCTGTCCCCAAGCCTGGAAATGAAGAATTAAAGACACAAACCGGAGACAAAGAAACAAACTTTTTGTTGGAGAAGATTTTCCAGCTGGCACCTCTGCCGTGGGGCTGTTGCATGGCATGAGAGCCACCTTCTGTCCTGGCTGTGTTGAGTCTTCCTAGGGGGTTTCAGCCTCTTCTCTTGTGTGGACCCCCAAAAAATTTCTAGTCAGGACTCTGGTCCCTTTCAAGAATGTCCCTCGTGTGGGTTGGTGTGTGAAGGTTCAGATGAAGTGCAGCTCTTACACCTTTGGTGGCTTCACTGTGCTCATTACTTCTGGCCTTGGCAGCAGGGCCCTGCCTGCCCTCAGGCACTGGGCATGTGCCAGCTGCTCTTCCCAATGGGTTAGGCAGTATTTCAGGTGGGATCTCAAACTCTTGCCTATGACTCAGGGAATTCTTCTGCTAGAACAAGCTTCTGAGCACTGTGGCTGTATTTATTATGTTGCACAGGGGAGCCAGAGCCTAAAATTCAAGTGCTTTTCATTTTCCTTAAGAGCAATTCCCCAACTCCACTTTTTCCTTTCTCTGTTTTTATGCTTGAAGATATTGGCAAAGGAGATTTTATTTATTTATCCTGAGGCAGGTTTAGATAAGATAAAAGAAAGACTTCTTTCAAACCAGCCAGGAGGCAGAAAAAGCCACTTTTTATTTTAATTCCTTACTTGAATTTTCTTCTTTTCAAACACTGGATGCTTAATCGAGTAGAAGGATGCAGGACTGCGAAATGTGGCAGCTCCTCACAGGGACACCCACAGAATCGGAGAGTCATAGAATCATTTTGCTTGGAAAAGACCTTTAAGATCAAGTACAAGCATCAGCTTAACACCTCCACGGTCATTAAGCCGTGTCCCCAGATGCCATGCCTGCTTGTTTTTTGAACACCTCCCTGGATGGTGGCTCCATCACCTCCCTGGGCAGCCTGTTTCCATGCCTGACCACTCTTGCAGTAGAGAGATTGTACCTAATATTCAACTTAAACCTCCTCTGGCACAACTTGAGACCATTTCCTCTTGTTCTATCACTCAATACTAGCAGAAGAGCTGCCCAGCTGAATTGGGAGCTTTGCTTTACAGGAGGAGGGATGGATGAGCTGAGGACCTCAACAGTGACCTCAGTGCTTGTTGTCTGGAGCTCTCTAAGGTCTTTTTATTTTGGTGTGAGTTGAGATCTTTCTCCTCTATGAGGCTGTCCATCACACCAGTGACAATGGCTCTTCACCCTCCCATGCCATGTGTCTTCCCACCTTCGGTGCTTCACTTCCCCCATCCATCATCTTGGTAAAATATCTCCTCCTCCTCCAGGAAGGGCCAACTTCAAAGCTGTGGGGCCGCTGGGTTCCCTGGTGCTAATGAGGCGAGGCTCCTGCAAGGCATCTGTCTGGAGTTGAAAGAGCATGAGTGATGCTCCCCTCGGTCTGGGAGGTGATTGTTCCTCAGGTGCCTCCTTGGTGCTGCGATGCACAGGGGCAGAGAAGACGAATGCAAAATCTCTTTAATGTAGGAATAAGGAAGGAGATCAAAGCTGCTGCCAGCCTTCGCCTCCCGGCTGCCTGCAGAGCCTCGGATGTAGTGGAAAAGCACCCAAAAAAGTCTTCTCTGCCCACCCGGGCTCTTGGTGGAAACGTGTCCAGCATGGGTTAGTGTGGGCACAGAGTGCCTGAAGACCTGCTGGGGAACAAGTGGCATTCACCTGGTTGCAGGGACCAGAGCAGGAGCATCCTTTTCCTCCTGAAGAGCAGAGCAATGAGTCCCTTCTTGCCCGGGCCCCCCGGCCCCACACCGTGTCCTAACAAGCTGCCTCTCATCCCTGTGCAGCCTTGGCTGAGCTGGTCAAGCGGCAGACCCAAGCCCCAGGAGCTGCTGTGGATCACCTCCCCAAGCAGGGCCACCCCCAAGGGAGAAGGAGAGGTGAAGGCAGCTCAGCTAATTGCGCTGGCAAGCAGGGTTTTGTTAATGAATCAACGCCCTCAGAAACCAGCAGCTACCTCAGATTTCATGAAGCGCAGCAGGTGGGAGGATCTCGAAAGGTCTTATTCATTCATTGAATTAAATATCCTTGAGTCTAGCCCAAGGCTTAATAGGGATTAACCAACCCACCCACCAGCCCGAGAGAAGGCACATTCGGAGCTGCTCCAAAGATGCTGGGCTCAGAGGGCTGGAGTTGCTGGGCTTGGGAGCAGGTTCCTTGCCAGCATCAGGGCTAAATCCCACCCTGCATTCCCCTCTCCCAGTCCCTCTCTGTGATCTAAGCACGACCACACCCCAGCAGCTCAGCTGTGGTCTCTGGTAGTGGGGAGCCAGGGTGCAGGACCAGGGGCAGCAGAGGAATGCTGGAGGGGAAATTAACATAGGCAGAGTCAAATCTCCTGCGTTGAAACAATGCATGTAACGGGCAATAAATAGATTGGGTTCATGATAAATATCAGGGCTGGCCAGCTATTGGATACAGTTATTCATATCCAGATACACTGGCAGAGCCATGCATTATTCATGTGCCACTCAGCTAGCCCACGAATGCCAGGAATTCTTTGTTTAATCATGTGTTTGACAAACATTATGACTCATTAAATATATTATTCAGAAAACAGTATTTGATCAGGTCTAATAGACGTTCTGCAGACACCCAGAGCTTCAGGGTCCCACCAAACAGCTTTGCTCCAGGAGCACTGAATGAGGTTGCCTCCAGAACTGCAGGCACACTCCTCATTTCATCTCGCTTTCATGGGGTGTCTGTGCTCGCTGTTTGAGGGATTTTGTGATGGAGCCTGGCACTGCATCCTCCCTTGGCTTTTGGGAAAGCCGGGCAGTCCCAGGGTGGCACCTTTTCCCATTTTCTCTCCTTGCCAGGCATTGCCTGCCCTTAATCCAAGCAGACATCACCTGCACATCTGCTGCTCCTCTGAGAGCCTCCCAAGTTGCTGTAAGGACCATAAGAGATCTGTGTCAGAGACAGGAGATGCATCTTCAGGCACCGCTGCTTGTTACGTGCATGTGTGTTGTGGAAAAAGGTCCTCAGTGCCCCCCTGCTCTCCCCTGCCTGCGGTGGGAAAGTGGCCAGAGGAACGTGTGTGAGAGCAGAAGTTGTGAGTCAGCCTGAGCGGCGGTGAGTCAGGACTGTAACCCAGGAGCCCGGGCTGAGTAGGAGGGAGAAGAAGTTTAATGAGCTATGATTGTGCACTTGCTGCTTAGTTCTCTTTCAAGGTGGCTTTCACAGCCCTTAACTTAGAGATCAAGACCCCTCGGTGGAAGCTGTCAAAGCAGAAGCCAGGCTGGGTTTAATGAAGAGAGGCAAGGGAGGGATGGTGTTTGAGTTGAGGGCTCGGGCTGGCAGGTGAGCGTGGCTGCCAGGGGCATCTCTTGGTTTTTGTCATGGAGCTGATTTTTTCCCACCGCGTCGGTTCCCTGTGAGAAAATCCAAGCTGGTGTGATTGCATTGTGCCTGCTTCCAAAGGGAGGGCAGGAGCTGCCCCTGGCTCAGGCTGCCTGCCTTCGCCCGTGGGCCAGGGCGCCACCAGCCTGCCTGAGTTACAAACTGTCCTGGTGATGATGAGCCACAGCCAGCCTGAGTCCAAGGGCTGGCACAGAACTCTGTGTCTGAACCACCTCGGCACTACACACAGATGGGCACAAAATGTGAGTATCCTCCTGAGAGGTGGCCACAGGTGCCGGGGGAAAAGAGGGCTAGGAGAAACTTGGTGATGTCTCCAGCTCCACTGTGCAGCTCAGGGACAGCAGCTGAAGGTCTCTGAGCTGCTCAGGGGCTGGTGCCCGCAGAGTTACTTGGTCGGGGGGAGCAAGGGGCTTCCCTGGGGCTCAGTGTGATTCTCCTGCCTCTCCCACTGTGACACTGGAGGGGCTCTCCCTGCCACCACCACTGAAATTTTCCAACCTCTTCCTTCCTGGGTGTCTGCCCATCCCGGGTGGTTCTGGAGCTTCACAGTGTGTAGGACATTGCATTTGGTATCTTTTTCTTGTGCTTCCGGGGTGCATCTGGACATTGTCAGGGGAAGATCTTATTAGTCGTGTTCTGATGAGGTAAAACTAGCACCAAAGCCTCCCTCTCCTGGGTGTAAAAATATAGCCCTGGCTGTCAGCTCCCTGTGAGGTCCACACTCCTCTCTCTTCAGCCCAGCTCTCCTCCAGAGCTCTTGCTTTCCCTCCAGCCCAGCTCTCCTCCAGAGCTCTTGCTTTCCCTCCAGCCCAGCTCTCCTCCAGAGCTCTTGCTTTCCCTCCAGCCCAGCTCTCCTCCGGAGCTCTTGCTTTCCCTCCAGCCCAGCTCTCCTCCAGAGCTCTTGCTCTCCTCCAGAGCTCTTGCTTTCCCTCCAGCCCAGCTCTCCTCTAGATCTCTTGCTCTCCTCCAGAGCTCTTGCTTTCCCTCCAGCCCAGCTCTCCTCCAGAGCTCTTGCTTTCACTCCAGCCCAGCTCTTCTCCAGAGCTCTTGCTTTCACTCCCCAGAGCCTTGGCCAGATGGGTGTGGAGTTGTGCATGCCTGGCAAGTGCCACTTCTTGTCTGGAGCTGCCGCTGCTCCTTTTTCTGTTTTGTTCTGTAGAAGGGAGGTGAGAGGAGGAGAGGAAATAGGAAATATTGTGCCTGCATTTGAGATTCTCTTTGAGGATTTTACTGTTGCAATGGGGTGGGGGTTTAGTGGGTATCTATAGTAACGCTGCAGCCAGCTATGGTTTTCTGGAAAGCAGCATTCCCCAACTTGGAAACTGGAATTTGTTTCCAGACCTTCTTCTTCTGTTACTCGCTGGCCCTGACAGTCCTTGTGCTGGCTCCCTCATCATCTTGTTACTTATCTGTGGGCATGAAGATGGTCAAACCCTTCCTGGATGCAGCTTCCACAGACAAACCATCCAGGCACTGCAGAGGCCTGAGGCATGGTGTGCAGTTCATTACTCTGAGGCAGGATCACAGGGCACCATTTCTCTATAATTACTCTTACCTCTTTCTGAAGAGGTCTCACTTGTTGAAACCTGGCAAGACAGGATTTGATCCCTTGAGAAATGGGCACCAGTGGGAGTGGGTGAAAGACAGAAGAAATCAGGAGCTTTTAAATGGACAAGAAAACTTTGTAGGGAAATTAAACAAAGAGAAAGGAGGAAAAGGAAAGGAAGGCAAGGAAAAGGAAGGGGAATGCCATTCCTTTACTGATGAGAAGCCCCACTGTATGGTTCCCATGGGAGTGCAGGATGCACCCTTGAAGATGGCTTTCCTTGTCCCCAGCTCCAGGCAGTGCTGCTGGGGCCAGCTAGTCCCTCACAAGGCAGCCAACACCTCCTGGCCCCTTCGCTGGGATTTCAGGAGCTGTGAGCAGAGGCTCTGTGCATTCACTAACTTTGCTCTTCTGTCGTCTCTCCTGATGCCTGGAATGGGCTGGGAAGCAGCAGAGAAGTGACTCATTAGCTGCCAGCTCAGGGAAGGCATTTATAGCTCTGCCATGGCAAGCAGCCTTGGCTCTGCAGCCTGCCACTGCCCATGGACGCAGGCTGCGTCACCGCCCGTGCCTCGGGACCCGGCCCTGCCAGGGCCCCGCTGGGGCTGGGAGAGCTTCTCCTGGCTGAGGTGTGGTGTGTTTTGCAGGCTGCGGCTACAAGTGCCTCCTGCTTTAGTCTGCATGTTGGGAGAGGTGGCAGAGGACCTCCTCCTGTTCCTGCATGGGGCAGCGAGGGCCCCAGCACCAAGGGACCCCCTGAGAGCTGACACACTCAGAAGAGTGTCTAAGCTCTTTGGTGGGGAGGGACCTTTCTCTTGGCCATGCAGTCTGAGAATGGATTTAGGCAGAGCCACCTCAGCTGGGCAGGATGCAGCTGGGCTGGCAGCAGCTCAGAATAGTTTTAGTCACTGATGATTTTGGTGCCTTTATGGAAGAGCTATTTGGATACTTGAGGCTCTGGGTTGCTTTGCTGACAGTGCCTGGGTTGGGCTGTGTGTTGGACATAGCAACTGTGGCAGTGCAGGTCATGATGTTCAGAATCTGTGAGCATGTCCCTGGAGGGACCCCAACCCCTGAGAGGGTGACAGCCATCCCGAGGAGTGCAGGAGCCAGGATGGGGTTTGAGGAGAAGAGATGGCCACGGTGGCTGTGTGGCTCAGCTGAGGTGTGCAGGTAGCTCCATGTGGGGGGCTGCATGATGGATCTGGGAGACGTGGTGTAGCACAGCCTCTGTCTCCTGCATCACCCCTCTGCTTCCCCAGAACTGGTCCCACTGTCCTGGTAGCCTTGGGTCTCAGCTGCAGAGGTGAAGCAAACCAAGGTATCAGATGCCACACTGAAACATTGTGAGCTGCCCTGGCTACGCTCTAGCAGTGGGTTGATGCCCTCCAGCTGCCTGTAAAGAAGCTGCCTTGTCACTGACCTGGGGAATGATGGCCTCGAAGTTGTGTCCTCGCTGGGGGGGACCTGCCCTCTCCTCAGCAGCCCTGCTAAACCTGTGCTTGTTGCAGGATCTCAGTCTGTGACGAGGACAAGTTCCGCCACAACGAGTTCATCGGGGAGACAAGGATCCCACTGAAGAAACTGAAGCCCAACCAGACCAAAAATTTCAGCATCTGCCTGGAGAAGCAGCTGCCGGTGAGTGGGCCCTTCAGAGCAGTGTACCCCACGCTGGGCTTGCAGGTAGAGCAGCTTCCTCCTGGGGCGTGTGGGAGCAAAGGGTGTGCTCAGGGATGGGGTGAACATCCCTGGCACCGGGGAGTGGGTGTTCAGATGTCCTGGAGCAGCCCCTGGACTGGCTGTGTTTCCTCCACAGATAGATAAAACAGAGGACAAGTCACTGGAGGAGCGTGGTCGGATCCTCATCTCCCTCAAGTACAGCTCACAGAAGCAGGGGCTGCTGGTGGGCATCATCCGCTGCGCCCACCTGGCCGCCATGGATGCCAACGGCTACTCCGACCCCTACGTGAAAACGTGAGTGATGCTGTGTGGCCACACCGGCAGGGCTGGCGCTGCTGCTGGCAGCCCCTGGCCAAGCCAAGCTGCCTCCTCTTGCCTCTCTCTGTAGTGGAAGTAAATTGATCTCATTAGGGGATGCAAATGAGGGCATCGCGGCGGCAGCTTCTGGTCCCTGCCGCGTTATTGCCCGGCAGCTGTTCCAGATCCACTCAAAGCACAGTGGGTGCGGGAAGCACCCGGTGCCCTGTGGCCATGTCCGGGCCAGTGCCTTGTCCCTGCTGGTTCAGCAGTGACTGTGTAGTCATGGTGCCACCCTGCCAGGCTCAGCACTGCCCCCTGGCATTGCCCTTGTGTGGGAGAGGGGCTGCGGCAGGGATACAGCCCTGGGGACAGAACTGAAGGCCCAAAGCAGGCAGGTGTGGTTGGGTTTTGCTGGTGGTACAGCCCCAGCCTGGCAGGTGATGGGTCTGAGCACAAAGATGGATACTGCCCAAGTAGGATGAAGCCTGTGCCTGATGGTCCTGGACCTTGCTCAGCATGTGGAAGAGGCTTTGCTTTCCTTCTCAGTGACTCCCAGCACCTGCATTTCCTGTCTGGTGACCCCCAGCCTCAGCTTTCCTTCCCGGTGAACCCCAGCCCTTGCTCCCCCTCCTGCTGGACCCCAGGCTTTTCACTCCTGGAAGCCCACACTATACCTGCTAGGGTTGGGAGGGCTCCTGGATGAGGTCTGGCCCTCCTGGCTGGTGGCACAGGAGCAGCAGTGTCCCAGGAACAGGTAATTAATCACCACCTTCCAGGGGTGCCAAGGGAGAGGAGGCTCTAGCCCAGCTCCCAGCCCGGCATTGGCAAGGCTCTAATTACAACGTGTGTCTAATTAGGTCAGACAGCACTTTAATCGCAGTCCAGGGCTCGGGTGACTCCAGGGCCTGGTTAACAGGGCCCAGGGCACATTTACTGGTCCCACTGACACTTTGCAATGTAAATGACTGTTAAGAGCCTTCCTGCTGGAAAATGCCAGCAATATTAAAAACAAGAGGCATTAAAATGACTCTGTTGGGCTGCTGGCACTCAGCCTCACCCAAGTGGCTCAGGGAGGCTGATCTCATGCAGGGGTTGAAAAGAGAAGCTGAGGAAGACCATAGTTTGCTGTCGCAGAGCCCTGCACCACCACAGCTCCTGGTTTTGGGTGGATGACATCTTTCATTCTCTGCAAAGCATGGAGGAGCCAGGGCAGAGTCCTCCCTGTGCCCATCCTATGTCCCTGTCCCCAGGGTGCTGATCCACACTTTGACACTTTCAGGGATGTTATTTGTTAAGGCAGAGTTGCTGGGAGGCCAGTGACAGAGTTTACTGGCAGCACCTTCCCATTTAATTGTTTGTTAGGAGTGAAGGTGTTCACACAAAACCCCACTCCTGCTCTTTCAAATGCTCCTGGGAGGCTCAGTCCCTGGAGCAAGATCGTCGGTCGGTTTGAGGTGCCCCTGGTGCTCTCTGGGGTAGGTTGTACCTGCAGGGCTTAAGTCAGAGCAGATAGACAAGAGATGCTTCTTGGAACAAGCCCTAATTTTTTAATTATGAGCAAGATCTGGAAAGTGTAATAAGGAAGCAGAACTGATGTTTAAAGGAGCAGAACCAAGACAAAGCAGTGAAGGATTTGCTTTGGCCTGGCCCAGACTTGAGGTGTCCGCTCAGCCTGAGCACACTTTAATTTCATTTGCTTTCTGGCCCTGCTGATGCACCACAAAACATCTGCAGGAAACAGCAGTGCCAGAAGCTGTGGCTGCTGCACTTGCTCCTGCATGTGGGTTCTGTCTCTTGGGAAGGCTCTGGATGAGCAGACCAGGCACACAGTCCCAGGTCTGGACTAGTTCTGAGATGGGAGCATTTACTTTAGGATGCTGGAGCATGCGTGTGGTGCCAGTGTCCCCTAGGGACTGGAGATGGGATAATCTGTGCTCTCTGATGGCAGCTGGCAGCTTCCCTTGTCCTAACTTGGGACACACTGCTTCCCTCCAGACATTCCCAGCATTTTGGCATTGGAGGATGGAGCTGCAGGTCCAGGGGTCTTAGACATCCATCTCACCCTGCTCATGCAGCTGCAGGTGCCTCAGCCTGTGCCCAGGCTGCAGAGGAGGGCCTGGGCAGTCCTGCCTGGTTTCCTTTCTGGGCGTGGGTACAGGGCCTGTGTGTGACTGTGCTGTGTTGGTTTCCTTGCAGCTACCTGAAACCAGATGAAGACAAGAAATCAAAGCATAAGACAGCAGTGAAGAAGAAGACTCTGAACCCTGAGTTCAATGAGGTGAGTTTTCACCAGCTGTGGTTCTCACCTGGGGGCTTTTCTCAGTCCTTGGACCTAAAAGGAGGAGAAAAACCAACCTCAGTCACTAGGTGAGGGGTGGAGGTTGAGTTCCCTGTGGGTGGCAAAGAGCAACAGCCCAGCGAGTTCATCCTGACTCTGTCTTCACTCCCCAACAGGAGTTTTGCTATGAGATAAAACATGGTGATCTGGCCAAGAAGACCTTGGAAGTTACAGTGTGGGACTATGATATTGGGAAATCCAACGACTTCATAGGTGAGGGAGTGAGGCACTCCAGGAGACCTCCTCAACCTCTGTTTTTTTGTTTTATCTTCACCTCCTGTGCCTCCTCTTTTTTTCATCTGCTGCTCTCCTCATGTTCTCCAGCCTTCTGGTTTGTGCTCCATCCCCATGTTCCACTCTGTTCTGCTTTTACCTATTTCCTACCCCTGAGCCTCTCCTACAGCCAGCCCTACTGTTCCTTGCTTCAGACACCCCCTGTGAGGAGCACTCAAGCAGGGAGAAGACCCAGCCCCTCCCACCTTCTCTTTCCAGATACTTTATAAATAAACCCCAGGTTCAGCAGGGTTTCATTTGTCTCTGTTGGACACTCAGGCTGGCTGTGATTCTGTTCCTGATCACTGATTTGTGGCTAACAAGTGCCCAGTACCTGACAGCCACTGCAATGCAATCAGGAACCAGCCCTCAGCACATGTATGAGCAGCCTGGGGCAGGTCCCAGACTACAGCTCTGAGGGGCTGGGGAAGCTGGGCTGTGACTGCCCGTTGTGTCACTTCAGGCTGTGACATCAGATGCCATCAAGGCAGCTGCATGATCTGGCTTCATCCTTTGGCATCCCCTAGCGCTCCTTGGTGACTATGCATCCCCTAGCATCCCTTGGCACCCCTCAGCACTCCCTGCCTGTCTCTGCACTCACCTCTCCTCTCCCCCTCCCTGCCTGTCTCTGCAGGTGGAGTGGTGCTGGGCATCAATGCCAAAGGCGAGCGGCTGAAGCATTGGTTCGACTGCCTGAAGAACAAGGACAAGAAGATCGAGCGCTGGCACACGCTAACAAACGAGCTGCCAGGGGCCGTCCTCAGCGACTGAGCGCCACGGATCCACTCCCAGGGCAGCCACAGCCTTTGGACTCCTCTCGTGTGGGGCTTTGGATATGGGGGATGGTGGCACTGGGGCAGCCGGTTGAGCGGGACAGCCCTCACCACAGCCCGGCTGCAGGGAAGCCCTTCCCAGGGGCCGGGGCAGCAGCGGTTTGCTCTGCTCAGCAGGTCCCAAGCTCTGAGGCTTGTCCAAAAGGCCTCTTCACACCCTGCGGCGCTCCTACACGCGTGCCCTCGCCTGGGCGGGCGCAGCCAGGTGCGCGCCACGCGCCTGCATGCACTGCGGCTCTGACTCCTCTCCTGACTTTGCTCTACGGAATCAGCTCCTCGCTGCCTTGCAACCCAGTGGCAAAATGAATGCGTCTGTCTCCTTTGTATGTCTCAGCCGAGCAAAAGGCCTCCCCTCAAACCTGGGGCCTTTTGCTCAAGGCTGTTGTGCCACGTCGCTGGTGGTTTGTCAGTCTCTGTGGTTTGGGCCTCTACAGTCTTTTCTGCATTTAAAAGCTCCTCTGTTGGAATGGTTGTGCCCCTTGATAACCTTTGGGAGACTCTTTGCTTTCCTTCCAGGAGTGTTGTGCTCGTCCTCTCCAGGTGAAGTGAACCAGGCAGGCTGACAGACCACTCTTGCTCCCCAGGGAGGCTTCACATGTCCAGAAGTTAGGAGGGGGGCAAAATAAAAAGCTCAGTGAAGCTGTGGACCAGCAGCAAAGTCCCTGTAAAACCACTTCTTCCCTGCCAGGTTTCAGCATAGCTATCTTTTTTTCCAGCCAAGCTACGTTTTTCTATCAATTTTCCTCCTCTCCTCTTTTTTTCCCCCACCTTTTCCCACCTCCAAAACACAACCAAAGAGCTCTAAGCTGTCACCTGAGCCAGCACCGTGTTCACAGAGATGGTTCAGCTCCAGTGTGGCCATTGGGTTGGGTTAATTTTCTGGCTCAAACAGTACCTAGCCCAGTTTTCCATGTTCAGCACAGGAATGAAGGGGTCATTTAGTAGTAGTAATCCTTTCTGCATCCAGTGGGGTGAATCCTGTGGGGATGGAGCTCCAAAGCCTCATCCCACCGGGCACTGGCTCTTGTGCAAACACAACAAATGTGTGTTGGATATGGGGGATGGTGTGGGGGACAATCAAAGAGCCAGGGCCGGTGGGATGAGCTAAAATTTTCAACTGCCTGTTTCACCCCACCAGGGATTTTGTCAGCCTTTCACCTCTCATGCCATCAGAAGAGCTGCTGGTTGCCCATCGCCTTCCCTGTGTCCAACTTCTTTGGAGTTTGGGCAACCCAACCTTTATTTTTCAAAGCGGTGAGTGTGTTATACCTTGTTTGATATCAGGGGGAGGGGAAAAACCCCCACCAAACCAGTGTTCCTAGGGGAATTTTCTTATTGGAAATGTTCCTGTTTTTCATCTGGAACAGGTTGTGGGTAAGTCCTGCCTGGGGGTGTTCAAGGCCAGGTTGGATGAGACCTCGAATGGCTGAGTCTAGTTGACAGACATTGCTGCCCATGGTGGGGAGGTTGGATGAGATGATCTCTAAGGTCCCCTCCAACCTAAGCCATCCTAGGATTCTACAGATCTGCATGGATCTGGCAGCTCCTCAAGTAGGATGTTCCAAACTCATCCTCTCTCTCACTGGGCCAGCACCTTAAAGCCTGGTTTAGGGTTTGAGCTTCCACATGCACCAGGTTGCCTGTGCCTCCCTTTTCCCACGGTCACTTTTCAATCCATGGTTTTCAGCACATCCTGCCAGGAAATTGGCTTATGCTTAGAGGTGGAGTAGGACATGGGGCATGTGGTGTGTTTATAGGTCCCTTCACTTTGCCCCCCAGTCTTTTCTAAGTGGAGATCTGTCCATCCCAACTGCATGCAGAGTGGTGGTCACCATGCCTGGCCTTGTGCAATGTTTGATACAGATGTTTTGCTACCATGTGAAGGCTGCAGAAACTCTCTGTATCTGCATCCTAACCAACTTTTGTATTTCAGTATTATCTCTCTGTGTACTTTTGGTCAGATTTGTTAATATTTATAAGAAGAAACTAAAATAAAAAGGGGAAAAAGAAAAACAAGTGGATGCCAGCAGTGCAGTTTTTGCATCTCCTCACGTCAGTACTACGGTGTGTAAACTCAATGTGTTGCAGCACTCCTCAGAGCACCGCCAAGTGAGGCCACAGCTGGAGTACAGGATCGAGATCTGGGCTCCCCAGTTCAAACTGGAGAGAGTCCAGCAGAGGCAACTGCAGCATCTGAGGAGGAGAGGATGAGCCTTGGGTCTATCTATCCTGGAGAGCAGCCTGAGAGGAGGATATTCTTGATGCTGATCAATAGCCGAAGGTTGGAGGGCAGGGGGATCGGCCCAGACTCTTGTCAGTGTGGCCCAGGAGGTTCCACCTAAAAAAAGCTGCTTTTGTGTGACGGTGCTGGAGCCCTTGAGCAGGCTGCTCAGAGAGCCTGTGGAGCCTCCTTCTCTGGAGAGATTCCAAACCTACCTGGACACTGTGATCCTGGACAACTTGCTCTAGGTGAGCTTGCATTAGCAAGGGACTAAGTGATCTGTGAGTGACCCAGAGAAATTAGATGAAACGCTGGGGCCTGGTGAAGACTCAAGGGAGTGGGAGATGATTTTAAACCAGCACATGGGGTGCTGCTTTGTTCTTCGCTTTCCAGTCTCTTGTTGCTGCAAAAAACAACAACCAGACAAACCCAAACCAACCCCATAATGTTGCTGACTCCACATCCCCACTTTCACTGGGGACCCTGCTGTGTCAGCAGGATGATGTGAGGTTGTACAGGGTCTGGAGGGTGAAAGGGAGATTAGACAAAGCAGGATTAGAACCCCACTAAATCTCTGGTCTTTCTGCAGGTTCCATTAACTTCTCATCACTTAAGGTGCTCTTCATCAGCATTAGAAGGGGGTTAGAGGCACCCCTCTGGGCAATGCCTTTTCACTGAGCCAAGTCCTTGTATGGATTTTGCCATCTCCAACGCTGTGACCATCCTGGGATGAAGGTGCTGAGACCTCTGCCTGTGCTGGGAGGGGTCCAGGTGCTGCCTGCCCCATGGCTGCTCTCACTCCTCATTTCATGTATATTTCCCCCCACCATTTATATTTTCAGAAGTGACTACTCAGGCAGCGTGTGGCCAGGCTGGTCAGGAGTACTGAAGGCAATCACAGAATCACAGAATCAGCATGGTCTGGGGTGGAAGGGGGACCTCCAAAGGTAGTCTAGTCCAACAACCCCTGCAATGAGCAGGGACATCATCTGCTAGAGCAGGTTGCTTAGAGCCTTGTTGAGCCTGACCTTTGGGGCTGTGTTCCTGGGCAGCCTGTTTGGGGAACAACAGCCAGTCCCAGGTGCTGAGGAGGAGGGGCCAGGCTCATGGGGGAAGGCAGCTGGGATGTGCTGTTCAGCCATCAGCTGTGGCTTGAGTCACTCTTTATCCCCTCCAGAATAAAGAGCTGATTATTAAAGGGGAGGAGGACAAGCCCCTCAGATTGAAAAACAGCTTAAGGGTATTTGACTGCAAAGCTCCCTAGGCACGTCAGACTCTCCTGTGTTATAAAGGGCCTTCGCTTTTGGGGAGGTTCACCTGCATCAGCTGGCCTGGTACTGCTGCAGCTCCTGTAGATCAATGTTGTACTCCAACAGCTCACAGGAGCCTTCAAATAACGGGACCCCAGGGCCTTATGATGGCCCCCAGTGGCCCCACCAGGCTCCACGAAGCATGTACCTGTCGGTGGCAGTGCTGATGGGCTTTGTTGTGGTGGCTGCGTCAGTTGTGAACGGCTTGGTCATTGTGGTTTCCATCAGGTACAAGAAGCTGCAGTCCCCTCTGAACTACATCCTGGTGAACCTGGCTGTGGCTGACCTGCTGGTGACACTCTGTGGCAGCTCTGTCAGCTTCTCCAACAACATCAACGGCTTCTTCATCTTTGGCAAGCGGATGTGCGAGCTGGAGGGCTTCATGGTCTCCCTGACAGGTAATCCTGAGACTTGCTTTGGTCTTTGGTTGGTGCTGGTGTTTAGCAGCTAGGCTCTGGGGAAGGTTTCAGTCAGCTTGTTGTGACTCCTGGAGTCAATCCTTTCATGCACGATGTAAGACTCCATCAGCTGCTCTTTAGCACAGGGAAGGGTCGGGTCAGGTAAGATGGTTGGTCGTGCCAGGTCACCACAGGTCCTGTCCTAGTCTTCATAGTGCAGGAAATGTCTCTTGAGTGCACTGGGAGTCCTCACTCAGGATGTGCTTCAGGGGTTGCTGGCTGCTGTGTCAGCACATTGGTGGTTTGTGTGCACCTGCACACAGCCTTTTCTCCAGGACACTCCAGTGGAGGTACCATGGGCATCACCATGCCACATCACAGATGCCCAATTGCCAGCACCAATTTTAAGGGTCAGATCTTCTCACAGCTATCGCTGGCATAAGAAAAACCTTTTTACAACAATATTGACTTTCACAGCTCCTCATCTGCCACATCCTGGCATGGGCACCAGAGCAGCAGGAGAGCACATTCCTAGGACATAAACCCTCCTTCTCCCCACAGGTATTGTGGGACTGTGGTCCTTGGCCATCCTGGCCTTTGAGCGCTATGTTGTGATCTGCAGACCCCTGGGAGACTTCCGATTCCAGCACCGGCACGCGGTCAGCGGCTGCGCCTTCACATGGAGCTGGTCACTGCTCTGGACGACACCACCACTCATGGGATGGAGCAGCTATGTGCCTGAAGGTAGGGGAGATGTGCTTCAGACTCCATGGTGTTGGCTTCTTGCATATAATTTCTCAGGTAGGGGTAGTTGGAGCATGTTTAAAATGTGAACACCTCCCGCTTCCTCAGTCAGTAATTCTCCACTTCAGGACACACTGCAGCCCTTCCTACACATCTGAGGGACCCCAGAGTCCTGAATCTATTTTTTGAGCCTGTTACTGAGCCCCATCCAAGCCTTTGGTCAATTTAGCATTCTGAAATTGTTTTGGTCCAGGTCTGAGAACATCTTGTGGGCCCAACTGGTACACTGGTGGCAGCCACAACAACAGCTATATCTTGGCCTTGTTTGTTACCTGCTTTGTGATGCCACTTAGCCTGATTCTCTTCTCCTACACCAACCTGGTGATGACCCTAAGATGGGTAAGTAGGACAGGTACAGGTACATTAATACTTTCCACTCTCAAAGCTGCAGGTGAGGCACAGCTCTGTTGGGATGAAGAGCCTCTTGGCAGCTTTTTGTGACAGTCGATGGAGCTGGCATCTCCTGCTGCTGATGTCAGAGCACATCGGGAAGGAGGTGCTGATGGAGGTTGTTACCAGGTGTGCCTCTCTTTTCCAAACTCCTCACAGGCTGCGGCACAGCAGAAGGAATCAGACACAACCCAGCAGGCAGAGCGGGAAGTGACGCGCATGGTGATCGTGATGGTGATGGCTTTCCTCATCTGCTGGCTGCCCTACACCACCTTTGCCCTGGTGGTGGCCACCAACAAAGACATCATCATCCAGCCGGCACTCGCATCCCTGCCCTCTTACTTCTCCAAGACAGCCACAATTTACAACCCAATTATCTATGTCTTCATGAACAAGCAGGTAAGAGAGAAAGCTGCAAGATAATGAAGCCACAGCTTCTCTGGGGCTTCTGGAGAACACCTTTATGGCCCCATGAAATGTGGAGGAACTTTCTATCCTCCCTGCAAACATAGACACAGGCTCAATTCAGGTGTTAATGATGTAGGCAGCAAGGATTTGGGGAATAGCAAGGGAGGAAGCAGCCTCTGAGCCTGAGCAATAGCTCATTTTCTGCTTCTGTGATTTTATGGGGTCAGGGAACTTAATTTTAGATCACAAACTGCTCATTGAGCAGACAAAGCAAACAGAATGGAAGTTTTATTGTAAATAAACCACCAGAGTCTGCAAATAGCCAGGAAGTGATAGAGATCTCACTCTAAATAGAACAAGTGTTCAGTCCCAGCCTCTGCTACAAGCCACAAGGTGGACAGGAGCTTCTGTCACAGCATGTAACCTGTGTTCTTCTTGCCCAGTTCCAGGGTTGTCTGCTGAAAATGATCTGCTGTGGTCACCATCCTTGGGGGACAGGAAAAACTGCTCCTGCTGCTCCCAGACCTCATGCGGGCATCACTGCAGAACAGATGCAGAATAAGCTGTCACCATCCCACCCTGTCTAACTGCTGTCAGATCCTGCCTGAACCAAGATGGAGCTCCAAAACCTCATCCCACCAGGCACTGGTGCTTGTGCAAACACAAGATTCATTGTGACACCTGATGAGATGAGCTAAAATGTTCCACTGAATATTCCACCCCACCAGGTGTTCCTATTTGTCATCTGGAATAGGGTGTAGATGCCTCCTGCCCTTCCAACCTAAGCCATCCTAGGATTCTACAGACCTGCATGAATCCAGCAGCAACTCGAGTAGGATGTAGCATCTTATAATTAGTTTAGGGTTTGACCTTCCACATGCACCATGTGCCTCCCGGAGTCACTTTTCAATCCATGTTTTTCAGCACATCCTGCCAGGAAATTGGCTTATACCGAGAAGTGGAGTAGGACATGGGGCATGCGGGGATATGTGTGTGTGTATATGCCTTTACTTTACACCAGTCTTTTCTAAGTGGAGAATTGTCCATCCCAGCTGCATACAGAGTGATGGTCATCATGCCTGGCCTTGTGCAATGTTTGATACCGATGTTTTGCTACCATGTGAAGGCTGCAGAAACTCACTGTACCTGCATCCTAACCAACTTTTGTATTTCAGTATTATCTCTCTGTGTACTTTTGCTCAGAATGGTTAATATTTATGATATGAAACTAAAATAAAAAAAGGGGGGAAAAAAAAGTATGCGTGCTTGTGCCTTTGCATACGCGCTCATGTTTGCCTTTGCATACGCTCTCACATTTGCCTTTGCGTATGTGCTCATTTGCCTTTGCGTACACGCTCATGTTCGCCTTTGCGTACACGCTCGTTTGCCTTTGCGTACGCGCTCATGTTCGCCTTTGCGTACGCGCTCACCTTTGCCTTTGCGTACGCGCTCACCTTTGCCTTTGCGTACGCGCTCATGTTTGCCTTTGCGTACGCGCTCACCTTTGCGTACGCGCTCACCTTTGCCTTTGCGTACGCGCTCATGTCTGCCTTTGCGTACGCGCTCACCTTTGCGTACGCGCTCACCTTTGCGTACGCGCTCATGTCTGCCTTTGCGTACGCGCTCACCTTTGCGTACGCGCTCACCTTTGCCTTTGCGTACGCGCTCATGTTCGCCTTTGCGCACGCGCTCACCTTTGCGTACGCGCTCACGTTCGCCTTTGCGTACGCGCTCACCTTTGCCTTTGCGTACGCGCTCACCTTTGCCTTTGCGTACGCGCTCATGTTTGCCTTTGCGTACGCGCTCACCTTTGCGTACGCGCTCACCTTTGCCTTTGCGTACACGCTCACCTTTGCGTACGCGCTCATGTCTGCCTTTGCGTACGCGCTCACCTTTGCGTACGCGCTCACCTTTGCGTACGCGCTCACCTTTGCCTTTGCGTACGCGCTCACCTTTGCCTTTGCGTACGCGCTCATGTTCGCCTTTGCGCACGCGCTCACCTTTGCGTACGCGCTCACCTTTGCCTTTGCGTACGCGCTCATGTTCGCCTTTGCGTACGCGCTCACCTTTGCCTCTGCGTACGCGCTCACCTTTGCGTACGCGCTCATGTTCGCCTTTGCGCACGCGCTCACCTTTGCGTACGCGCTCACCTTTGCCTTTGCGTACGCGCTCATGTTCGCCTTTGCGCACGCGCTCACCTTTGCGTACGCGCTCACCTTTGCCTTTGCGTACGCGCTCGCCTTTGCGTACGCGCTCATGTTCGCCTTTGCGTACGCGCTCATGTCTGCCTTTGCGTACGCGCTCACCTTTGCGTACGCGCTCACCTTTGCCTTTGCGTACGCGCTCATGTTCGCCTTTGCGTACACGCTCGTTTGCCTTTGCGTACGCGCTCACCTTTGCGTACGCGCTCACCTTTGCCTTTGCGTACGCGCTCATGTTCGCCTTTGCGTACACGCTCGTTTGCCTTTGCGTACGCGCTCATGTTCGCCTTTGCGTACGCGCTCACCTTTGCGTACGCGCTCACCTTTGCCTTTGCGTACGCGCTCATGTTCGCCTTTGCGTACACGCTCGTTTGCCTTTGCGTACGCGCTCACCTTTGCCTTTGCGTACGCGCTCATGTTCGCCTTTGCGTACACGCTCGTTTGCCTTTGCGTACGCGCTCATGTTCGCCTTTGCGTACGCGCTCACCTTTGCGTACGCGCTCACCTTTGCCTTTGCGTACGCGCTCATGTTCGCCTTTGCGTACACGCTCGTTTGCCTTTGCGTACGCGCTCACCTTTGCGTACGCGCTCGCCTTTGCGTACGCGCTCATGTTCGCCTTTGCGTACGCGCTCACGTTCGCCTTTGCGTACGCGCTCACCTTTGCGTACGCGCTCGCCTTTGCGTACGCGCTCGCCTTTGCGTACGCGCTCATGTTCGCCTTTGCGTACGCGCTCACCTTTGCCTTTGCGTACGCGCTCATGTTTGCCTTTGCGTACGCGCTCACCTTTGCGTATGCGCTTGCGTTCGCCTTTGCGTACGCGCTCACCTTTGCCTTTGCGTACGCGCTCGCCTTTGCGTACGCGCTCATCTTTGCATACGCGCTCATGTTTGACTTTGCGTACACGCTCACCTTTGCGTATGCACTCACGTTTGCCTTTGCGTACGCGCTCACGTTCATGTTTGTGTACGTGCTCATGTTTGTCTTTTCATATGACTTGCTTTGTGCCTTTTCCACACCGGTCCTTTCCATCACGTATATTCACACCTTGTCTTTATACCAGTTTTGGCCTCAACCTCTCTCATCCCCCCCTCCATATTACACAGACATAGAGAAGGGCTTGGAGGTGGGTGGTTCTTTGACTTGACATGATATTATCTTATTGCAGGATCTGCCCCTGTTTGGTGGGATTGTATCAGTATTTTTTTCCCCCTTCCTGTGCCACTGGAAGTTTTTTAAGACCAAAGACAAGATCAGTCATGTTTCCTCACAGCAAAACCTTCCATGCTCCTGTTTGGTTGTGTAGTTGGGCTGAACATGGCCCAGGTGTGATGGTATCTCCACAGTGGTTCACAGGACAAAGCTGCAACACCCTCCCTTGCCAGACGCAGCTGTGTGTGTAGTAATTGTTCTGTCTGTGAAGTTTAAGGTCATGCTGCAAAACTGGCAAAAATCCAGCATGGAGTGGAGACTGTTAATAAGCAGCAATAACCACTGACACTTTGACATCCATCTCTTTTACCAGTTGATGGAAGGTTCCACAGAAAACCCTTCAGCTCCTGCTACTGTAGCTGCCACTTCTCTCTGGGCAAGTTTCACATATGCCACCTTAATGGATAACAAAACAAAAAAGCATAGCTCAAGGACACAGAATTATTATCTTAAATGTCAATTAAGATATAAGAAGAGTCTTTATTCCAGATTTCAAGAGGAGGATGGAAACTCCTAGAGTCTGAGGCAGTTTATGTGATTTAGAAGCCCATGAATAAGGCTTCTAAACACAAAGTTTAGCCCCGACTGCAGACAGCAGCAACCCCTGGGACACAGTGGTATCTTCACAAATGCATCATCAGCTTGGCTGCCTCCATGGCTAAATCTGTAAAAAATTATATTCTGAACACTTAAATTGCTTTAAAAACGAGACTGATCCACACTCACGAGACCTAAAGGTTCACTCTCCCCTCCCCAGTTTCCTTTCCATCGCAGATCATCCATAGGGTCCAGACCCAAGCACACCTCACTCCTCACCACCTCCCACCACGTGTGCAGTTGCAGCAAACCTGTGAAGGAGTGAGCTCAAGGAGCACTGCTAAAAGTTGTTCATCATCTGCCTAAACTGCCTCCCTAGCATGCCCTCCAGCGCCTGCTAATAGGCAGCCAAAGAGGCAAATTGGGGCTGGCAGATTGCTGATGAGATTTGGGAGACTGAAGCTTGTTTTCCTCTGCCTGAGCTTCCCTGCACCAAAACAAGAACAAAATAAAAATCCTCACTTCAAGACCGCCACAGTGACAGTTTTCTTTGTGTCTTCACCAACTCCCAGCAGGGTCCTGCCAGCACCTCCAGAGAAATGCAGCACCAGGGGCAGTATTCCCTTTCCCTCACTCCCCTCGCTGTCCCTCGATCTCCCTCTCTCTACTTGCTCTCCCGCACTCAGAACTGCTTGCATGCAAGAGGCTCAGAGAGGAATTAGAGCAGCTCAGTATCACTGTTTTAATTTAATTAATTGGCCTTTCATTCCCTGAGAAGCTGAAAAGCTTCATTAGATGAGCCCACTCTGATCTTCTCTGCCGTCTTTGGCTGGTCCTTGTTTAATTGTTCCTGTTAATTACAGCTTTTGTGTCCAGGCTTTATGTTATCACCAGGGTGATTTGCATTCAGGCTCCATGTAAATCTGGAAAAGTACAAGCAGCTGGAAAACTGCAGTCTGCTGCGTTCTGGCCTTGATAAAAAGAGCAGACAGGCTATGGGGGCTACCTGAAAGGCTCTCTGCCACCAGAAATAAGAGTTCTCCACATTAAGATTAAGAGAAGATAGGGAAATGGTTCCATCATCTGCTCCCTTTGCTCTGACAGGTAAAATAGAAAAAGAAACCCAAGAAGCTGAGGAGGTTGCACACTGCAAGGCACTCTGCAGCTACACACGTGTGAGAACACATTTGGGCTTGCTCCACCCAGCACACTGCTGCAGCCCTGCACATGTTCATTACTTTTCATTTAATTAAGCAAGCCTGTGAAACATACCAAAACGTTGTCCAAAGGGAGACTGAAGGGCCCTCGGCTGCTTGTCTGTTGTAGGTCACAAACCATGAAGAGGAGAATCCCATAGTGAATTTCAGATTTCCTTTTGGCAGGAGTTGGTCATTAGCCTCCGCTCCTTGCAATACACAGCCCCAGGCTGACTAAAGCAGATCCTGTTCCAGCTGCTTCCGCCAAGAATGTGAAGTTCCACATGCAGCAAAGACACAGACCTCCCACTGAAAGAAAACCAGGTACCTGCAGTGGATACAAGCCCTGGTTAGAAAACGTTAAACTCAAGTGTGTGGTGCACAGGACCACTGCTGTCAGGTGCAGAACTCACACTGCAGCCTCCATGCTGCTGGTGCTCCAGCTCTGCCATCACTACTCCAGGACTAAACCGATGAGAGGTTTTATTTTTCTCTTGATCTCTTCTGAAGGAAGTGTGCCGGTTCACAGCACCTCCCTTGCACAGCTCTATGAGTGCCTAGTTGTAAGGCACAGTCAGATGACGATGAAGTGAAAGAAAACAAAAAAGGACCCCTAGAACAAAACTCCAAACCCAGATAAAGAACCATCCGGCAGCAGGATAACCTTGGAAACTTTTTAATAGCATTGTAAAACCCAAATGAACAGTGCCAGGCAGCACTCCCACACCTCAACGGGAACATAATAGCAACACGTGGGGCACCCAGCTGTGCTAAGGCAGCTACAATCTCAGTGTGTCTTACAAAGGGACAATCCTCACACCTCCTGCAACTCAACAGTAGTTATAACAAGACACATAGTAAGTCAAATATTAAGTCATGCCCGAACAAATTCTGAGCTAAAGCTCAGTTCTATTCAGGGACCCTTTTTTCTTGTGGGTCAGGCCTACCAGAAGTGTGGCTTCTCTAGCCGTGCAATATCAACCAGTCTTCCTGTCGAATGCCAGCAGGCAATGTGTTGCTGCAGTCTCTGGAGAACATTGCCTTTCTCTCATTAGCTTTTTGCACAGCAATTAATCCCCTTAATCAGTCAAATCAGTTCAACACTAGATCACAAAAGCACTAAGAAAAGAGAAAACAAGAAATTACCTTGTTAAATTTAATGAGCAAGGGAAAACACACACGGCACAGGCTGCCACCGCACCCCATGCTCCACCAGGGGAAGGCTGAAGTGCCCGAGCAGTACTAGCAGCCCTCAGGATCAAGTCTTTGGGGCTGCTCCACTGAAACCTGCAGCAGGCAACAGAGCAAGGAATTCTTCTGCATGTGATGCTCTCACAATCAAAAAAAAACACAACACACAGTCAGCTTCCTAAGGATGCTCTAACAGCTCTGGGATGTTGCTGGTGCTGCATTCAGGAGCAGCAGTCGAGTAATGCCAGGACTAATTGGTACAATGCAGAACATCAGATTTTCTTCTGTCCTTTCTGCTGCAGTTAAATGAGTTTGGAGCTTTCCAGTTGTTGGTGTGGTCAAAGTAGGTTGTGATTCACAGGCTGTACTGTACAAGCAGCAGGTAAGCAGGTGATAGAACTTATTTTCACTATTTTAATCACTCAAGAGAGCTCTGATCCAAAACAATTATCCTGTAGGAAAGCAAAACAAAAAAAAGTTACATTTTTTCCCCTTATGTCAGACTAGATGCAGAAGGGAATGGGATTTTATATTGCAAAACAAGAACGTGCCTCCAAGCAGCCACAGAACACAAAAATGCCTACTAAAAGCCAATTTAATTCCCAGAGAGGCTCACCTGAATGGTGCAGACAAAGACAGCTGCTCCTCTAAGTGGGATTTCTGATTTTCGGGATGCATGTCTAAAAAACATGTGAATTCAGTTCAGAACCAAGCAGAACATAAAGAGCACAGCACACTTCAAAGAGAAAGCTCTAGTTTCAGCAGCAGCATGCTGCATCACCTGCCACACACCTCTCTGCTAGGACTACTGAGCTGTGCTTGTGATCAAAAATCAGCCTTGATTCTGTTGCCAGAGTCATTACACAGGACCCTCAGAAATCATTCTGGTCTCAAAACCTAAAGCCAGATCCCTGACAGCTTGGTTCTTCTGAAATTCTCATGGAAAATAGGGTTCTATATGCTAATGGTAGGCAAACAACAACCACAGTGATGATACGTCCAGCTCTTTGGGTTTAAAAATGACCACCAACAGTCCCAGGAGGAACAAGAGATACAGGATATCTTGGACTTGGGAGGCAAGCCTGTTGTAGAGCAGTCTGCTGCACAGGTATTGAATGTCCCCAGCACTGAAGATCAGCCTCCTCTAGGCCATCTCATGCTACAGTCAAAAAAAAATCAAAGCTTCCTCTCAAAATGTCTGCTGCATTTTTCTTTCCAGACAGAATTTCAGTTCTCCCATGCTTCTGCCAAGCACTAAATGCACATTAACTTAATGCACCTACATCAGCCCCCACCCTGTAACCAGAGACATCTTTAACTGAGAAATGCTGAAAATGGCAACTTTTTACTGTAGCTGTAGAACACCTGTCAGCTTTGACAGCTCCTAATGGAGATGTGGACTTAACAAAAGAGAGGAAACACTCTTATCTTTTGTCTTCAGCCTTACTTATAGGTTCTATTAAAGGGAAGCCAAGGGAGATGTGACTGGAACAAACGTTGAAGAGATTTGATGGCATCAGCAAACACACCAGAGGTACAAACCAAACCATACCAATAGTAACCAAAGCCTCTACAGTGTGAAGTGTGTATGTACCCAAGGCAGAGAGGCTGAGCACTAAGCAGGACACAGTGTTACTAACCAGCAGTGCTTTTGAGGCAGAGGAAACCACACTCTCATTATAGAGACACAGCAACTCTACCTAACAGTCCGTAATGCCTCACTCTCAACTACCCTAGAAAATCATCAAGGATCTCTAGAGAGTTTAAGACTATAGCAGCTTCCTCTCTAACAGCAGAGGTAGAAACAGCACCCAGATGAGGGAAATGAAAAGAAAGGAAAACAATCTGTGCAAGCTCAACCAACTTAATGCTACCAAGACAACAAATGCAACTGCCTAGCATGGCACGCAGCAGCTTTACAGATGACAAGGACCTTCCGAGCTCCCTGCACAGCTTGCTGGTGCTCTGCCTCTGGTCCCGGCTCCACCTTCCTCCACTTCCTTCTTCTTTCCAACATCTTCTAGGTCTTGCAGGCCTGCAGCCCTTGAATGACAGAGTTTTGTGTTTCACTTCCTTCAGGCAGGATGAACACAGAACACAAAAACAGAAGCCCCTCGAGGTACTAGATGTCTTTTTAACTGTATCTGACGTGTAATGGGCATTTGCCCCACTCCAACCCCAAACTGCCCTTCTCCTCCAAGAACACAGATGTGCTTTATCTTCACATCCCTAAGCAGTGTCTAATAACATCACTAAGAGAATGACTACAGTGTGAGCAGGCTTTGGACCAAGCCGTTTCTGAAGGTGGCAGTGTATACACTGCAGGAATCAGTCTGCTCTTCTGGCAAGACCCTCCTGGTTACTGTGACATTTGCCTTCTGTGCTCAGTAAGAAAATAAACTTCTGATGCCAAAGACAAGAACCGCTTGTATACTTTAGTAAGGTATATGTTAGGAATGACTTAGGACTACTCACTGGCATTTACTGTGGCACTATTCAGTTACTAGGCTCTGATCTTTAGTTCTAAGAAGCAAAAAGCTCTTTGTGCTAAGAATCTTTTCCTTCAAGTAGTGAAGGTATGACTTCTGGCTTGTTCTTCCTTTCCTCCTGCATTGCCATGACAGTGTCAACATTTTCCCAAACTATCTGAGTTTTTCCTAAAGAGTTTCATAATTCTGAGCTCTAAAAGTACATTCTTCTTCCTCTCTTCTCTCACCATTCTATTTCTCCCTGGCTTCTGTGAAGGCTCTGCAAGCCTACTGAAGTATTTGTTTTCCACCTACAGGAAATTACAATTAACAAAACATTCCTTTCCCTCTCAGTTTAGCATGGATGTCTCCAGGCAGGTTCCCTGACATGTTGCTCTCTAAGGAGTTACAGCCCATTTTCTGTAAAATCCTGCACAGGTCTGTGCAGAGAAGATAAACAAAACTAACTTGTGAACAAAGTGTCAATTATCAACTAACCCAAGAGTCTGTCCCGGGGGATGTTGTTGCATCTCCTCATCTCTAGGAGCTGCAGGGAGCATTCTTTCTAAAACATCATCAAGAGTAGAGTGAGCCCTGTTGAAAAGAAGATTTGAAATGGATGCTGGCAAGTTTAATGCTACGCATTTTAAAAGGAAACTGTCAAAATTATCAGGGCTCTTAAAAAAGTTGAGTCACTGAATTCTGGTAAAATACACTGGAACCATTATTCTAAGTCTCAGTAACTGAAAGCCAAACATACCTCACCAGGCTTTTTTCATACCTTTCTGTTTCCTCTGCTAGATGAGATGACTCTTTAGACCACACACTATGATTTCCCTTCTCGTTCCTCTCACACTCTTTTTCTGACTCTCTGTCATCCATTTCAGGAACTATTCACATAAACAGAAAGATTTTAGTATTAAAACAAAGATTTTAGTGTCAAAGGTATAAAGGAAGGTTAAAACATTAAGATGTGTTTTTATTTGCTGCATCTGGGAAACTTCCACTTGTCTACTTATCAATTACTCTTTCCTCACTCACCTGATTTTCTACCAGTTAAGGAAATTCACATCATCTACAGTCAAAGGTGGCCAGCAGCAAGACCTAGATAAATATTTCACTGTAACACATTTTTAGATTCACAGGACTGAATGTTTTGCTTCAGACCAAAAAATGAAAAGCGCATGTGGAAATTAATCTTTAATCTTCCTCTTACAATCCCAGATATGGGAGAAAAATCAAAAGAGAACCTGTGGATGTTGGCTTTGTTACCCTACTTAGCAAAATCCAGCGATATCCTCCTCCCAAGACTTATCTCTGTAAGTTCTGTTCCCTACAGCATCTGAATATATTCAGCCACCTTCTGCTAAGCGACGATAAGCAGGAAGCAGTAGGCTGTCACAAAAATGGAGTCTGAAATAGCTGTACTTTATGCAAATACAACAAAACCCACAGTGATTGAACAGCAAGCAACACAGGCTGCTGCATTTCCCACCACCCAAAAACAAGATACTCCTATGAATAAAGTCACAGCAGCTTCTGTCCCTTGGGAAAAGATCTAACAAAGCTGGAGGGTAACACAAACAAGTGCCAGTGTCATTCTCAAGTGATTACACTACTTAGCTTTTTTTATAGACCAACTCATGCTCGGCCTTCTCTCTCTTTTTTTTAGCTGCTCTTCACTTTCTGACTCATTGGAAACAAATGCAGAGCCTATTAAGAGTCAGATTTTCTGCTCCTCTGACACGACTTGCTGTACATCTACAAATTATTTCCACTCATTACAACATGCAGTTTCAGAAGCACAAGGATTCACTACTGCTATCTTTGGTAACAGGACAGGAAATGCACTATTGATTACCCCAGTGGCTGCTGCTCCCTTACACTGACATCAGAGGCATTATTTCATTATGGTAAGAAACATAAGCGCTTAGTGTGCACTGGCCACTTGCTCAAATGAACTTCCCCCCAAGAATGGAAATTTGCATGGCATTTGTCACTTGCGTTTGAACACAGCAGACTGGATAGCAGAAGATCACTCCAACAGTTCAGACCTGTAAGCCTTCCAGAGCCATTAGAGAGTGAACACACACAGAAAGAGAGCAAACACTGCTGCAGGGGGGAAAGTCTGTGAAAACTCTGTATAATCTTACCAAGAGACTCTCAAGTTTCTGCTGGACCACAAATACCAAAAAGCTAATCCCTCAAGGCTATCATACAGCTGCACATACAGTGACAAGCATGCAGAGTAATTCTCCAGCAAGCCAAGAGTGACTTTCTGTTTGCAATCTCTGCTGTTATCAACTAACCATTTATTTGCACTTCACAGCCATGCAAGCCCTCCTCTTTCAAGTCTTCCACGATGGAATCTTGCTGCTTTAAGTATTCTGTTAAAAACAAGATTCCTTTCTTATCCAGAAGATCTCAACTAACTCTTACAACCTCAAGTGCCACTTTATCCAATCAAATCCAGATGAAAAACCTTTACATAGAATCACAAAAATGGTGAGGGTTGGAAGGGACCTCCAAAGATCATCTAGTTCGACTCTCTCTGCAGCCAGCAGGGGCATCCTCAGGCTGCCCAGAGCCCTAAAACTAACCTAAAATTAGTTCATATATTAATCAAACAAATTGTCTCTGACCATTTCTTCAGTTGATGGCAGTCTCCACATGTCCTTGTTTTGCTGAATGAGGAAACTGAAATATTAGAACCTGTCTGGGTGCTTCATTTCTAGAAGACCACAGGACCTATTACATAGATTTATTATCCCAGTGTCTGGTGTTAGCTTAGAAGAGATTATAGCTGGAAAAAAGCCAAAGCAAACTCTTCTGTAACATACACCAGTAAAAACAATACAAAGTTCTTACACTGTGTTCTGTCTGAAGATGTATGTGACTACAGAAAGAAGGCTGAGGCCTACAAAAATACCTGAGTGATGCAGTTGCCTGGGTTACATTTATTTTAAAGGAGAACAAGCATTGCTCTGGGACACCACTGCAAAATTCAGTCTACACAAAATTCATCTCAGTATTAAATTCCACCTGCACTCAATAGTCTGGCTGCTGTCAGCAGAAGCAACTAACCATGGTGTGAAATGCAGAAACTCAAGGACTAACTGCCAGTTATTCAAGTTGTTGATGCCTAACTTCCTCATTATTGACCTGACTACAACTGATTTGGAAGCTCTTGTGTATTTTAGCGGTGACTGGTGTGGGAGGGATCCTGACTGAAGACAGCTGACAAGCCTCACAGCATTCTGGGTGAAGTGCCTCTTACCAATTTCATCCAGCATCTCTTGGGCTGGTGGAGGCAGCTCATGAATGAAGTGGTTAGGTGTCTGGGAGAGTGCTGAGATGGAAATAAAAAGAAGAGCCTAGTTAATTATCAGTGATTAATCTTTAATACTGTGATACAGGCTCATTCACATCCTATCAAATAGCCTTAAATAATTTTATAATGGAAAAATCCTTTAGAGCTAGACTTGCACATTCAGGTCTCAATCCTGTACCACAAATTTCAGGCCAGCAATATTTACACTTCAGATGGAGGCTGATTAGAGGTCAGAGTTCTTACTCTGCAGGTGCAAACACAAAATCCATAACCCAATTACCCTTACAGTACAGAGTTGTGTGCAAAGCCATTTATCTCTAGAAAAAGAGATGCCCAGGAAGGGGAAAAAAAAAAAAAAACAGAAAAGAGAGAAAATTAAAATATAGAAATATAAAGTTTCTTTTCAACAGTCTTTCTCTACTTATTGATCATTCTGCTTGGGCTGAGACTTACCTGATGCCTTCCTGGTGCTCCTCGAGGGTGAAGCAACTACTGGCAGCTCATCCTGTAAGATCATACAGAAAGCAACACAAGGAGGTAAACTCAGGAACTGCCAGCCCTCAATCCTCCCCCTTTGACACCACAAACCCCAAATGAGGTAAGCTCTTAATGAAAGCCCTAGATGACCATTAAATTTGAAGATAAGCTCTTTGGTCAGTTCAGAACATGAAAGCAGAGTTGGCACTGACATAAGCAAGATGTGTCAGAAAGTCTGCTCAGGATGCTGTGGACTCATCTTTTGACTGGCCACAAAATATCATCACAGCTACATAACCTGTATCCATTTCAACACTCTGCATAGACAGCTGGATGGGAATCCTCTGACAGGACAGTGCCAACTTCTCTTAAGCTCCTGCTCCCTGCTTTCAGTCTCTAATTATTAAAGCCAGAGAGCATATTCACCGAGAGCCCCCCAAAACCAAGAATTGGTAGGCAAGTTTCTCCATGTCCTTTAAATGGAAATAGGTGCTTCATGCACTTAATCTTAGAAAAAGATTTTAGACAAGAGAGTGACACAATCAAATCTCTCCATGGAGCCAGTCAAGGCAGCCCTACACTGTTAATGGGTTTAATGAATTCCAACTGTCTGCTACACAAGCAGAAAGACACAGACCTAACCTGATGACAACGCTGCTGCTCTGGCTGAACAAATTCTAATTGAATCTTTAAATGACAACCCCATCAATGAATAACAGTAAGAAAAGCATAAAGGCAACTATTTTACATCTAACTGTCTGAGAAGACAGCTAAGCTAACGCTGTGGCTCCAGAACACCTTCAATTCCAAAAAGCTTACTGGAAATCACAACACTGACCTCGGAAACTGTGAAGCCCAGAGGACTTTTTGATACAACAAAGCTGATAACATTATGCAATGCCTGTGCAGAAAAAGGACCAATCTAATGCCCCAGTACAAGGATTTCTGATTATTTACCTGCTTCCAAACTACGAGGTGAACGCTTCCACCTTTGTTTTCTTCTAGGAATCGTTTATTTATGTACTACTTTACCTCCCCCTGCTAAGTTTCAAGAACTCCTCAGTTTCACTCAAGACCTCGAACACACCTGCATATGTATTTATTTTCCTTCAGGTTTGTTGCCTACTTCCACATAGATCAAAAGCTTGTGGCTCACAAGTCATTCGTGCATTCAGCTGCTGCTGAACCCCACCTCTCCCAACAAAAACATTCCTTTTCCACCTGAACATTTCACAGATTCTTTACCACACTGGTGCTCCAAGATTACCATTTCAAAGGCTGGGCTAAAGCAACTCTTAACAGCCAAGGGAGGGATGAAAGGCCCGCAAGGCCACTTTGAGGCTGGACAACATTTACACACAATGAGGTACAAGGAGAATCCAACGGTTTGTACAATCAGCAGCATGTGCTGACTACTTTGAAATCAGTCAGAACTTCTGGCATTGCGTCAACAGATCCAGGATCCAAAAATCAGTCAGAACTTCTGGCATCGTGTCAACAGATCCAGGATCCAAAAATCAGTCAGAACTTCTGGCATCGTGTCAACAGATCCAGGATCCAAAAATCAGTCAGAACTTCTGGCATCGTGTCAACACATCCAGGATCCAAAAATCAGTCAGAACTTCTGGCATTGTGTCAACAGATCCAGGATCCAAAAATCAGTCAGAACTTCTGGCATCGTGTCAACACATCCAAGATCCAAAAATCAGTCAGAACTTCTGGCATCGTGTCAACACATCCAGGATCCAAAAATCAGTCAGAACTTCTGGCATCGTGTCAACACGTCCAGGATCCAAAAATCAGTCAGAACTTCTGGCATCGTGTCAACACGTCCAGGATTCCAAAATACTCATGAAAACCTGGAAATGTTTCTGTGTTTTCCTTACCTTGCATTACGCTAAGAAAGTCTTTTAAGACTATCTTGGAGAACAGCAGGCATAAAGGACACTTTCTAGACTTACTGGCTCATTCAGTTCAGGGGAGCAAACTCCTGAAGCAACTGAAGGAATTTCAGCACCTTTTTCCTCCTCATAGGCTGTAGCAAATGTCTTGGACACTGTGGAGGGGATGTCTTGAGAATTGCAAAAGGAAGCATCTGAAGCTACTTCATGATAGTGTTTGTATTCCTCAAAGGCCATTGGAATTTTGTCTTCTGGAAGTAAAAAAAACCAACAAACATATATATATTTACAAAAAGCAAGAAAAATTATAGCAAAACTGGAAAACTGTTTCTAGATTACTTTTTTTTTTACGTTGGTCACATTACAGTAGAAGCAGAAAAAGGTTTCCTGTGCTTCAAGAGGCATCTGCACAGGAAACCAAAACTCTTGTCCACAAATGATCTCTAAACAAATCCAAACTGCTCACCTAAGAGTTCCACCTCAGACATTATTCATGCAAAACTGCCAACTGAGAAACTTAGAGTACTGTTTAACACCAATGTAATAAAAGTCCAAAGCCAAGAGAGAATTCTCTTTAGAGAATAAACTCTTATACAACACCTATCACTTTATCAGCACTCAAAACGTACTAAGTGCTTATTGTATTGTTGGTCTTTACAGTGCTAAAATCTGTCTGATTTATGAAGCCCATCATTAACTACCAAGTTCAGAGACCTTTCAGATGTTGTGTGTTAAGAGATTTCTTTTGAGCAGACATGCTCTAACTACAGAGTTCCAACTATCTAGACCCAAACAATGAGATTTCAAACAGCAGGTACAGTATTTCTTGTGGTTACTTATTCCAAGCCTGGCATTTCTCCACTGGTGGTGCACGAATGGAGTTTCCAGGATTCACATCACTGACTTTTACATCAGCAAACTTTGGCAGAAAGGTCTAACCCTAGGCAGAAAAAGGTTAAGCAATTCACTGGTCCTTCCTTCTTTGCTCTCTGCAGTTACCTGAGCCAAGTGGAGTGCTGACGCTGGTTGGTGCATGACTCACTCTGGGAGTTTTGCAATCCAGTTCCCTGTAATAGTTCTCCTGCTCATAGTGGATACTTGACAAATCCTGAATATCTGTCACTGATCTGAAGTATTGGAAGATGTTCTGACAGTTAGAATAGCAATAGCCACTTCTTACACTTGTGAATCACTAAGTTCAGCTGTTTTGAGGGTCTTTACAATTTCATTTTGTTCAACCTTATCTTTTCCAGAAGGAAAAGAGACATTCCCCTTGAAAACTTCCCACAGAATTCTTGGAAGGCTACAGATCACTGTTTTCAATAACCTTGCAGAGACACCAATGGTTCATTATTTCCCTTCCCTTAGAGAATTTCTTAGTATGAATAATCCTGCTATAAAAACAAGCTTGGGAAACTGCCTCCAAGAAAAGGCAAAACCTTCAAGTGTAAACCATTAGGTAGAAAATGCTCTCCAAAGCCAAGGGAGGATCCCAAGGTTTAACAAAAATTAACAATCCATGCTTGGACTCGATGACCTTAGAGGTCTTCTCCAACTGAAGCAATTCTCTTGAGTCTAAAAATTGATTTAGCTCCCTACTAATGATTTGCTTTTTGAAGTGATTTTATTTCTTCTGTGCAATACAGCCAGAAGAAAGAAGGAATCCCCAGCACTTCAGTGAGAAGCAGCACAGCCAGATGTACACTAAGTTAATTACTTATGACAATATTTCAAGTTAAGGACAACTGTATGGGATAGCTCTTTTATACTCATCTCCCAGTATATCAGAAGAAAATATTCTTTCAGTATTTCTGATGTCTTCTCTCAGCTTTCATCTGTTTCATCTTCTTGGTTTGCATCAACATAAAACTTTCACCATGCTAATGCCCAGCTTGCTGGAGTTTTGATATAAAATGGCCTGTGGCTCTTACACATCATGTTCTTTGCATTCTTCCTGTGGCTCCCACAGTGTCACTTCTTGTGCTGTTTCAATACTGCAACGAGGGAAAAAAAGTCACATTCATTCATCCTGTCAGAGGATAAAGAAATATATATACATAAATATATCTATTTTAGTTTCCCGTCTCGGAAAGTTTAGAGGACTACCTTCTCCCTGGGGCACACTGCAGCTTCTAAAAAGTTTTTGCTTATAAAAAGGTTTTGCATAAAGCCTTAGAGAATAGAGGGTGCTAGGAAAGAAAACACAATTTTAAACACATGGATGTGCATCCAGCAAGGAGGAAACTTCTAATTGACCTGCAGTTTCAGAACAGAAGTGACAGCTAAGTAACTATCTGTGAATACACATGGCTCCTTGCTTTCACTCCTCTGCACTGTAAGCTTTCCCCTCAAACTGTAACAACCCCAATCAAGGTCAGAGAATTAGTCAGAGGCTCAGAGCTACAGTTATTCCTCCTGCTAGCTACAGCTCAATTCCAAGGTGAAGAGTGCAACCAAAACAATCTTTCTTTTACAACTTAAGGCCCAACACTCTCCTCCAGTGGAGAGGAAAGAGACTGATGCTGACAGACAAGTAAAAGCTGCTCTCACTCCTAAACTAAGTGAGCAGCTGCTAACTCTGGAGGAACACAAGGCAGGCTGAGCTACAGGAAGGCCAGAAGCTTGTAAGAAGCCTTGAAAGCCTCTGCTGAAAGACCTTTAAGCAAAAGTACCCCTTGCAGCATGGGGTGATGATTCTGGTCAACATCTCTGCATGTTAGTGGAATATAAAGCTTACAAAAATTCTAGATAGAAACACCTCATGTTTGACAGATGAGACTGCAAGTCTCCAAGCATAGCCTAATGCTATCTGCAGGCAAGATACTTCCATTGGATTGTTCCTACAGGAGGGAAAAAGGAACCACTTGAGTTCTAAAACCAAAGCACAATGAATTTAAAACAGATGACTGGAACCTTAATATGAATTATCTCTGCTCTGCTAAAGACTGACATTTATCAGTGCACAAGGAATTGTAATATATACATGACTTAATTTTCCTATTTTAGCTCCCTCATTAAGCTAAAAAAAAAAGCCCCAAACTGCACACTATGAAAGAGAAAAACCCCTGAGACACTTGACTCCTTTTAGTATTTTCTTGGCAAGGAACTATGCTATGTAGATAATGATTAAAAAGCACCACTGGCATCTTATTTGAATATTTTTTATATACAAGCAGAATCAATAGAGAGCACACTTTATAACCTCATTTATGCTTGAAGTAACAACGAACACAAGTGTATCTACCTGGCCACAGGCATATGGCTGAGTTGATTCACTCCTAGCGTGTTGCTGCCGGAGTTCTGCGCCACTGCGCTGCAGGACAGGATTTTTCCTCCTGAATACCAATGACAAATGTTCCCTGTTATTGGGTTTTGCAAGTACAAAAAGAAAGCACAACTCATTGAACAGGAAATTGCAACTTTATTAAATTTTTTAGTTCTTGTGACCTTTTGTTGTTGGCAAGAGACAAATGTGTTTTAAAGATGCGTTTTCATAAACATACCACAGCTGCCAGCCAGTCAACCACCGAAGCACTGGGGAATTTCCCAACATTTACAAATCCCAGCTAAGAGAGGCAACAGACTACAAAAACAACAACCATCCTTCCATTATTCTGCACACAAACCATGTCAGCTCTTAGGATTTTGAAGCTGGAGATCCTTTTAGCAATAAGAACATTAATGTGTAAATACAACTCTAATTCGGTTTCCAGCACCACGGTAAGTTGCATAAAACGATTAAGCTTAGCCCTAGGGTAAAACCAAAAAAGGTTGTAAACAAGTTTTGGGTTGTTTGGTTTGTTTGTTCTTTTTTTCATGTACATAATTTAGAAGTTATGTAGTTGCTGAAATACAGCCAGTACATAACCACCACACTCAACAGTATCTCAGTGACTGCAATGCTCAAATCTCCTCTTCCAAAATCCTGCCTACCCTTACCTCTCACAAAAATAATGAGGAAGAAGAGATCAAGTGAACCCAAGAAATCAAGCTCCAGGCTTCTGACAGGACTGCTGCTGACAAAAATGTTGTGCAACAAGACTCTGTCTCTCTGACTCAAAGACATCTTCAAAAGAAAGAGCACATTACCTGAACCCTGAGCACCTGCATCTTCAGGCAACTGTTTCTGCAAAAATCCTTCACAAGCATCTTCTAATTTGTCCTCAGCATCTGAGGTCTGAAGGGGAGGAAAAAGGAAGAGACTTCAATTTCTCTCAGGCAAGCTGTGAGGAGTAGGGCAACTCTCCCAGAACGATATTCACAATAATCAGAATAGAGAGACAAACTTTAAGAGCTTTTCTTCAGCAAACAGCATGGACTGGACTGAATAGTTCCTACAATGGCTCTGGATCTTCAAGAGATGGAAGATGGTTCTACCGCTTCTGAGGGCTGTAATTGATTATGCTGTGAAGGAAACACTGCCTAAAACTTTTCTTACCCACAGATTATATAACTGCCTAGTAAAAGAATTAAGAAAACATGCCCCTGATGGTTTGGGACTCTTGTGGGGTTTATTTGTTGGTGGCTTTTTGTTTGTCTGGGGTTTATAGTTTTTTAGTTTGGTTTGGCTTGGGTTGTTGGTTGGGTTTTTTTTTCAGGTAGGTTTGTACTTTAAATGAACAGGGTTAGGATTTTCTCAGTTTTAAATGAATCTTTCTTTGGAGATACTATTTCCAAAGAAAAGACTGAAACCTGCCATTCTTCCATTCCCTACAGCTCTTGTTCAATTCAAATGGGAGCATAATGAAACCACATTGAGTAACTCACGTCCAAAGGTCTCAACAGAGGCTTCGCTCCTGTCTTCTCTGTTACTTGTACTACTAGATCTGAGTTTCCCTGGGCAGCAGTAGGAAGGAAATAATTAGGAGTCAAGAATTCTTCAGACACATCAGCAGACGAATTAAAGGAACAATATAATTCCCTTGAATGCCCCTGTGGAAGACATCATCATTTGAGATGCTTTCCCCACTATTAAACAAAACACATTTCAGTCAATAATGCTAATCAACACTGCATCAAACTGGAATTATATTTGATTTGATTGCTCTGAGTTTCAGCCTCCTGCTCCTTCCATGACCCTGATGGCTTACAGACCCAAACAAAACAAAAAAGAGAGGAAGCAGAGGGATTGGTAGATTACAAGTGAAAAGATCAGCTGTTTCAGTAGATGAGTGTGCAAGACCAAGCTGAACTGTTCTACAGATAATTAGCTGCCACTAGATTTCTTGGATTCCTATGCTTACTTTAGGGAGATTTTCAGCTTGTTGAGGAAGGACTGAATCCTTAGGAATGGCTATTCCAGACTCTGCTTCCTCATCTTGTGAGGGCGACCAGCAACTTCTCCCTGGGATGTCAGAACAGAACAAAATTATTAGGCATGAAATAATAGCACTGATGGAATATCAATGAGAGCAGACAGTAAAACTAGATTGTCAGGAACATGGAGAAATAATGACATTTAAATGCTCACATTGTTAATCTAGGCATGTGACACTTTCCTTGTTCCTTTATCCATAGCTATTACAAAAGCAGTACCCACTGTGCTGCTACAGAAAAAGCATCTCTGTAGTCCAGCTGAAAGAAAGGAGGGGTGAAAGCATATTGGTGCATTTGAAAGCTTTGGGTCTCCCCCACTGACACACAGTAATCAAGCATGATGGAGGGTCTGCAAGCTCACTGGAATTAACTCCACCTATTAACATGTAATATTCATCCTAGTCTATTATTTATGTTCACCAATGACTGACTGATTGCCCAGCTTTGGGGCCAAGACCCTGGAAGGTAAAACTGACAACTGCTGTAACAAAATGACAGAAACTGAAATCTGCTGGGAGATGAAGTGAGACAAAGAGAAAAGATTGGGGTTTGGCTTTCAACCTTACCTCCAGAACTTCTAAATGTAGACTGTAAATCACTCTCTTCAGATTCAGATCTATCCTCACTGCTTAGATCCCAAGGCTCAACGTTACCACCTGTCTGCCACCTATGTCTTTGCTGGCCTTGACTTTTCTGGCATCTAACAGTGACATGTTGAAAGGATTCCTTTACACTCTCTGCTTCACTTTCAGATGTACATTCACTGGCTGAATACGGAGAGCCAAGTTCTAGTTGTCCTGAGGCCACTCTTCTGGCCATCTGCTTTACTTCAGCTACACAAAAAGAACAAAATTACCAATTCACACAACAGAATTTGGACTGTCAAAGCATTCCTGTGTCTCATTGAGTCTGCAGGCTTTGAAATGTTAAAATTATAGCCTGTAAATCCCTTCATCATGATGAGAGCTAAACACATCCTTCCATTTTAAGGGAAGCTTAAAACCTGCATAAATTGCTGTGGACAAGTCTTCACAGGAGCAATTTCTGTCAGCTGGCATTCTCCATTATTCATGCCTGTGCTGCCATCCACTGGTCGCTGCCACACCACCTTCTCTAAATTCCTGTGCTGTCTCTCCCTTACATCCTCCACAACAGGGACAGAAATTCCTTGAGTTTTATAACCAAACCATCCTAACGTGCTCGTGATTATTTTATGCCCCGAATGTGCAAGACACAGGATCCTACTCATTTGGTTTCCATCCAAGAGCAGCCCAATGGTGCTTCAGCAATTAAGGCACACACAGCCCTTCCTTCATTAACAAAACGTGTGAGGTTTCAGTGCACTGCACTGCAGTAAGCCCTGCTGGCATTCGTGCTAAACGCTGATTTACTTACTCCTCCATTTTGATTGCATCATCCTTCTCTCCTCACTTATTTCTGCACTGTGAATTTCAGATCCTGACCTCGCATAGCACCTGTAACACATGGTGAGGAAACACACCAGACTGTTAATGCACCAGAGTAAGTATTCTCCAGTCAGTAAAAGGCTAGAAATTGGTTTGATGTTAATTAAAAGGCTGCAAGTACACGTTCTAAGAACCCACCAGAACGGGAAGATTAAGTCCTCAGCAGCCTAGAAAGCATAGACAGTTATCTAGGACTACTATGGCTGAACTAGAGAAGCTATATGTTAAATCTAGATCTGAAAAGCTGCTGACTGCCTCCAGAAGGTGTAGCTGTATAAACAGCAGACAATGAATGCTGTACAGATGTGGTTTATTTGGGTCAGTAAGGTGATCAGTGGATAGCTGAACATAGTCAGAAGATCAGATTTAGATAACAACAATCCTACCACAACTTGAGTTCCATCTACAGTTCATTAATTGACCACTTATGTCAGCACCTGACATATTTATCTTCTAACCAAGCACATCCAATGCCAATAGGTCTTTACTGATCCAACTTGAATCAGCTGAAACGTTGCTGCAGTTTCTCCAACTGATTCAACCCAAACACTGAAGGAGGTGCCTGTCCCCATCTTCTCAACTAACAAGATATATGAATTCGCCTAAGTTTTGCAGAGTACTTTCAAGGTGTACTTTCCACTCACACTTAGAAATACAAAGGGACAACACTAAAAGGCACTGCAAACATAATGAAGTTGCATATGCTTTGCTGTCACTGGGTTTGGCAAGACTGTTCTACTCTCACAGCCCCTAACATAGGTCCTAGTCCCACACCAAAGTATTTCTACTGAGAGTTAAATGAGGCTGAGCAGAAAGGAGAACCACCTAAGGGTGGTTGGACAGTTATTAGACTGCTCTCCTTATGCATTATTACCATTGTGGAACACTGATGGACATCAGAGTGACATCCAGAACCTGTTTGAATATCCCTGTCACAGCAGATATCCAACCAGCTTTGCAGATGACTGCATCACAGCAGGGTCCAAACCATGCCAGATGGCTTCTGGCTTACTGCAAAAACCACTAAATGCCATCCTCAGTCCTGGATGGGGGAACTTTTGACAGTGGATGTGCCTAGATGAATCTGCTAGAATTAACTCTTCTGTGAATATGCTCAGAACTCACCACCTCTCTTCACTTCCATTTGCTGCAGAATGTGAATCACCTCCTCTCTGACACTGCAAGTTGAACTTTCTTTTGCATCTTACAGATACATATGGGAATAAATGCTGAAATGAGTCCAACAAGCCATGATTCAGCACACATCAGGCATTCTGTTAATTACTAGCTGAACTACCTATGAGAAACACTAAGAACTGGACCAAGTAGAGCTTATTCCCTAGGTTATATTTTAGTAGCACTGCTCAGGAGAAAGAACAACTCCAGACCTTACCCTAGGAAAATCTCTGCCCTAGCTTAACAGGAGGTTTCAGTTGTATGGAGGTGGACACTCAGAACATTGCTCCCAGAGCAGTGAGTGGACCTAAATGACTCAAGATTATTCCTACAGCAAATCAATACATTCATTTCTCTCTTTCCCTTTGGGCTAAGCATGTCAAACGTTTGTAATTAATAATGAAAATTATCTAGAGGCCCTTTGTAATGGCAGCTTATACCTCCATAACTAAGTACACAAATGCCTTTCTCCACTCACTCTTTTCTCTGACAGGCCCATCCCCACTTCACTACAGGAGTTTATTCCCTCCTCAGCCACTGGACTTGTATTTTGCTGGCAGGAAAGGGAAGAAAGAAAAAATAATACTACAGCACTGCTGAGCTGACTACAGTCATTCCTATATGTTATGTATATGACATCCACCTGCATTTTAAAAGGCAAATTCACCTCTCCTTTTGGACCCTTCCATAACTACATCTCTTTACCTACTAAGGAAGCGATAAACGCAGTCCCCTTACACCACACCTTACCTCATGGTTTAGACTCATTTGATCATCCAGGCTTTCCACCACACTGAAGCTGAGATCATGATGCTTTTCATTTTTACTCTTCTTCATCTCATGTAAGCACTCCCACTTCTCTTCTGGAATTGCCTCCATTTCCTTTGCTGTCTTTGAAGCAGTCTGGCAGCTGTTTCCATGCCGTGCTCCTTGTGCTTGATGTGCTATTAATGGTGAAATACAGATATTTGATGGTGGACCTATAGCCTTCCATAAAAAGGTATTATCTCCAGAAAAAGGGTAGTGGGTGCTTTGAGAAGTGCCATCAGATCTGTTCCAGTGTGTCTCCCGAAGCAGCTTCTTTTGCTTTCTGGTGGCTTCCTCTCCATCTAGTTTCTCGTGTGCTCTGCACAAAGAATCTGATGCTTCCTGTAGCATGCTCTGGGCAATCTTTAGGTTAAGAACACATTTGCTGATGTACTGGTCAGGTGAGGATGTACTAGTTATGGTTCTCCCAGCACCTCTGCTCACCTGCACCAGCATGGATAGGTCAGAGGCTTCACTCATCTCCTTCTCTGTCACATACTCTGTACTCAATTCTGGAAAGCCACCTTCCTCATAAACTGACTTTTCCTCACAGTGCCTCTCAGGTGATGCAGGAGGATTCTCTTCTTCTTGCTGCCTTTTTTTATCCTTAGTTGTTTGACCCAATCCAGCTCCTTCTTCCAGTATTTCTTCTTGAAGGTCTGAAAAACTGGCAAAGATTTCATTGATTTCAAAACTGCAGAGGCTGTCATCCACATCACTGACATTGGGAGTCATCTCGAGTTCAGAAGCTGCATCACAGACTTTGTCTTGTCCAACAGGCTGTAGACTGGTGGATGCCTCTTGGTCCACTAAAGCACCATTCTCCTCACGAGACAGAGAGTATCTTGGGGCAGGAAAGCCATCTGGAAAATTTGATTCTGAGTGTTAAGCCACTTCTCCAGATGTCCATTAGAACACACTACTTTCATGCATTTAAGAGGCAACATCTGTTAGAGATTACATGAGCAGCATCTAACACCTCTGCTGAAAATAATGTCTCAACTTCAAACAACCAGACTTACCATCTTGAGCTCACCTTAGCGTTAGGGAGGCAGCTAGAATCCAAAGCTAACTGCCTTCTCTTTTTGAAATACATCACAGAGTCTGAACATGCTCACATTTTAGTTGTTTTTACCAGACCTCTATGGACTGAAGAATACGCTATGGAAAGGACACGGGACATCTTGCTAGAAGAAACTCACCAGCCTCAGCTGTCTCCTTTTCCTGCAATTCCTGTATTCTCTTCTGGTAGCTGAAAGCTGAAGCCAAGCAGATGTTTACATCTGCAAAAACAGCACGTCTTTGTGCTGACAGTTCATCAGCACAACCAGTTTGAGACTTAGCTATGTCCTGTAACACAAAAAATGCAATAAAAGACAACTACATTTGACAGTTCAGTGTCTCAGCTTTCTCTTTTAAGGTGGTTTGCCCCCACAACCAGAAAAAGATACTCAGTGTCATCAACTGTCTCCCATCTAGATTTAAGCAAAAAAACTTGAATCTGAATGGACAGCAAATGCTGCAATATCCAATACAGGGAAGGTTTCAATCCTGGAAGTCACCTTTAAGTCATTTTTCATCATATACTGAATGTCCTGAAGGTTCATGGAGCGGTTCTTCTGTTTAGGCTCCAGCCCTGACTTGGTGATACCATAATAGGGCATAGGAAGTCTGACATCTGCTTCTAACTGTTGTCCTGAAATGATCAGCTGTTTAATAACTAAGCCTTCAAAGCCTTTCCATGGAGGGGTCTCTGCAGGACATAAATACAGACTTTGTCACAAGCTGTCTGTCAAAGTTAATGAAAATAAGGAAAAAAAGGGAAGAAAAAAGAGAGGGAAAAGAACCAAAGGCACTGCAGCATTATTGCACATCCTCTGATTTACAACCACACAAGCACTCAGTCCACTCTGGCATCTCCTCTCTATCTTATTGCAACACTGGATGCTTTAATAGGAGCTGACAGCAGTCTCTCAAGGACAGTTACACTGCAAAGCACACTCTGGATTCTTTATTACCAACTAGCCAACAGAGGGTGCAATTTTTTAGGGTAATTGTTTATCCTATTTCACCATTTAACAGTGAAAGTCAATATATAATACATGGCATTATCTGAGCAGCTGAAAGCTGCACAGGCTTGTTCTGTGCCTTGTGAACTTAGCTGAATGTGCTGCTGTCCCCATATGAAGAAGAAAGATAACCAGCAGGAAAAGACCATAACCAAAATTGTATCTAACACCAGCATGAACCTCATCCTTTAGTTAAGCAATCTGAAGGTTTCCAATTAGATTTTACAAACATTTCCAGGAGTCTTTGCTACTGTCATCAACTTTAGGTTTCCTTTTCCAAGTTAACTCTGCGTGAGCTATCACAGCAACATTTTACAGGCACGCAGGGGAATTAAACAGACACTGTGGCTTCACAGTCTGCACTGAAAACATTCAGCGGACCACTCCTGTGACTAAAGCCCCAAGTTACAGATGTACCTGTCAAGGCTTCCTGCATGACCACACAGAAGCTGTAAATATCTGATTTGACTGTGACAGCTTTTTCAAGGATTACTTCAGGAGAGCACCACCTGTACAGCTGGACTGGGACAGGAACACGTGTCAGATCACTGTGTGCTCCACCATCTTTGCTGCACAAAGAGAAAGAAGCTGTGAGTTGGGACACACAGCACAGTTGACTAGAGGGTATCTCTTCTGGAACTGAACACCTCAGTCTGTTGTAGCTGTCTTTCTAAAGTTTAAATACCTAAAAAAGTCCAGAATATACTTGCAAAAAGTATAACAAACACAAGAGTGTAATGTTTTCACACTAATAAATGTATTCTGGCACATTACAGGAAAAAAACCACCTCCTTTAACAAGTTTACACTCAAAAGGGAATCTGAGAACGCTGAAAAATTCCCAGTAGTAATTTTACAAGCAGTCCTTGTGCTAGTTTGAAGCTAGCTAGAACGTTTTGGTGAGAAGGACTACATTACAGGCTGTGAAAGGAAAACAATAGTGATGTCTACTTCACTCATTAGCTTGCTGAGATGTATAAGAACAAGAATCCAAACAGATAAGGGAGTCGCTTCTTCTGGGGGAACTGGCTGAGCTGCATCTTTCTAGCCTCTCTGCCATCTCTCTGATTAATCCACTTTGCTTCCTAACCCCCCTGGATGAACCTCCATTCTTCCCTGGGACTGGGGTAAGGTTGAGAGGGGTGGGAGAAGCTGAAAGGGCGGTTGGGAGCCCCAGAACTCAGGTTTCTGGGAGGGGTGTTGTGTTTCTGTATTACCTTTTACTCTGCATATTTCTGTATATAACTGTATACACTGTAAACATCTGCTTGTATATTCTGCTAAGCTGTAAATAGAAGCCTCATTCAAATTTCCAGAGCCAGCTGAGCCTAGTTGGGTGATTTCCAAAGTGTGTGTGGGGGGGCAGGTAACACCCAAGCCATCACAATCCTTTAGCTGTGGCCAGGGTTCTCCAACCATAGACAAAAGATAAGAAGGTGCTACCTAGATTGTCAACACTTATTCTGCAATGTGTATGTATGTCTAGGAAATAACTTCCTCTTCATGTCTAATTTTTGTTAGCCAAGAGATCATCACAATACATTAACAAATTGAGTTTGCAAGGACTTTGAGGAAGCATCTTTGCACCTTTCAGGACATTACCATCAGCAAATTTTTGTTTATTATGAACTTTGCTCTCCTTTACAGTCTAACCAGCCAGATACTCCCTTTCTAATCAGACTGCACTACAGGAAAAAAAAGTGAAAAATTGTATTAAAGCACTAATTTACCAAGATGAAATTATTGGTGTCCCACATAAAAGAAATAGTCTTTTTGTCACTGGTGGGAGTTAATTACTACCAGTTCAATGAGGTGTGGAATCTTCAATCATTTCAGGTAATCGTCCATAAGCACAAGTTCAGCATAACAAGAGGGGACTTAAATTATTTCCAGGCCAGCAACAGAATTAGCAAATCAAAGAAGCATTTAATCTCTGTTCTAGAAGATTAGGTTCTGTTTCTCTGTGATGGTACTTCTATGCTCTAGTAAAAAGTTCCTTCTCTAGTTTCTATTTTGAGATAGTTACAGAAACTAAGTGTGATGGTTTGGGCTCCAAAACTTGCTGCGCTGTCTGTGGCAAAGTTAACCTCCCTGAGCAGCAACAAATTGGAGTTCCTCACTCCCATAACTCTGCCTGACTCAGAGGCAGAGGTCTCTAGCCATCAACAGAACTACTTCAACAGAATTTAACACTGCATTTGACTTCAACTGTGTCTATCCCTTTCACAGGAGCAGTGAGGAAGTTCTTTACCTCTCTACCATGTATTCTAAGTTGCATAGCTTTGCCTCCCCAGAAGAAACCATCTGAACAGCATAGGAGGTCAGCGAGCGGTGTATAAATCCACGGGAGTGAAGGAAGCGCAAAGCGTCACTGATTTGAAGCAGCACATGCAATATTGTCTCCATGTGCAGCACTGGGAACTCTGTACGCTGGAAAGAAGGAACAAAACACCCAGATGTACCAAATCCACACTGCAGGTCCTTAAGGCTTGATGTATTATACAAAGAAAGTCAATATGATACAAACTGTAGCATGAAAGTATTCAAGGGCAAAAGCTGGTCTCACCACGCTTGCAGTACAGAACCACATGCAGAAGGTTAAAATTTCATTAGAATTTAACAACAGCCCTGCAAAAACTGACACCAAACAAGGAAAACAATGGAACTGCACCTAAAAACTACCTAAACTATCTGTCAGTGACAAATTGCAGCAGCTCACACTGAGTATCTGATGCAATGCAAACCTGGATACACAGGCTGATGTGTATCGCCCTTTGAGTAAAGAGAGCAGAAGCAGTCCCTGAATTTCTTCTCAATTAATTACTGTTAAAAAAACCCAAGTGCTGCAATTACCCTTTCATGAAGGATGCTGTACAGAGAGCCAAAGTTAACCCTTTCATACACCAAACGAGTTTTCTTCAAGTCACCAGAAAGACAGACAGACATCAGCTGCAGCAGATGAGGATGACGGAGTTTACTGCGACAGGAGAGGAAAAGAAGAGTACATTGTAAGATAAACCTCAGATTGGGAGAGTCCTGTCTTGGTCTGGCCTTTTGGGTATTTTTATCAACACAAAGTGAATGCTTCTAACTTTTCCTTAAATACCCACCTTTTTAAAAGACTCATAGGTCAGGAGGCATTCAGGAAAGAGTGCTTACTGTCACAGCTAGGAGAATCTAGAAACAAGCCATCCAAGCAATGTGTAGTGAAGTATTTATCCAAGCGTACAAGGAGAGAATATCATCTTCTCCTGGATTACCCACTGGGGAGCAAGTGGAGTGTAAAAAACAGGAAAGACACATCTGTGTTTCTCATCTGGAGAGGAAGTGTCACCTCAGCCTAACAGTCCTCCCAAGGTTAATCACATTTCCTCCCATCACTGGAGACACTCAAACCCCAGGGGCACTTGTGGCTACTGTACACTCTTACCTACTGTGTTCCTGCTCCGCAATGAGAAGATCAGCTAAGCGCAGTTTACTGCAGTTCTGATGGGGCCCAAAGCTGAGTTCTTTCACTGTAACTCTGCTGCCTCCCCACATTAAGCTGCAAGAAGAAAAGGAATTTCTACAGGATGCTGTCTGCAATATTGCTTTTTTTCCAGTTACAGGATTGCATCAAATCATTTTCTAATTCTGAAACGCTCTGGTGCTGTCTCCTATTGACCCCAAGAAGGCCTAAAGAAGATACTAATCAGTAGACCATTTGCAGCCAGAAAGCAGTGGGGGAATACAGAACAGACAAGGAAAAGTATCCAAAGAGACAATCTCATACAACAACTTGCTGATAAATACTAAGAGATACCCACTAAGTGGGACTAAAATGGCTTACGGTTCCACTTACTTTGTCATCATCATGTATGGTCCAACATGGTAAGAAAATGCTGCTTCATCGTCTGCCTGAACCACATCCTTTTCCCCGATAATGGGGAGAGATGCCAAGTACCCCAGATGCCCACTGCCTGCAAGATAAAACTGAGACCACACCAAGGTATAACCAAAAGGAAGATGCAACAGTTCCCAAGATCTGTCAAATGCCACAAGCTCACTAACAACTGGAGTGCAACTGCTGCAATGGCAGCATGAGCCAAGGCATCAGAATTCGAAGCTAAAAAGATATCCCTGTCAAAAGCTTCACTTTCTAGAGAAGCTGAAACAGGGCAAGCAGAGTCATTAACAACTCTCCCAGGTGGCATTTAACAAGGGAGCTTCTATTGCCTGTTCCAGAATGGCTTCCTCTGGCAGTGCAGACTAATGACTAAAGGCCTGACTATTTGGGCTCTCCACCCCTTCAGCAGAAACAAGAATGCACTAGAAGTTAAAAATAACACAGGCAGGGTAATTACTGTGAAGAATACGTGACTGAAAAACTGCACTAATACCGTTAGAAAACCATTCTCAATAGTGCCTTACCTTCCCAAAACCAAAGCTGTAAATGTTCTTGGTGGCACTGGCTCCACTTCTTAGAAATTTACCCAGAGGACTGTCAGCATTTCTAAGTAATAAAAACATAAGTTATAAGGGTAACAAATGAGTGAATACAGAAAAAAAAAGAGAGAAAAATGCAGAGAGTCTTCTTGAGCCACAGCTTTTTAATGCCGCACTTGACTGGTGCTGTGTGGATGCTGACATGCCAAATTATTGTGCAACTCATTAATATTTGATAGATACATCATTATGATGCATTTGATTAAAGCAGGATAGTCCAGTTGAATTATATATATACACACACATATATATATATATACACATACAGGCATCCTGCATGGCTTTCTGGTCACGAGCCTGTACTTTTCCTAACACAAAAGCTCTTGGAATGGTTGGAAACACACCCCTAAAGATTTGCAGTGGCTTTAAAAGGTCAAGAAGCAAACTATTTCATGTTACCATCTTTTTAATACTATTAAAATACAGTATTTCAAGAGTATTTCTTAATATATGGATATTTATAACTATCAAGTTTCTATCTAGAACTTTCACAACAGAAATAAACACCTAGCATACAGTGGGTTTAAGTCTGCTATGGACAAAAATATGTTAAAGATAATAGAATGCACAGGCAAAACCCTCCATGCTCAGTCCTGCAGTATCTGAGAAGATACTCTTACCCCTGAACAAGGCCACTAAACCTAGATGGACAGCAGACCAGAGCTTTTGATGAGCCAACCTTCCTGAGTAGATCAGAGGGAAAGTTTTGAATGGCAGCCTGCATGTGGAGTGTACAACGCTGTATAAATTCCAGCATCTAAAGAGGAGAAGGAAAAGAAAAAAAATAAACAATAATGAAACTACTTCAGAACTGCCAGAGAAATAATTTAAAATTAATAGATCATGACTACTGAAAAAAAAAAAACAACAAAAACAATAACTACTTCCCTGCAATATTGAAATAGGCATTTCAAGAAATAGCTAGACAGAAAAACCTGAAGAACATGAATTACAAGAAAATGTAAGAGAAAGCTTACTTCAAACACTAGGGGACAAACTCTCAATTGTAGTTTCAAGTTTCTTTTCTAGAGGAGCAGTACTCTGAATAAGCCTTACAGTAGTCATGAGTAAGCCCTCTTGGTACCACATTTTGCCACCGCACTAGCAAAAAAAGCACCTTTGCTGTCACTGTTCATGCACAGACTGAGATACACTTGAAAACTATTCCTGAATTGCACATACAAGCAAACAAATTACGTACATCAGAGATCCAGACCAAATGGCTGTGAGCCTCCTCACTGCACACGTTACACAAAGGTGTAATTCCAGACAGACACATCCCTGCATGTCAGGAAATTTTGAATCAAGAGAACTCCAAAGTACCATTACTGCTGTTGAAAAATAATGTTAAATAAATATCTAGAAGTCAAGAATTTCTCTCTGGAATGTGGAGCTTTCTTCACTTTGAGATGAAGATGTGACCCAGCACTTATCACACACGTGTACCTGAGTACTGCTTTCTTTTCCAGATGACATAGCCCAGTACTGAGGAGTTTTTCCTTCTTCGTCATGTACTCTCAGATCACCTCCTGCATCCAGTAACTTGCTAAGAATCCACTGACTTCCTGAGAAGGCAGCTGCATGGACAGGGGTGCTCCCATCATAACAGCGACTGAGGAACATTAAAGTCAAGTGTTTCAATCTATGCTTACTACACTTCAGTAGATGTGCTGCTGGGGTAAAAAAGCAGCACTTAAGCAACGTTTATGTGCTCCCAAACAACAACATACACCATGAAAGACCTATTTACCTCTGAGGATATTTGGCTAAAACACCAACGTGCATCTAAAGCACTTCTTCATTTTCAGACAGTGAATACTGTATAGTCCATTGACAAGAGCCACCAAAAGACAAAACATTAAATTGAGTTAAGAAAAAAAAAAAATATATATATACTTAACTGATTAGCATCTGAGCCATAATGCAGCAGGACATCCACTATTTTACCCAGACCCAGCAACGCAGCCACAAAGAGAGAAGTTTGTCCCATGGAATTGCAAGCATCAACAAAAATACCTACAAGAAAGAAAAGATGACAAAGGGAGCAAACAGCCTTTCTATAATAAAATTTCTCTTATGTCATGCACCATTTGGTTACAATGCTTTCAATTAAAGTATGTATAAATCCCAAAGTATGAGCTAGGATGATCACTAGTAACATCGGAGAACATGCTGGTACAAAACTAAACTCTCCTAAAACAGTAATCAAGAGTTAAAGAAACTGTTACTTCGGGTAATTTTATTCAAAATAATGAACTTCATTCTGCATCAAATCCATAGCTCAGAGGACTATGGATCTGAAACCACTACAGCTCACACAGCCAAAAAATGATCTGATTTTGGAACGATGACTTCAAAACCGACACTCGCATCCCCTGCTACTAACAAAGTTCCAAGGCATTTATTGTCACCGAAAAGAGCAAACTGCTCTAGCTGAGGACGTCGCTGCTCAGTGCAGGGCACCTGAACGGGAGAAGCTTGGGGGGTCTCTTCCAGCCAAACCATTCCAGCATCTACTCTTGGAACAACGAGCAAAGAAAATGCGTGGGTCACAAACCACTCAGCCCGTGCTCTCTCCCTCCTGCCTCTGCACAAGGCAGAAGCAGGAACGGTCATCAATGGCCAGCGGCTCCTGCACAAGCAGCGCCGCTCGCCCGCTTCGCGCTCAGGAGAAAGCACCTCGCTCCTCCTCGTGGTTTGTGATGCCGATCAGGGAAGATCACTCTCCTCTAGTGACCAACTACAGAAATGATCCCTGAAAGTATAGTCTTAACCTCACCACCGCCGCGACGCGGGCCCCACCGCCACGCACCGCCCTCTAGCACAGGGACACTGCAACCAACGGTACGGACCGCGGACCCCCGCGACCCCACCCGCCTCCCCCACGGTGGAAACGGAATCGGCGACCCACGGACAGCCCTGCGAGCCACGGAGGGCCGCGCGACGCGGCGTGATAGCGAGACGCCCCCTGCATTTGCATGTTCTGCCCGAGCACACCAATCAGACGCACCGCTCTCAGCGCGCAGCCTCGGTGCCGCACCGCACGTGACGCCGCCCGGACCGGCTCCCGTGCTGGGTCGTGCTCTGCCCACGCCGGGACGTGTCCGTACACCCGCCCGACCTGGCGCTGGCTAACTGCGCCGCCCACAGCTCGCATCTCCCCGGGGGCAGCAATCGGGACCTCGCGGCAGCACGGCACAGCACGGCCAGGCCCAGAGGGCTGCCGCTCGATCAGCTCATGCCAGAGAAACACCATCTCAAACGGCGATCTCTGCAGAGTCCCACAGACTCCACGTCCCAGGGCTGCAGAGCCACAGACAAGTTACAGCGAATACAAAAGCCTCTGCTTTTTGCACCAACGTTAGGCAGCTCTGCTCGACTCCTTGCCTGGCGCTGTGACGCAGTGACTTTGTCACCTTGTCCCACGGAACAGACCGGCCACGAACACCATCGCTCAACATGGACACTAGGGCACGAACACACTCCACGGGCATCTCTTTTCACTGAACACCATACTCCACCCCCATCCCCACCGGACATGAGAATTTAAACCTTCCTGGCTACTCGAGGGAGTAGCTCCGCCCGTGGAAAGGCCAAGGGAGCTCGAGACAGCTGCTGGAGTGCAGCCCTCTGATTACCATCCCTTGTTGGTTATAAGGCTGGAAATGGTGTTGATTCCAGAGGTCTACAAGCAATCAAAAGGGACTTCAAGGCACTGGGAAAGGCAGTTGAGGGATCAGGGTCACAGGCAATCTTTTCACCTCTACCCTTAGTCACAGGTTGGAATGCTGAGAGGCAGAGGAAATCATACCTGATTATCAAGTGGCTCAGAGGCTGCTACCACCAACAAAATTTTGGATTCTTTGATCTTGGGGAACTTTTTACGGCCCTGAGTCTGCCACCAACATTTGGGGTATAACTGTCTCGGAAGGGGAGAAAGATCCTGGCACATGAGCTGGCAAGGTTTGTTGAATGGGCTTTAAACTAGGCTGGAAGGGGGAGGGAGTTAAACAACAGTACTAGAGACAAACCTAGGAAGGCTTAGGGTAGTAGGCTAGAGATAGGAGTAAAACCAGCAGCCCAGCTGAAGTGTATGTACACTAACACATGCAGCATGGGCAATAAACAAGAGGAGCTGGAAGCTTTGGTACAAGAGGAAGAAAACTACGGTGTTGTCACCATAACAGAAACATGGTGGGATGACTCACACAGTGCTGTAATCAATGGCTAGAGACTCCTCAGGAGAGACAGGCAATGGAGAAGGGGTGGAGAAGTGCCCCTATATACTAAGGATGCTCTGGATGTCATAGAAGTGGAGATTAAGGACAATCAGGTTGAGTCCCTATGGGTGAGAATTGAGGGGAAGGCCAACAAGGCTGACATCCTAGCTGAAGTCTGTTATAGACCACCCAACCAGGAAGAAGTAACAAAGGATGAGGAAAAGGCAGAGGTACTTAACACCTTCTTTGCCTCAGTCTTCAATAGTGGGACAGGTTGTCTCTGGGACAATTGGCCTCCTGAGCTGGCAGATGGAGTCAGGGACCAGTATAGTCCCCCTCTAATCCAAGAGGAAGAAGTTAGGATTCAAGTGGCTGAGCAGGTCTCTTACAAGTCCAAGGGACCAGATGGGATCCATTCTGGGGTGCTGAGAGAGCTGGTGGATGAGCTGGCCAAGCCACTCTCCATCATTTATCAACAGTCCTGGCTCAATGGAGAGGTCCCTGAAGACTGGTAGATGGCCAATGCGATGCCCATCCACAAGAAGAGTCGGAGGGAGGAACCAGGAAATTACAGACCTGTCAGCCTGACCTCAGTGCCAGGCAAGGCGATGGAACAGGTCATCTTGAGTGCCATCGCAAAGCACCTACAAGATGGCCAAGGGATCAGGCCCAGCCAGCAGGAGTTTATGAAGAGCAGGTCCTGCCTGACCAACCTGATCTCCTTTTCTGATCAGGTTACTTGCCTGGTGAATGTGCGGAAGGCTGGGGATGTAGTCTACCTGGACTTCAGCAAGGCCTTTGACACCATCTGCCACAGCAAGCTTCTGGCAAAGCTGGCAGCTCATGGCTTGCCTGGATTCACTCTGATATGGATCAAGGACTGGCTGGAGGGCTGGCCCGAGAGAGTGGTGGTGAATGGTGTCACATCCAGTTGGCAGCCAGTCACTAGTAGTGTGCCCACTCTTGTTCAGTATGTTTATTCATGATCTGGACCAGAGGATTGAGTCCAGCATCAGTAAGTTTGCAGATGACACCAAGCTAGGAGCAGGTGTTGATCTGTTGGAGAGCAGGAGAGCCCTGCAGAAGGGCCTTGACAGGATGGATAAGTGGGCAAAGGCCAATGGGATGAGATTTAATAAGGCCAAGTGCAGGGTTCTACACTTCGGCCACAACAACACCAAGCAGTGCTACAGGCTGGGGACAGAGTGGCTGGAGAGCAGCCAGGGAGAAAGGAACCTAGGGGTACTGGCAGACAGTAGCTGAACATGAGCCAGCAGTGTGCCCAGGTGGCCAGGAGAGCCAAGGGCATCCTGGCCTGGATCAGGAGCAGTGTGGCCATTAGAACAAGGGAGGTGATTCTTCTCCTGTACTCAACACTGATCAGGCCACACCTTGAGTACTGTGTCGAGTTCTGGGCTCCTCAATTCAGGAGAGATGTTGAGGTGCTGGAACATGTCCAGAGAAGGGCGACAAAGCTGGTGAGGGGCCTGGAACACAAACCCTATGAGGAGAGGCTGAGGGAGCTGAGGTTGTTTAGCCTGGAGAAGAGGAGGCTCAGGGGTGACCTCATTGCTGTCTATAACTACCTGAAGGCAGATTGTATCCAGGTGGGGTTGGTCTCTTCTCCCAGGCAACCAACAATAGAACAAGGGGACACAGTCTCAAGTTGTGCCAGGGGAGGTCTAAGCTTGATATTAGGAGAAAGTTCTTCACAGAGGGAGTGATTTGCCATTGGAACGGGCTGGCCAAGGAGGTGGTGGAGTCACTGTCCCTGGGGGTGTTCAAGGACAGCCTGGATTGGGCACTTAGTGCCATGGTCTAGTTGATTGGATAGGGCTGGGTGATAGGTTGGAGTGGACGATCTTGGAGGACTCTTCCAACCTGGCTGATTCTATGATTCCATGACAAACTAGGGACCTGGAGTTTACCTGTTGTACTAAGAAATGCTTCCCTATACAGGTCTACTACCCAAGTTCATCTCTCCACCCATCTATTCTTGGAACAGCGAATAAAAAAGGAGTGGGTCACAAACCACTCAGCCCGTGCTCTCTCCCTCCTGCCTCTGCACAAGGCAGAAGCAGGAACGGTCATCAATGGCCAGCGGCTCCTGCACAAGCAGCGCCGCTCGCCCGCTTCGCGCTCAGGAGAAAGCACCTCGCTCCTCCTCGTGGTTTGTGATGCCGATCAGGGAAGATCACTCTCCTCTAGTGACCAACTACAGAAATGATCCCTGAAAGTATAGTCTTAACCTCACCACCGCCGCGATGCGGGCCCCACCGCCACGCACCGCCCTCTAGCACAGGGACACTGCAACCAACGGTACGGACCGCGGACCCTCGCGACCCCACCCGCCTCCCCCACGGTGGAAACGGAATCAGTGACCCACGGACCTGCTCCGCGACCCAGGGATCGCGACGAGGTGGGACAATGGGGGGGGTCACTCCCTGTATTTGCATGTTCTGCCTGTGAGAACCAATCAGTCTGCCATCAGCCAGTGTGACACACACCTGCACTCTCCCTGCAGGGCACGAAGCCTCCCCCAAGACCATGCAAACTGTCGCTGGCCTATTCAGCAGAGGATCTCGTGTCAAAGCATACACGAAAATGGCCATCAACTCCTGCGCCCGTGCTCTCTCCCTCCTGGCCCTCATGCTCACAACCCAGAATGCCACCAAATCCCTTGTTGCATCAAAAGAAGTGCAGCCTAAGGAAAGGCTTTCACCCCTCAGCTCTGCTGAGACCCCCACCTGTAGTGCAGGGCCGAGTTCTGGAATCCTCAACACAGGGGAAGCATGGGTCTGTTGCAGCAGAGCAAAAGAAGGCCAAAAAAAACACCTCCGTGCTGGAACTCCTGGGCTGTAAGGACAGGCTGAAACAGCTGGGATGGTCCAAGCTCAGAGAAGGTATCAGGAAGACCTTCCTGTGGCCTTTGAGTGCGTAAAGGGGCCGATGGTTTTCAACTAAAAGTGGGAGAATAAGCCTAGAGGAAGCAATGTTCGACAACGCTGAGGATGGTGAAACACCGGCCCATCTTGGCCAGCAAATTAGTAAATGTCTCAATCACTGGAACCGTTCCAGATCAGGATGCAGGGAGCTTGAGCAAGCTACTCCAGCTGAGGACGTCGCTGCTCAGTGCAGGGCACCTGAACGGGAGAAGCTTGGGGGGTCTCTTCCAGCCAAACCATTCCAGCATCTACTCTTGGAACAACGAGCAAAAAAAATGCGTGGGTCACAAACCACTCAGCCCGTGCTCTCTCCCTCCTGCCTCTGCGCAAGGCAGAAGCAGGAACGGTCATCAATGGCCAGCGGCTCCTGCACAAGCAGCGCCGCTCGCCCGCTTCGCGCTCAGGAGAAAGCACCTCGCTCCTCCTCGTGGTTTGTGATGCCGATCAGGGAAGATCACTCTCCTCTAGTGACCAACTACAGAAATGATCCCTGAAAGTATAGTCTTAACCTCACCACCGCCGCGACGCGGGCCCCACCGCCACGCACCGCCCTCTAGCACAGGGACACTGCAACCAACGGTACGGACCGCGGACCCCCGCGACCCCACCCGCCTCCCCCACGGTGGAAACGGAATCGGCGACCCACGGACAGCCCTGCGAGCCACGGAGGGCCGCGCGACGCGGCGTGATAGCGAGACGCCCCCTGCATTTGCATGTTCTGCCCGAGCACACCAATCAGACGCACCGCTCTCAGCGCGCAGCCTCGGTGCCGCACCGCACGTGACGCCGCCCGGACCGGCTCCCGTGCTGGGTCGTGCTCTGCCCACGCCGGGACGTGTCCGTACACCCGCCCGACCTGGCGCTGGCTAACTGCGCCGCCCACAGCTCGCATCTCCCCGGGGGCAGCAATCGGGACCTCGCGGCAGCACGGCACAGCACGGCCAGGCCCAGAGGGCTGCCGCTCGATCAGCTCATGCCAGAGAAACACCATCTCAAACGGCGATCTCTGCAGAGTCCCACAGACTCCACGTCCCAGGGCTGCAGAGCCACAGACAAGTTACAGCGAATACAAAAGCCTCTGCTTTTTGCACCAACGTTAGGCAGCTCTGCTCGACTCCTTGCCTGGCGCTGTGAAGCAGTGACTTTGTCACCTTGTCCCACGGAACAGACCGGCCACGAACACCATCGCTCAACATGGACACTAGGGCACGAACACACTCCACGGGCATCTCTTTTCACTGAACACCATACTCCACCCCCATCCCCACCGGACATGAGAATTTAAACCTTCCTGGCTACTCGAGGGAGTAGCTCCGCCCGTGGAAAGGCCAAGGGAGCTCGAGACAGCTGCTGGAGTGCAGCCCTCTGATTACCATCCCTTGTTGGTTATAAGGCTGGAAATGGTGTTGATTCCAGAGGTCTACAAGCAATCAAAAGGGACTTCAAGGCACTGGGAAAGGCAGTTGAGGGATCAGGGTCACAGGCAATCTTTTCACCTCTACCCTTAGTCACAGGTTGGAATGCTGAGAGGCAGAGGAAATCATACCTGATTATCAAGTGGCTCAGAGGCTGCTACCACCAACAAAATTTTGGATTCTTTGATCTTGGGGAACTTTTTACGGCCCTGAGTCTGCCACCAACATTTGGGGTATAACTGTCTCGGAAGGGGAGAAAGATCCTGGCACATGAGCTGGCAAGGTTTGTTGAATGGGCTTTAAACTAGGCTGGAAGGGGGAGGGAGTTAAACACAACAGTACTAGAGACTCTACCTAAGAAGGCTTAGGGTAGTAGGCTAGAGATAGGGGTAAAACCAGCAGTCCAGCGTCCTCCATCCGTGCCACGACGTGTGTGCCAACGAAACGCCCCCATCCGGGCTACACCGACCGGGGCTTGGGCTGTGGCAGTTTTCATGAGATGACAACAGACGAGTGGCTAGATTGCTGCTTACCCTGCCATCAGAGCAGAGGCCTGGCAGTCTGAAGGGGATGCGCTGCCTTCCAGCGGCTACGGAGACCCCGCGTTTGCAGGCATGCTCTCATCTACCGCCTACAACCCAGAGTGCCACTATAATTAACACTATCCTTTAAAGCTCTGGATTCAGCCTAAACACCAAGGACTTCCACACCGCAGTGACCGTAATACTGCTCAGTTTCGCCTAGCCCCAGACTCTGGAAGATAACTTGTGGCTCCACAGGATGCTAGGGGTTGGAAGTGACCTCCTGAGATCATTCAGAAACCCTCCCGCCAGAGCAAGCACAGCTCACCATCGTTACATGAGCTGAGTATAACGTACTTGATACCAGTATTTCGCTTTTGATTTTTATTTTATTAAATCTGTTTACATTTCAGCCCACAAGTGTTCTTGCCTCCTTTCCTCGTAGGCTGAGCCCCGGGTGACAGAAATGACTAAAACACACATCCCCTGCTACTAACAAACGTTCAAAGTATTTACTGTCACTGAATTGAGTAAGCTGCTCTAGCTGAAGAGGTCCCTGCTCAGTGCAGGGCACCTGAACGGGAGAAGCTTGGGGGGTCTCTAAACCATGCCAGCATTTACTCTTGGAACAACGAATAAAAAAGGAGTGGGTCACAAACCACTCAGCCCGTGCTCTCTCCCTCCTGCCTCTGCGCAAGGCAGAAACAAGAACGGTCATCAATAGCCAGCGGCTCCTGCACAAGCAGCGCCGCTCGCCCGCTTCGCGCTCAGGAGAAAGCACCTCGCTCCTCCTCGTGGTTTGTGATGCCGATCAGGGAAGATCACTCTCCTCTAGTGACCAACTACAGAAATGATCCCTGAAAGTATAGTCTTAACCTCACCACCGCCGCGACGCGGGCCCCACCGCCACGCACCGCCCTCTAGCACAGGGACACTGCAACCAACGGTACGGACCGCGGACCCTCGCGACCCCACCCAGCTCCGGCCGCGGCGACAGCAGCATCCGCCACCGCGGGCCGGTGCGACCGACGGCAGGGCCGCGAGAGGAGCGGGTAACGGTGACACGCCCCCTCATCTGCCTGTTCTGTCTCAGCGGGCCAATCAGAAGCTCGCTCTCGCGTACGCACTCCCCCGCGGCTCCGCCCCGGCCGCAGCTGCTTCTATCAGACCTCACCGCCCACTCCGGCCCCGGCGCAGTCCCCGTTTGCCTGCACACAGCTCTCGGGCAGCTACCCGCTTATACAAGCAGAACGGCGACTTTAGGACAGCAGACGGTACTATTAACACGACATAGAGCTGCAGCAAATGCCAGGTTTCTTTTACAACATTCTCTGCTCTCGCGTGGTTAAAAATCCAAGCGTCACAAATACCAATATTTGAACCACAACTTAAGTGTTCTGCAACCTGTATTAAGCTTAAAATCTCACTTAAGGAGAATATTTCTAAAGCAGCGTTTTACTTATCCAGTATTTCAGTTATTTCCTTACAATCACCTGACAACTAAAAGCTTCATTTTGTATTTATTTTCATCTTTTTAACAATTCGGTAATTAGTGCTACCTACAGAAGAGGCCAAATATAATTAATTTAAAAATATATATTTCACTAACAAATTTTAATTGTACAGACTCTACATTCTTTTTAACCAAAAACATACGGGGAAAAGTAAAGCTTTTCTGCCAGCAGCTGAGTCACAGTTTAACTTTTACCTTTTTTCAGAAGCTTCTTCACCTTTACGTAGTTTCCTTGCCTGACGTACTCATGCAGCTCAGCTTCCAGGGAGTCACCCTTGATACTTCCAAGTTGGACTGGGCAAGGAATTGGAAGTGGGCCTTGAGCCATCCTCTTTCCACAACAGATCTAGAGAAAGGTAAAAAATACCATGAAGCCACTCAACACCACAGCTGAGAGCACTTAATTTCATCTTCCAAATCTTTAGCATCTGATAGATTTGGTTATGGTGGCTCTGCCCAGGCAAATCCCAAGCTGGACAGTTAAAGCAAGTTCTTTGGCTAACAGTGCCCTATGAGAGAGGGCTTGCCCCCGAGACAAACCGAGGGGCTGTTAGGGGGCCCCAAGGAAGGAAAATATGTCCCCAAGGACGCAAAGAGAGAGGTGACGAGGCAAGGGCACAAATACCTTTACAGCCTGTCAGGTGCACAGGCTGCTCCGGACTGGCCAAAACAGGACTAAGCTATCATCGTTCCTGGGTGAGACACGCTCAAGCCGCGCACCCTGTAGCCGCTGGGCCCCACTCCCACGCCGAGTGACCCCTGCCCCGCCCCACCGCCTCGCCCTTAACAGCCGCTCCCGCGCTCCCGCGTGCCGCGCATGCGCAGCCATCACCGCCTGCTCGCGCGCCCATGGGGGCGGTTCCCTGCGGGGGGCGGTTCCCTGCGGGGGGCGGTTCCCTGCGGGGGGCGGGGCTTGTCGCGGCCTAGAGCGGCGCGGCCGTGGCTGGGGGGGGTGCGGGCGGCATGCAGCGGGACGTGGGTAGCCTGCCACTGGCCCCCGCTTTGCGGGTTCGCCTCGTCGCCGCTGGCTTCCAGACGGCGCAGGAGCTGCTGGAGACCGGCCCCTGCGGACTGAGTAAAGGTACCGGCCCGGGGATGGGTCCCTCCCGCTGCTGGGGTCCGTCCCGGCGGCACTGGTCTTTATAGGCTGTTTACCCGGGTCGCGTCCCCAGTTCGAGCAGGTCTCTTCCGACAGCCCTTCCCTAAGCTTTTCCTCTCCCGCGAAATTCCTGTAGTAGCTTGTTAGCGAGGACAGGCTTCGAGCACGGTGCACATAGTTCAATGGTTGATGCATAGTCTATAGCGTGGGCAGGTGAGGCTGAGCCCTGCTCAAGTGGCAGCTCCCTTGAGAAGTGTCACTGGGACCTCAGGGGGAGCCTCGAGAAGGGGGCAAAGCCTGTACCTGATGACATCACCTGTGCCTAAGCTTAAACCAACCAAACAAACAAAAGCCAAACTGCCTTCTGAGACAAGACTGTTGATAGATATAAATGGGACACAGAAAAAAAAGCCCCAGAGGTTTCTGTCTCTTCATTCCCTTTCCACAGCTGTAGGTGCTTTAAGCAAAGCAAACTTATTTTCAGAAAGCTGCCTCTTTCAAGAAGCTCGGATAAGATTTGAACAGGTGTTGCAAGGAGTGTGTCATGATTTTGATTATCAGTAGTTTTAGTACCTGTGATAAGATGGGGTAATAGTTTTGCCTTGAAGACCAAAGTGAAATAGCTCTATCCTGGCAGAGACAGTGTGCAAAGACACACAGAGATATTTGCAGGTATCTCTGTGCCTTGGTCTGTGTTTCACATATAGAAATGATGTGTAAGGTCCCTAGCCCTGGAGTGCCCTCAGAATTTGGAGCACGATCAGTAGGTGTCACTCACTTATTAGTCTGCAGTTGGACTCCTTCACAGGACTTATTTGCTTCAAATGACGTTAATATGGGGTAGCATATTCAGAGCAGAACAGCTGAACTGCATTGCCAGGTCTCACCCACGTCTATCAACAGCAGTGTTGATTTTATTTGCAGGTAGCATACTGGCACCTGAATTCTGAATGCAGGGCAGCATTGCTCCAAGTTCTTTTGAAAATCACACCATTGGTCCCAGAGCTGTACATTGTTAAAGGATGAATACTTGTGTGTGACCCTGCAGAATGATCAGGTTCTCTGAAAGAAGCTGAACTCTCTTTTCATACTTTAAATCACTGCTTATAAAAACAAGGTGATGGTGGCAGTTCATGGTTTTGGCTCTTTTAGAAATTGGGATCTCCAAAGAAGAGGCACTGGAAGCATTGCAGGTTGTGAGGCAGGAATGTCATGGGGATGCAGCAAGGACGACTGGGGGATCAGGCACCACCAGAAAATGCACAGCACTGGAACTTCTGGAAGAAGAGCAAGCTCAGGGCTTCGTCGTCACCTTTTGTTCAGCACTAGACAATATTCTGGGAGGTGGCATTCAGCTAAGGAAAATCACCGAGATCTGTGGAGCACCTGGCGTGGGGAAAACACAGCTATGGTATTTTATTTATAGATTATTTTTGTACAACTGAGAATCACCTTTCTTAGTCTAGTTCCACTGTTTTCTTGTTGTCATGGCTTCAGTCTCTTGATTCTCCTACAGCACAGTAAATACAATTGTGATAATGGCTGCACTGCAACCTGTTCTTTGTGTTCCTCAGCAGAACTGTCACTTCAAGAGTGAGCTGGGAGGGGAAAGCTCTGTGATGTAAAGATTTCTCTTTTTTTCTGTTTTACATGGCAGTATGCAGTTGGCAGTAGATGTTCAGATCCCTGAATGCTTTGGGGGTGTAGCAGGCGAAGCTGTGTTCATTGACACTGAAGGAAGTTTCATGGTAGACAGAGTAGCGGATATTGCCACTGCCTGTGTGCAGCACTGCCAGCTCATTGCTGAAGCTCATGAAGAAGAAGGTACGTTACTCTGTCCTTTCTTTCTGCCTAGGCTGGGGTCTGACTGAAACAAGTGTCTAGTAGGCTGCAGCTTTACACTTGGAAGGTTTCAGCAGCAGTGTTGGCTGGAGGAGTTCTTGTTGCCAGCCTGTTATTTCCACCTGCATGTATTGTACCCTGAACTGTGACACTACATGAGGCCATGCTGCAGACTGAGCTTATCTGCTTTAATAATAATTCTTTTTCTATGATGATATGTGAGTGGTTAGGTATGGATTTTGTTTTACCATTTGCTGATTCTAGCACCTTAGTGGTCAAATTTACAGCAAAACCCAAACATGAATCTGTGAGACTGTGATACAGGGGCCTGAAGAACAGCTGGGGAAAGGGAAGAGGAATGGCAAATTTTAAGGCAGTATTGCTGCTGAAGCACTATATTGTCAAATTGTGGCTGGAATTCAGCTTCTTCTTAAGGTCAGTGTAGCCAAGTGGCATTTGATAAAGAGCTTTGTTCTATAAGTCATCAGTGTCTTGGGAATACTGACACAATTTCTGTGTTGCTTTTAGAGTACTTTATGCAGCAAACTTCTGTTTAAACAGAGGTTAAAGGACACCATATTAAATGGGCTACTGCCTGTACTTTAAACAATGGATGATGAATAGTCACTGTTGTCCTCTGGTGGTGTTCTAGCTTGAAAATGATTTACTGGGAAAGTTCATTCTGCAGAAAGAAATTTTTCATTTTTGGAGCACTCCCTTGGAGGCTCCAGTGTATCTGTGAGCAAATGCTGAGAGAGCATCTGCTCACCACCACCTTGACTTTCAAGCCAGATGGAAGGTATGTTTCCCACAATCTTTACCTTGACTGTTCCTGGGGGTTTTGCTGTTGCTATATGTGGAAAGCATAGTTTGGTAGAATGATGAAAGTAGCACTATGCTAGTACACACTTCTGACTCATTTACTCATCTATTTGTTTGTTCTCAGATCATCTGAAAGCTATGGAGACTTTCTCTCTTGAAAGTATCCTTTCTCACATATATTACTTCCGTTGCCGCGACTACATAGAGCTTCTAGCACAGGTCTACCTCCTCCCAGACTTTCTTTCAGAGCACTCAAAGGTAAGGGATATTGCAGACTTACCAGAATATACTACTCTTCTTCACACTAAAGATTTTCCAGGGATATGAATCTGTTACAGTAGCTTGAGTAGCATCTTGGTACCTCATCAGATTGGCAGTGATACACTAGTTGATGCAAAACCTATTTGCTTCATCATTCCTATCCCAGTTACTCTTGAGAGTATTTTGCTACCACTGCTGCCATCATCCTGAATCTCCACTTTGAGATGAGGATACCGGCTGTATTTTGCCACATGTTGTTACTTTTCTGTAAGCACAGAGTACTTTCCTGTACAAAGAGAGACTCTGAGCTAGGCATGTGTGTGGTGACCATGATGCAGGAGCATTGGAGAGGCTTAGTGTCATATTTTTTTGTCCTAGAGGATCAGAAGTATCCTGCATCATCTTGGCATCCATAAAGTCACAGTCACTCTTTTCCTTCTTTCTAGTATGTCTTCTGTTGCTACAAGCAACCAGAGCCTGCAGCTTGACTCTTGGGTGGACTACAGCCAAAAAGTTCCCTAGTACCTAGTGTCTGTGAAATGCTATTGTAAGGCAGATTTTCACCTCCTCCCTCCCAGATTTCTAAATTCTGCACAGCAGATCCCTCCCTAATGGGATCTGGGGAAGGTGACTTGTTCCTTGTTCTAACAGCACAGATCAGTGTTGTTTAGCTAGATTGTCTTTTCCATTTTTGGAAGCTGTTCTTGAAAGCACAGATGGGTGTCTTACTTTTGCTTAGTGTAGTCTGGTATCTCCCTTTCTCTGCCAGGTACTAACGGTGCCCTGTTGTGTTTGCTCTTGTGGAAAGTACATGGCTTCATTAGCACAGTTACACTGGGATGCAGCTCTCTGGTACCATCTGTGCTGATTATCTGTGCTTGGCCTGAAGCCTGAAATACTGAAGGTTGCAGGAGAACTGCAAGACTTGGTGATTCCTTGGCCAGGCTATAAGTGACTGGACAGATTGCTCATTGCAGTCCAGATCTCATTAAAATTAGTCTGATCCCCCTGTGGGGACCTGGAGCTGAGACTGGGACCATGGGAAACTGTCAGGCTTCAGGGGGTTTTTGAGAGAGACATAGTTGTAGAGAATGTCATCTGGAAATATGAATTAGTTTGAGATCTTGTTAATAATATGAGAAAGACTACACCAGAAAATAATCTTGTTATAATAAACCTAATTCTTCAAGGGCTACCAGAGACAAACTGACGTGGAGAAGGCAAGTGTCTTTCTCTCTCAATGTGGCCTACTTTTGAATACTTTTAAGTCTACTTGTTTGCTATTTTATAACAAGTGCATCTGGGAGAAAATAAATTAAATTGCATCCTACCTGGACACATTATTATTCTGGTAGGCAAGTTATGTAATGATCTATACATTCCTTTCTAGTATGAGTCATGTTTGTACTGTTAAACTGATTGTTCTTCAAGTCAGAAAATTATGTAACAGGAAGATGTAGAGGCTGAAGAAAAAGAATTTGCAGGAAGGAGGAAAAATAAGGAAAGAGAAGGAAATCTTCTTTTAATTATAACTTTTTAATATTCTTTTACAAATTGAGATTGTTTTGCATTTGGAGGCCTTGGGCCATTTCACAGAGTGATGTTTGCTGCAGGCTTGTATGTTCTAGTCACAAAGAAACTTCCCAGTAATGACTTAAATCAATAATACAAATACTCAGTATTCTTGCATTGTTTCCAGTTTGTTATCTTGTGCATTAATGCAATAACTTGTAATACCTAGGAGCTGAGTGACATCTGAGCATGCAGATGCTGTAAGATGATCCATTTCCCTTCTGTGTTTCAGACAAACTTGGGTCATCAAAACAGCTACAACAAATGCAGTAAAAATAAATCAGAACCCCAAAGTAATGTTAATACAGAGTTCTTGAGGGCAGTGAGCCAGCAGCAGCATTGTGCTCTACCTTCAGCTCATTAATGCTACAGAAGACATAATTCAGCAAAGCAAACATCTTCTGGCAAGATAGATGCTCAGCTCCACCACACAGTGTCTGGAATATCTTTAAGCATCTGTTAAAATCCGTGTTTCTGAGCTAGATCACTGATGTAAGCCTGAGAATCAGATGAGTTGTGTTAACAGTGACTACAGACAGCATGTATTCTAATTTTGGTTTGGATTTCATTTTCGAGGAAGAAGGTGAAATAAATTAGGGTTCATGGAGAGTTGATTGAAGTACAATTCTGACGTGCAATGATTTTTGTTTCCCCTCCAGCTTCTCTTCTGCAAGGCTTTCAGTCCAGCCTTTTTATTTTGCATGCTGTACCAGGTGCTGCAGAGATAAGTCAGCTAGCTGTAAATGAGGGAGATCTGAAACTGGGAACAGTCAGAAGGGCAGCTCTGTGCTGCATTAACTAATGGGGGAGCTTAGTGCAGCGTTTTCTTTAAGCTAGTGCAGCAATGGTCTGAGCTAGTGTCTGTGCGTAATGCAGCACTGCACTGAGCAAGTGCACTAGTGTGTGAGGACCTTGAGGCTCTTCACCCTGTGCTCTTGTGGAGTGTTCTGTTTCCAGTATGCAGACAGACAATAAGTGTTATGCTCTCATGCATATCTGAGTAGGAAATGAAAGATTGCCACCACCTTGTATAAAACATTCCAGTGCACTTAAAAAGAGGCCTTACTGCTCTTTGTCATTCACTTGTAGGGTAGTAATGGTAGTTGCTGCTTTTCCTTTCCATTGAGGTCCGGCTGGTGGTAGTTGATGGAATTGCATTTCCTTTTCGCCATGACTTTGAGGACCTCTCCCTTCGAACCAGGCTTTTGAACGGCCTGGCACAGCAGCTGATCATCATTGCCAACGATCACAAAGCTGCAGTAAGTCTGGGATGGGCTTGAATCACAAACTTTGGTACAAAAGATTAAGCAAATATGATTTGTGATTGTCTGCAAATAGCAAAATCACAGAATGTCAGGGGTTGGAAGGGACCTCCAGAGATCATTGAGTCCAACTCAATAAGTCCAACTCCTGCCAAAGCAGGATCACCCAGAGCAGGTCATGTAGGAACACATCCAGATGGCTCATGAAAGTCTCCAGAGAAGGAGACTCCACAACCTTTCTGGGCAGCACGTTCCAGGGCTCCATCACACTCACCATAAATGTCCTCATGTTGAGGGGAAACCTCCTGTGTTCCAGGTTGTACCCATTGTTCCTTGTCCTATCACTGAGCACCACCAAAAAGAGCCTGACACCTTCGTTTTGACACCCACACCCCAGATAATTGTAGACATTGGTAACATCCCCCCTCTCAGCCTTCTCTTCTTCAGACTAAACAGACCTAGGGTTCTCAGTCTTTCTTCATAGATATCCAAGTCCATTATATATCCTCATAGCTTTCCACTGGACTCTCTCCAGCAGATCCCTGTCTCTCTTGAACTAGGGAGCTCAAAACCAGACACAGTATTCCAGGTGTGGTCTCACCAGGGCAGAGTAGAGGGGTAGGAGAACCTCCCCTAGACCTGCAGGAATGCCCTCTGCATTCCTGTTTGCCACTGCGCTTAGTGAATGTAGATGTATCACACAGGCAAAACTGTCCAGATGAAAAATGCCTGGTCTGGCTAAAGCAAGCAAAACTTGCATTCAGAGCATCCTGGGGATCCTCATGAAATGGCAGCATTTGTCCTGCTGGTTCATATCAGCTGTTTTCATGATGTGCTTGGACAAAGAACGCTCCTTTGGTGCCTTCTACCTACAAAGCTCACTCAGTTAAAATACAGCAGAGTATTTAGTGATTCCAACACAACTTTCCACCCTTAATTTAAAAATGAAGTTCTGCCTGAGTGGAGGAAAACCACTTTATCTGTTGGTTTGGCTGGCTCTTCTGGCATCCATGGAAACCCACAGCTTCTTTCCCGGGCTTTGTTTCTACGTCATTTGCGCCAACATGGAGGCAGCAGATCCGCGGCTGCGTAGCCAGCAGATGGCACTCAGAAGCTGCATCTGTTCCAGAAATCGTTTTGGCAAAGTCTTCTGCAGCAGGAAAGCTTTGCTCAGGAACGAGAGCTCAGCTAGCCTCAAAATGGTGCTTGTGCCTGTGTTTCCAGGTGACTTGCAGCCTCATCACCTGCCACTCTCTGGCACAATTGGCTTTTGTTCCCCACTGCTAATAATAAGTCTCTGCTCCTGCTTCCGCTGATAGCTGCAGGAAGGGATGGAGCAGAGAGCCTGGCCTGGGCGATTGGGCTGGCTGCTGTGAGCGTGCCCTCTGTGCTGCCCTGATGTGAGTTACCAAGCTTCTTCCTGCTGGCGTGGGCACCAAGGGAGAAGTACGTTCTGTGAGTGCTTTCACTTACAAACTGGGTACCTGGTGACCTTGGACAGGAGCAGCTCTCATTGTACAGTCTTCATTTCTTTGGTCAAGGGAAACATGCTTAACCTGCCTGTATTGAACAAGCTCGCAGCTTAGCACAAGTGCTTGCTAAATGGCACTGACCTTCAGAAATGATTTTGTTCAGGGTAGCCCTCTTTGAGTTAGTTCCTTGCAGCTTGCATGCCAGAGACTGCTTGTCGGGGAGCAAGGCTGGGCAGGCTGAATGCTCTAATATGGTAGGAAGGAAGTCCCTTCAGCTTCTAAAGCTGAACTCGGTGGGTTGTGCTAGGATGCCCAGACCAGCCCTTCTCCCGCAGTGAGATGGAAAGCCTGTGTGGGGCTGTTACCATCCACAGAGGATGAGTTACTTCTCTCAAGTATGCAGTGTGTGTCTTGGGGCTTTCAGCTATGTAAATGTTCCGGTGTGTGCTCAGTGGAATTGCTTGCTCTAGCACACTTCCCGAACTGCTCAAGCAAGAATCTTACAAGCCTGTCAAACAATGAACCCCTCGGGGTTTAAGATAGGTACAAATTTTTATTTTTCATTTTTAGTGAACTTTGAAATTAATATTCCTGGCTCTTTTCTGTCTCACCCACCCCCACTTCTACCAGGGATCTAACCTAGACTGTCTGTGAACCTCCTACGAGTGATTCGTGCTGCGAAAACACTCCCCCGCTCTGTCTGTTCACTTTCATTCTGCTTAGTGTTGTACCCACTTGCGCATTTTTAGACTCCAAGGTGCAGAAATTCTGTTAATCACTGGGCTTCTGCGTGTATAGAGCAGCACCACCAAGTTCATTTATACCACAGTGACTGAAATCTATCTCTTTGGAGAGGGCTAGCACAAGTCACGTGCATCTAAATACAGATCCAAACAGCATTTAGAAGAAGTGTTCTGCAGTGTGCAAGTTGTGTAGGGTTTGCATTCACTGGGAAGGGAGAAATTTTGGTTTCTTTGAAGTCTTGAATGAAAGAAACCTACCTTCTATGCAAATTGAAAACGTGGTTTGTAGGGTTCTCTTGTTTTGGCTGTTGAGGAAAGCTTGAGGCACCTTTACATTTCCTTCTTGTCAACATAAAAGCTTCATTACAGTTGGCAAGAGTTTTGCCTGAGTAGCTTGAGAAAAGCTATTTTCCCACCAGTATGCTTCTTTGCTGGAGATATTCTTTTCTTTTTGGTTTTGTTTTTTGTTTTCTAGGTAGTTCTGACAAACCAAATGACAACAAGGATTGGACAAAGCCAGTCCACACTGGTACCTGCTTTAGGTAGGTGTTTAGCTTGTGAGCTAAAAACTGAGTTAACCTTCACACCTGTGATTTCCTTTCCTTTGGCAGCCACATACAAAGAAAATGAAATTGCTGAATTGTTGCACCCTAGCAGAATCCATGGTGAAAATACTTGAACCATGTGGAACTGCTGGCATTCCCCTAGCAAGAATGTGATGATGAACAGGTTAAAGCACTAACAGAAGAACACCTCAAACAGTGCCTCAGTTTCCTAAATTCCCTGAGAGCCTTTCAGTGCCTCTCCAAAGCAGTTGAAACTGTTTATTTTGCCATTACATGTGAGCACATTCCAGTAATTCCTTGCAAAGGCGTGCCATATTTACTGCATAGCTGGAACCTTCTGCAGTGATGACATTGAGGGGAGCTCTAGGTGGGATCCTCAGCTACAGCCAACCCATAGTGAGTTTAAGTGTATGTTTCAGGCTGCTCCATTTTGCCCTGACAGGAGCAGAGTACCTCCATAGACTCTTCTGCTGTGGTCATAGGGGAAAAGAGAATGGCTCTTCTGAAGCAGAGAGCTTGACAAATGAAGAAGAATCTCAGCATTTAAATTTTATTTCAGCATGTAACTTTGTATTATTTTATAGTGCACTTAAAGGGCACAGCTTGCCTGTCCACAGCTTCACTTTCTGTGAACTAAATAATAATTATGCTCTGGATGGGAGGGAGGAGAAGGGGGCAGTACAAAGGCAAAGATGTCCTCAGAGTCTGTACAGGCTGTGAAGCATTTAGCACAGATGTGAGATGAACCCAACAGATAGAGACCATCTCCTTTGAGAATGTGAAGAATGTGGAATTTTGAGTTGTGTGTGCAGATAAAGTCCCATCTTCCAGTATCTGACCCTTTCTGTCACGTTTGCCTCTTGCCTTCTGATACATTCTTTTTGGCAGCCTTTCTGGATCAATTAAAGCTGATAGATTTGGTCTGGTTTCCAATAGCCAGCCTTGTTGGAGAGCTGCTGTGTTTATTATAGTCTCAGGGACAGTAAATGATGTGAAGACATTCGGAGTAGGTTGTAATTCATAGATACTGTGTATTGCCTTGCATGTATTTTCTTCCACAAACATTTCATTTGACCATAAACCAATAGTGACTCTCACCAGACTGTGTAGCCACATGGGATTGTTAAAGTGAGTAGTGTGTGCTCTTGCAAAAAGGAAACTTTGTGTCACTTGGCACTACATAGCTGAGCTAAGAGATACTCCCCTCTTCCTAAACAGCAATATCTCAAGTTGAGCATTTCAGAGTAGTACAAAGCTGTTTTCATTTTGATGTGAATTTATTCCACAGACTCAGTGCAAGTATTGAGCTGGTGGATTACAAGGTGATTTTTATGACCCATTCTGAAGGGATGTGATTTCAACAGTCTAATCCTAAAGGCTAAAGAACCTCTTGTTCCTCCAGGGCTGGATGTAGCCAAAGGAACTATTGAAGGAGGGGATCAGCAGCAAAACCCAAGTCAAATCAATCCTATTGCCTCCTCTGAATAGTTTGTTTTTTTTTTCCCCACTGATTGGTAAGCCTTAGAAACAGCCTTTTCTAAGATTTCACAAGAGCAGTAATCTCTAAAGTCTTATTCAGCTTTCTAGCAGAAGGGAAGTTATTAATTATGGGGTAGGGGGGCAGCACAGATGCTGGAAGGTATTATGTCAAGAGCTTTATGAAGGGGACAGCTTGCTTTCCCACCACTGGTAACTAAGCTGGGTGTTCCTAGACATTTCTACTGGATATATTTAGAAAGGAGGTCAAATATTAATCTACAGTCAGTTTAACTCAGAAATACCTCATTTTACAGTCACATCTTTCTCTCATGTTTGATATGTTTGGAAACATTCTGGTGTGGAATTTGTAGCCATTGTAAAATGTGTTTTGATCTCTGACCGTGGAGCGTATCTGATAGCCAAAGCCTTTAATCTCAACTTAGATATAGTGGAGCAAAGTCTGGCAAGATGCCTGGAGGGTCTAGGTCTTCATTACAGTGGAAACGTTTTTTTCCCTTCTCTGAGCTATAATGAATGCCAGAGTACATGGGGCATGTGGGGCTGGTGACATGATGGAGACCCCCAAGTGAATCAGAAGTTAGAGGGCTGTAAGCAGGGAGGCTTGCAGCACTTAACCAAAATGACTGTTTTAAAATGCCATCTATCTTTGGACTACTGACTGTCTCCTGGGATAAACAGAGGAAAACACCCAGTAAAACTGTCTATAAATTGACTGAGCTTGTGCTCATGTGAGAACTGAAACAGTAGGGCTGTTTCCCCTGCTGTAGGCTAACAATCCAAACTCCCTTCTCTCTTTCCACCACCTCTTTCTTTTGGTTGTGTTTTGTGTTTTGCTGTCAGAAGCAGAAGACTGCTTCAGGGGTCCTTAATACTTTAATAATCATTGACTTTCTCCCAAAGCTTGTCTCCCAAAGGGAGTGATGTTTGCTCATAATTACGCCTGAGAGACAGAATATTGCAATTTTGAAGTAGGATTTAGACCTACTTAGTAGACTTCTTCAGTAGTAATTAGAGAAATCTTTTCTTCATGCTGTCTCTGTTTTCAAGATTTGCCTAGTACCTGTCCTTTGTTAGGTCTGTGAAAAATCCTTCTACAGCTATGGAAGTACCACATGCAGGGGTCTGTAGAACTCATTTGAGTGCAAGGGTTATTCCTTGCCTCACTGTATTTGATGAGCTAGTTGTGAAATCCCCACACACGTGAAAGAGATGGGATTCATTACTGCAAGGAAGGTGGATATGTTTTAGTCCTGGGGGGCTTTTTTGGACTCTGGTCTAATTTCAGTTCAGTTTATTGCTGCTGCTGCTGCTGTTACAGGAGATAAATAAAATGACTTGTTTGTGTCATCCAGGAGAAAGCTGGGGACATGCTGCTACTGTCCGTTTAATCTTTCACTGGGACAACAATCAGAGGTAAGTGCAAATGTAGACCAGTAAGGTCCACAGCAGTAGTGACAAGTGTGACACCTGGGGATCTTTTTCAGAGCAGCATTACTGGCCAAGCAGGAATTTTATTTGATTTCTGCCCTTGGTCTGCTGTGTCCCAGGCTACTGAAGGTCAAGAAGAGCTTTCTGGTTGAGCTTAAGCTAATGTGGGCTGAGCTGTTGTGCTGCTCCTCCTCCTCATGGTCAGCTTGCTGCAGTGCTGTCCTTTCTTCCTGTCAGGATGCCATGGCTCATCTAATGACAGCTGCTCTGACCCAAGAACTTAGGATGGGGTGACTAAGTAGGCAGGTTTTTTGCTATCTGCATTTTCTGAGCAGAAAGTAGAATTTCTTTGCTCCAGTCTTTTGGGTTTCAATCTGTACAATGCAAAAAATGCCCTGAGAAGGCTTTTCTACCTAGACAGTGATTCTCAAAAGGACAGACTGTAGGCCTTACTGACCCCTGACCTCAGTGGCAGCTGTTGGACCCTAATCCTTTTGAAGGCAGCAGAATGGTTTCCCAAAACTGGATACCTATACAGATAGCAAGTTAGAGTGACTGAAGAGGTAGACAGCTGTATTTGCTCCCAAGGCAAAGCAAGGTATAGCTTCCACAACACTAAGGGAGGGTAGTTTTAGAAGACCAAAGGAGTGAGGATGTCCCTTCTGAAAACAGTATGGAGTTCTGTCTGTTGCAGTGAGATTTCTTCTGTCTCCAGGGTCACTATTGCAAGCTAACTTCTATTTTCTGGTCTTTTCTATAGTATCACAATGCAGCAACTTGAGATTAAGAAGCCTTGCTTCAATTCCATAATCTTCTGCAAACAGCTAAGAAAAGTGTGACTGGGCATAGTTTTGCTTGCTAAACTTGAAAGAGAAATGCAGTGACACTTTCTTGGGGAGTTTTTTAAATTCTAAGTTTGAAGGCAAAGCAGAATGATTATGGCAAGCTGTTTAATTTGGAATTAAATTAACATCACTGATTAGTTAACAGCTTTTATAAGACAGAAGTTGCATCAACATAATGATTGCAGAGTGAACAAAAGTTAATTTTATATATCAGAAGTAAAGAGCTTTTTTTCTTCTGCAGCACAGCTAGGAAGGCTGGGGATAGAGGTTCCAGAGAGCAAGAGAGACAAACAGGTTTTTATTTACTGTTCTAAATGTGCAGCTAATATGGAGCAGGGCCTGCAGAAGCACAGCAATTCCAGTTGTTTTTCTTTTAAAAGCAGAAGCAGCTGATTCTGTTGCATTTTCACACAGACTCCCTATACTTGATGATCCATTGTGGGTTTGTTGGGTTTGCATTAGGTTACTGAGGCACAAAAACTTGAGAATCCATTTGACTCTTTTTTTTTTTTTCCTTAAATTGTGCTTTGGCCAAATATGATACCTGTCTCTTCTACTACTGAAAATGTCAGGGCTTAATTATAAGGGTTCTGACTGCTGTGAGGAAGGATCCTGTTGAGTCAGAGTCACAGAGCAGAGCTCTAGCTGAGCGATTGTAAAAGCATGGCTTCTGCAGCTTCAGATTTAGGCTATTCTGTGAAGTATAAACCCACCACTTAAATGTTCTGAGGAATTCCCTGTGTAGCTAATATGAAGTGGCAGTGTTCCTCAGGCTGTAATTACGTGCTCTCTAATAGAATGGCACCTCAGGGAGTCAAAAAAGCCCCAAAAATAATTAACAGGATCTTCGGCAGGGTGTCGTGATACAGAGAGCAGAACACTTTCTGTATTGGCTTTATATAAGTGTCAGTTTTGGGGAGGTGGGCATGGTGCAGGCTGGCAGCTGTGGGACTGGTTTAACTCCCTTGCTTTTGAGCTGCTTGGCAACCTCCTGTCCATATTGTGCAAGTATCTATGGGGCTAGGTGCTGCATAAGCACAAATCATGCTGCATTGCCTAGAGTCTGAATGCACAAAATCAAGGAACTGTTAGAGGAGAAATACAAGGGAAATGATTTTCTCAAGGTGATGCTGTATGTCAGTGGCAAGGTCAGACTCAGAAATAGAATATCCTATCCTCTTTCTCCATCCACTAGGTTATATTGACAGGCTTGTGGAAGCTCTAGAAAAGTCTTCCCTAGAAGCATTTGAATTCTTGGGGATACAGAACCACAGAACCATCTCAGTTGGAAAAGACCCCTGGGATCATTGAGTCCAACCATCTCCCAAATGATTGCTTAATGGAGTAGGAAAGAGTTGTTCTGCAAACCTCTTTTGTTTGCATTTTAAAAGAGTGACATTTGGAATTCATTAATAATGAATATTGGTTCCAAAATGTGATCAAATACTGTGGTGAAACAAGGCTAATGTTCCCATTTTTAGTAGGTCCGCATTGTAGTGCAGCTGGCAGGCCATGCAAAGGATGGGAATTTGGCATCCAGTTTGAATAACCTAAATGAAAATACCTAAGAATTCCACTGGTCACCTACCCCGTGACTGTGGAAAATCTGGGTCTGGTCATTTGGTTACTTGGAATGTTTATTACTGTATCCACTAATAATTATCTGGGTTTTGTTTCCAGGTTGGCAACATTGTACAAATCACCAAGTCAGAAGGAGTCAACTGTACCCTATCACATCACAGTTAGTATCTCTTTTGGGATGGGGGTACAGAGATGGGACAGAGTTGTCTGAAAAATTCCTTTACAGCAAACAGACAAACCTGAGAGGGATGTTACCTGAGAAGGTAACCAGCAGTAGTGGGATGTCTCCAGGGTTATTAATATTTTGCACTTTTTTCCCTTAGAAAAATGACCCAGTGTGTTAGTCCTGTTCCAGTGAAACATTTTGATTTCCAGATCAAATTTGCAGGCAGCCTGTCCCCATCTGTTCTTGTGCTGGTACTGCTTATTTTATCTGCCCTTGATGTTAACTTTTGGCCCAAGTGCAATTACAGAGAGCAATCAGGCACTCTCTGAGCCTTCATTCTGGGAGACTTGAGCAAGCCAAGCTGTTTTCTCCCTTGTCATGTAGGTTACTGATTCCCAAGTGTCTCTTCTCTGCATCTGTTTCAGTTATCCTTTCAGGATAAGGGTGACCAGAATCATACATGGTATTCCAGAGGCCTTACCAGTGCTTTGTGCTGTACCTACTTCCACATCTCTGCTTTAAGTGCATTGCCTGATACAACCCAGTTGTACTAATCTTTCATAGCTCCATCCTACCACTGACACTCTGGCCAGCCAATACATACACATTTTTCACTTCATCACCATCATTTGAGGAGCTTCCAGCTTATGGCCTGGAGTCCTTATTCATCCCTAGTTAAACCCTGTGATTATTTTCTTTTGTGGAGTGCTTAGATACATATTAATAAGAATACATACTGCCTAAGCTCTATTTAGGATC